>NC_073702.1:63968700-64276075 GCF_023634085.1 Falco cherrug | reverse complement strand
ATGTAGCTCTGCCTGGGGATGAAGGAGAAGCCAACCAAGAACTTATGGGTCAAGGTTAAAGGGAGGTCAGGGACAGGTGACATTAGGGTGGGGGTCTGCTACAGGCTGCCTGGCCAGGAAGAATGAGTGGATGAGGCCCTCTTTAGAGAGGTAGGAACAACCTCATGTTCACAAGTCCTGGTCATCACGGGGGTTCAACCACCCTGATATCTGTTGGAGGGACAACTAGGGGTGCCAGCACAGGAAAAATATGGACCCATCGGACTGAGGCCAGAGGAGGCCACAAAGACGATCAGAGGGTTGGTTGGAGCAACTCCTTTATGAAGACAGGTTGAGAGAGTTGGGGTTGTTCAGCCTGGAGAAGGCTCCAGGGAGACCTCATAGTAGCCTTCCAGTATCTAAAGAGGGCCTAAAAGAAAGGCAGAGAGGGACTTTTTACAACGGGCATGTAGTGATAGGATAAGGGGGAATGGTTTTAAACTGAGAGATGGCAGATTTAGATTAGATATTAGGAAGAAATTCTTTACTGTGAGGGTGGTGAGGCACTGGAACAGGTTGCCCAGAGAAGCTGTGGATGCCCCATCCCTGGAAGTGTTCCAGGCCAGGCTGGATGGGGCTGTGAGCAACCTGGTCTGGTGGAAGGTGTCTCTGCCTGTGGCAGGAGCTAAATGAGCTTTGAAGGTCCCTTCCAACCCAACCCATTCTATGATTCTATAGTTGGCTGGGCTGTAAACAGTTTTCTTGGATATATACTGGTTAACATGTAGTGCAGAACTGCTTACTTACAGAACCCCATTTATTGGTCTGTATTTTAATATTCATCTGTCTACACCTAGGTATTTTGAAGTCTGCAGGCAGGATGGGAGCTGGTTAACAACTCCTGAGAAATCAGTAGAATAGGAGGGACTCCACAGCAGATTCTCTGGCCCAGCAGCCTGGTTTTGGCGGAGCAAGAAGCTTTAGTTAGATGAGAGAACTGTGGGATGGCCACACATGGTGAACTAACAGGGCTGACATGACTAGAAGTGACAGAATGTTACTATTTTTGCCAGTGGTGTAGTGATCCATTTCAAAATCATAAAATACCAAGACATTGCCTTATCTCCTTTCAGTCACACTCATTTGGAGAGCAGCAAATAAACCTGCCAGACAGCAAGTAAGAGGAACAGAAATATGCTGCTTTGCTTTATGTAGAATTAGGTTAACAATATTGACCTGTACATGAGATGGTTACCCCACTGGCCCTTTTAGGCAGGAGCTGGCAGCTGGGCGAGAGTGAGGAACAGCCCCATCAAATGCTGCTGGTGGCTTCAGCAGTCTAAAACAAGGCTCTGCACCCTGTACAGGTGGTCAGGATGCTTGAGAGTGTTGCTCATCCGGCTTAAAGCAGCTGTTTGACATCATAGCTCTGATTTGCTCCATCATGCCCTTATCTTTTGCTTTTGGTGACAGAGAGCACCCAAATTGTGCATTTGGGCCATATACCTATAAGACCATACCTATATATGAAAGCACCAAAGTTATGGAAAAGTAATTAAACTGATGTGATGCTGCAGCGGAGTGCTGTGACAGTTTCAGAGCAGAGCTGGGCAAGGGCTCCAGCTCTGGCTCTGCTCTGGCACACAGAGGGGACCCTACATCCAGCTGCAGCCACCCTGGGGTGCAGGCTCACACAGTCCGCTCCACACCATGTTCCCTACTGTGTTTTTGGATTTGGTGTTCCTGCAGTATTTGCCGTTGGATGACAAAGTGGGATAAGACACAAGGGCAGGTTTAAAGCTTATATTAAACTGTCTCCAAATGTTGCCTAGAAATGTGTGAGGTGTGTTAATGCATAGCACTCTATACCATTACCTTAACAACCTTTATCTAAAAAGACTCCTCTAGAAATACATGGGGGAAAAAACCCCCGTATTTTTTCTGTCATGATAACGCTAGAGGAAAAACAGAATAACTTAATCTAATAGGTTCTCTGAAAACAGTGAATAGATCTAATAATGTTTGCAACTAATATATGTGCTTTCCCAGCCAATAGATGTATATCAGGTAAAACTAGACATATTTTAAAGTGCTCATCATGTCCATTTTAGGGAATAATGAAAGGAATATTTCCTTTTTTTTCCTTATCATCTGTCCCCTTGTAGGGGCATAAATGTTTATTCCATAGTGTTAAACTGAATAACTCTGAACTTTATTGCTTTCTTCTTTAGCTGAAAAGAATGGTTTTATGGAGATAATATGAACTATGTATTTATTGCCTCTAAAACCCATAATCAAATTGAATATATCAGAAAGAATTTGATTGCTCACTTGGTTAGCCTTACTGCAGCCTTGAAATATGCTCCAGATTCTGGGGACATTAACTTAATATTTAGTTTAAAATTAATATTTTTATAATTTAAGCTTGTTGAATACCTTCTTAGTGAATAAATTAAAATGAGATATTTTCCTTTCCATTAAACCAGCAATGAATTTATTTCTTTCAGATATAATACAAATGTTTCTTATGAGATTTTATAAAGTATTACTTCTAACTTTTATTAAAACTTTAATAAATTTTTCATTATAGACAGCAACACTGCCTTTTGAATTCATGTCACAGTGTGAACTACACAGAGTCACTTATAGGGGAAGCACTCGGCAGGATGCAGAAGGAAAACAGCTAGCAGTTAGTATGTAATAATATCTTTATATATTTTCAAGTCAAAGTAGCTTACTTATAAATTAGAATTTCAGATAAAAATTGTAAAAAGACAGAAATTCTCCATTTCTCTTTTGCGATCTGAGTATGGGTTCCTATGCCACATAACTGTTTTAAAAATTTAATATTATATAAAACCAAGATATTTTTCAGTATTAGGGATCTAAGTACATAGAATATGCTTTTACTATTATTTTCAAAGAAGAAGAATATATAGAACTCTTCAAGGTCCTAGAAAGGTTCCCTCCTGTTCATACTATTTCAACCTTAATATAATTGGTTTAACATTGACAAGTGTTTATAATATTGACCAAATTTATTTGTTGATTTCTATGTCAAAAGGATAAAGTTTTGCAAAGATGTCAAACAACTTTTAGGTAGCCTTATAACTGTAATGCTCAAGGTCACACAATGTGTTTACTCAAAGCATTTCTAAAGTTCTGGGGACTAAAATGTTTGGGGTTTTTTTTTATTATTTTTGAAGATGTCTGGGATTAGGTTTAGCTGAATTAGAAATACAGTGTAAACAGTCTCTCCCCATATTAAACATTTATATAAGCATTAATTAGAGAATTTTATGCATATATTGGTAGGAAAAAACCAAACACACCATGTGGAAGCTAACCATGACATGAATGGCTAATAATGTGCAAGTTCAGCAGAAATTTTGTGCAAAGATGCAGGTGAATAGTTAATTTAGCTGCTCTGCTTGCCCGTGCTTTCTGACAAATTAGAGTCTTTCCTTTCAAAACTTGTTACTAGAAACATTATCTGATTAGTTGCTGGCAGCAAGAGAAATGTTTGTGTCTCTATTTCCTTTGTTGAAGATAAAATCCTTCCGCTTTACTGGGACCTCTCCCTGGGTTGCATGTGAGCTGTAACTATTATTGTGGTGGCCTTATTTCTGAAGGAGTGGGTATTCACCAAGCATGGCCTGAAAGTAGTCTTTTCGATTAGGCTGTAAATACAATATACATGGGAAAAAAGAAATGTCACCAGCATTGGGGTGCATATCTCCTTTACCCATTTATAGTGTTTTTTTCAAGGGATGTCAATTCCGAAGCATAAGCAGATGCTGTTTTGCTGATAGTCAACCAAGACCAAATCAGCTGCATGCTGAAGTCAAATTGCTACGTTGATGCTGTAGAAATTTGGACCTCTAGGCCACTGGACCTGGTTATCAGCAGCTCACCACAAGCCTCTGAGAAGGTCTGAGAAGCAGAAAAAGTTGGGGCTAAATTAGGAGTTGATTGTTGTGGTTGGTTGACCCTGGCTGGATGCCAGGTGCCCACCAAAGCTGCTCCATCCCTCCCCTCCTCAGCTGGGCAGGGGATAGAAAATACAACAAAAGGCTCCTGGGTTGAGATAAGGGCAGGGGGAGATCACTCACCAATTACCGTCATGGGCAAAACAGACTTGACTTAGGGTCATTAATTTATTTACCAATCATATCAGAGTAGGATCATGAGAAATAAAACCAAATCTTAAAAAAACCTTCCCCCCATCCCTCCATACTTCCCAGGCTCAACTTTACTCCCAAGTTCTCTGCCTCCTCTCCACCAGTGGCACAGGGGACAGGGAATGGGGGCTGTGGTCAGTCCATCACACACTGTCTCTGCTGCTCCTGCCCCCTCAGGGACAGGGCTCCCCACACTCTGCCCCTGCTGCAGCATGGGGTCCCTCCCGCGGGAGTCAGTTCTCCATGAACTTCTCCAATGTGAGTCCTTCCCACAGGCTGCAGTTCTTCATGAACTTCTCCAGCGTGGGTCCCTTCCATGGGTGCCATCCTTCAGGCACAGACTGCTCCAGTGTGGGTCCCCTGTGGGATCACAGATCCTGCCAGCAAACCTGCTCCAGCCTGGGCTCCTCTCTCCACAGGGTCACAGCCTCCTTGGGTACCTCCGCCTGCTCTGGCGTGGGGTCATCCATGGGCTGCAGGGTAATCTCTGCTCTGGGGCCTGGGGCACCTCCTGCCTCCTTCTGCACTGACCTTGGTGTCTGCAGAGATGTTGCTCTCACATATTCTCACTCCTTTCTCCCAGCTGCTGTTGAGCAGCAGGGTTTTTTCCCCCCTTCTTAAATACGTTATCCCAGAGGTGCTACCACTGTCATTGATGCACTTGGCCTTGGCCAGCAGCAGGTCCATCTCAGAGCTGGCTGGCATTGGCTCTATTGAACATAGGTGAAGCTTCCGGCACCTTCTCACAGAAGCCACCCCTGTGGCCCCCCTGCTACCAAAACCTTGCCACACAAACCCAACAGAATTGTTATCAAGGACAAAATCCTGTTCTCTTAACTGGCAATTAATGAAGCTCATAGCAAAGCCTGGAGCCCCTGGCATTTCCAAGACATTTGAGATGTTTTCCTTGGCATGTAGTGGTCATTTATACATGCTCCCACTGTGGCTCCTGTTCTCACTTCAGAGCAATAATTAAGAATAGATGACAGCAGATCCCTAGAAAACAAGGGAAGTCTGACAGGCTACAGGGTTCTATTCAGTGTTACCACACAAAAAGAAAAAATGAACCAATCCCATTACAGGCTTTTGTTCATATTACATTTGCCCTAATCTTTGCTCTTTGACCCAAGCACTGCTCAGGTCAATTATAGAACATTATGGGACCAGCTAAAAGCTGAGATTGCTTTTCTGGGCAGAGTACTGCAAAGCAAGCTATATTGTTAAAGGTAGCCATGCTCATTCAGTCAGACACCTTGGAGGGCTGCTCAAAATAATTGTGATTCCTCTCTGACCCATTTCAGCTGTCTGGGTTGTCTTTCATCATTCAAAAATGTCAACTGTATGTTGAATTATATGTCTTTATCAGTGTCCAAGCAACAAACAGAGCGAACTTTTTATCATACATTAAATACACAACATTAAAAGTAGTTTTAAATAACAGAAACTTGATATTATTTTTGGGGGGCAGGGAGAAGGATGAAATAAAATATAAATCACCATTCAAGGTAATTTCAGTGTACAGTGGAAATACCCATTTTAACTATATTTTCATCTTCTGATTGACATTCCATTCTGTGTGTGTGTGAGATCCAGCAGAATTTACGCATTTTAATCTCACCCGAGAAAAAAAACCGCCACAGACTATAATTTTGTAACCTGCAGCTGAAGGTACCAGCTGACTCATTTGGCTTGTGTGTTACTCCTCAGAGACAAGGACTGCAGTCAGGCTATAGTCTTGAACTGGTGTGCCTTCACCAGGCTGCAGTGTCTCACCAGCCCAAGCCTTGGACCTGTGGCTCTGCTCAGCTTCTGTCCTAAAAAAACTTTACAGAGGTTTTCACTATATTGTGATAAAACATGGGCCTTTGTGGGAGGACTGTAGGTATCTGTCAAGCTTAAAGATAGGGTGCTCAGCCAGTGGGAGGATTGGAAGGCCAGGAGTAACTACAGCTCTTTTCCTCCTCTGCTGCACCTCTAATTTACTGGAAGGGCTCCTCTTGTTTTGGAGCAGCTTGGGGCTGCTCAGTATCTGCATGGATATGGCCCTAAGAGAAGAGAAAGGGCTTGCTCTAAACCCATCTATTCACCTGAGCTATGAAAAAATGGGCACCTTTTACTCCTTGAAATCTGGGCTAGGGTACCCAGAACGAGGGCCTTGATGCTAATCTTTGACCCAAATGAAAGAAATGTTGGCTGCTTAAAGAGCAGATCCCAGCAGCCCTCTGCAGCAGCCTGCACATCGGTTTAGGGGGTGTGATTTCATCAGAGCTCTTGGGAAGTGCTGCTGTTTCACAACTAGAATAATCTGTGCTAACTAACTTCTTGGTACAACTGTCTTTAATTTTTAGAAAACATGTGGAAATGTTTTCATTTTGGCCTGGAATCACTACTTTTGTCATCCTGTATGTCCTTTAATGTGATTAAATGCTTGCCTAGTTGTGCTGTCATAACTACTAAGCTACTGTCATAACTTACTGTCATGCTGTCATAGCTATTACGATAGTGCCATCTGTATTTAACAGCTGTCAGCAGTGTGCCTTCATAATTCTTATGTAGCAAACTGCTATTGTTTTGACCAGATGTTTATTTTCTTCAAATATATTGACCATGTCCAATGTCTTATAAAAGATCTGAAGTCACTGAGATCAGTAAAACTGATGACAACATAAAGTCATTTAGGTTGGAAAAGACCTTTAAGATTGAGTCTGACTGTTAACCAGCACTGCTAAGTCCACCACTAAACTGTGTCCCTAAGTGCCACATATATTTGTCTTTTAAATGCCTCCAGGGCTGGTGACTCAACCACTTCAAGCATGTCTTACAAAATCCTTCTTTCATTTACATTATGATACTCTGGTATAGCCTACATGTGTAGAATGAAACAGGCACTTCAGCTTCTTCAATAAAGACAGCCTAGTCTCTGCACTCTTTCTGTCTCCTTGACTTTTCTGCACACCCCACCAAACACCCCGGTCTGGTGGGATGTTTTCTGCAGTGGCAGGAGTGATGAAACAAACTTGGATGAGTCAGTGGTTTGATTCTCTTCAACATCCAAACTTCAGAAATTTCTACAGGGTTCAGTTTAGAGAGGTAGTTAGGTGCCTAGATATGCAAAAAGGTCTGTGTAGGATTTACCAAATCCTAAATGGTTTATATACTTAAATCCTATTGACCTCTTTTCAAATGGTTTTGATTCTTTTGTCTGCAAAACAAGCTGAAATATCTGAAACAATCTGGTCCTGAAAATGGAACGCTTGCAGATATTGATCAAGACAGAAGTAACACATGGCGATCCCAACCATGGAATGCAAACGCTTCTGTATGTGATGTTACAGAAGCCAGGAGATGCCGAAGGAAGTGAAGGGGCCCTCCATTCCAGTTCTCCCTCTTGCTTTCCTTCTTTCACCTATGTCCTTACTGGTTACAAAGCCAATATGTCAGCTGAGAAATGCTGGGTTTCTTTCCAAAGACCTACTTCTTGTCTGCACTGGATGGGAAAGCCAGACCTGAACTTTTTCAGTATCCTTCTCACCCACTGGCACGGACCTGATGGCAGATAGGCTCGGTCACAGAACAGTTACTAAAATAATTACTGTAAACAAGAGAGTGTAGTTACACTTGTCACCTGTTTCCTCGTGTTTGCAATTTTATTTTAAATTTGAGGTAGCCAAGACAAGACGATTTACGTTCAGCTTGTGGAATGCCTTGCCACTCCATCCTATTCACAGACAGTAGTGTCTACGTTAAAAAATTCAAGAAAATGTATATTTAACTATTAAGCAAATGAAAGCGTGAATCACAAAGATGGCAGGGGATGGTGGCAAGTGCTGGTTGTGTTTCTATTGTTGAGACCTTCCCAGATGAAGGTGGTGTGGGAGGAGGAAAACAAATCTCCCGGGACAGCTGGAGCCTTTATCCAGCGCATTGCCGTACCCTTTATCTACTTACCTCCTGGGGTGTGAAGGTTGTTCTGGGTAGGACAGAAACAAAGCACACAGGAAAAAAAAAACCCATGAAAGAAGGCATTTAAAAAATGGCCTAATGTACTTGACTCTTCCAGGCTAAGTGCAGCACATGCTGGTGAGAAATGCGAATCACACTGAGAAAGTGCCAGAAGCCCGAGGTTTGCTCCTGCCTAATTGGCTTATTAAGCTGTTAAAACTGAAAGCATCAAATCCTTGGATATCTCTTGCCTGTATTTTTTTCATACACAGGCTTGAAAAAGACACATGTGCGCAGCTAAAATCTGATCTAAACCTAGTTTTGCTATATATCACCTCCTGTGTGAGAATGACTGATTTTTTTTATTATTCTGTGCTTGTGCAGCACTCAGTGCAGTGGGTCCTGAGTTGTGCCTGGGGTTTCTGGTAACGAGCACCATCACTACCACCGTGTGTGAAACATCTAAAACATTATGAAGAATGGTTGCTTAGCTTTTTGTCTTTGGGAAGTAATACTGTTGTCATTACCATCATTTCTGTATCCCGGTCGTTAGCTATAATTTCTTAGATTTCAACAGTACTAACAGTGATCCATGCATAATAGGTCTAAGCAATTTACAGTAAAGAGATAATCCATTAGTAGCAAGTACCCACACAATGTATTGATGTAATGCTCTACGTCATTCTTTCTTGGCCTGTCATCTAAAATTGTGTAAAATTTTGGAATCACAAAAACACCTCCCACCTGCAAAAATGCCAAACCAGCCTAGAAATAAGGCTTTGTCAGAATTTTAACCATGCCACAAACCCAAATCAATCTCCTCAGGTTTCTTGTGTTTGCAGAAATGCCTCTTCCTGAATTATGAACAAAAATGATATAATTTTCCTGTTTCAGTTTAGTTGAGGTTCATGACTGTTTGGCTGCTATACATCACATGCTATGGACACTGTGTTGCTAATTGACCCAGCTCAGAGCATGGAACTTGTTAAGAGCAGCAGGATTTTATATGAAAGCTTAAATCCAGTTGCTCATATTCAAGTGACTTTCTTTCTCTGTTTTCCAGGGGTTTTGATAGGAGTATGCCTCTTTGCATACTTGAAACTCTTACTGATTGAAAACTGCCTTGTGAACCACTTACAGTGTCTTGAATCAAAACAGCTAAGTGCCTTTCTTCTTGTGTACTTCCACAGCCTTGGTTCTCTCATGGATTTTGTGCATTAACAACTGCCATTCCTGGTAGTTTGAATGAAAGAAGATGAGTTGGGAGAAGTGGTATAAAATGCCTGATTCTGTAATGAAAAATGTGACATTCAGTGTGCTGTTGTGCACAGGATGGGGTCTCTGAGAATGTTCAAAGAGCCAAAAATGACAGAAAAAAAATAAAGCTGGAAAATATTTTTAAAGAGTTATCTTTTTTATTTTATTTCAGAAGCACTTACATCTTATGGCCTTGTCAAATGATTTATCATCCCCTTTCTGATGCTGTCCCTGATGCTGTTCTTCAGCATCTGATTTTTATGAGCCTTATTCCTAGTTTCTAGGTCACTGAGCCAGAGGCAGCTCACAATCGGTTTGGCCTCACATGCACACAGGGTGGGGGATATTTTGCTCTTCATCTATTAATGTGCAGTTAATGCAATCAAATGATAAGACAAATTTGTAGCCTTCCTTTTTCATAAGTATATTTAATGTGTGAAGGCTGTTAGACTGGAATACAGAACAGTAAACAAGATCAAGCCAAGTCAGAGAGGAATCAATAAGTGGTACTGTTTTATAAACCAAGTATTTGATTTTTCCTTGCAGTGATTTGCTGGAAAGGCAGATTTCTTGTTTTCTCAGTAGGAACTGAATTAACAAGTGCGGAACAGCAGTGAATTTCTGACATATATATTTAAGAATTAGCAGTGTATCTCACAGTCAAATATCATATTGTTTCAACTCCCAAAAGAAGGTTCTGGAGCCCAAAGTTTTCCAAGTTAATGAGTGACAGTTTGACTACAGCATAACATCTTGGTATCTCTATGGGGATTCAGTAGTCAAAAAGAGCAGTAAAAACAAGACCTGGAATTTTTTACTTACGTTTGTTTCCAGATATGTTAATGTTTTCGTTCAGTTTTTGCAACACACAGAGGAGAAGTTTCTACTCACAGGGCCTGTACGTGCTCACACAAACTCTCATTTTGCAGATTCAGGGAAACATAATAAACAAGGCACAGTCATGGTCAAAAGAAAATTCAATTAAAATATGTTCAATTCTAGTAATTTATATTCATACTATGATGGAAGTTGTAGCACAAAGCATTTCTGCCAATATTTGTTTGATAGTAAAGAAAGAGTTTGTAGGGACTTTGTCTCCATGCATTTAGTATTTGCTGCTTTCAAGAATTTTCTGACTGCATATTTTGAGCATGAATGATCATAGAAAGCAAGCTTTATGCTCCTGTGATCATAGAGAAAATGTGACTTATGTGACTTAAGGAAAATGAGCTTACTTATTAAATGCAGTGTTTCCCAAAACCTAAGAATAAATGTGTTTTTCTTTGAACTAGAGAGCAGAGAAATCATACAAAAAACAATGAAGCAGAGAATTCTCCTCTATAGGATCAGGTATAAGGCATAAAATAAACCTTTCAAGAAATATACTGGAGAAAATGGGGATCTGTGTGGAGAAGTTATGTGAAAAGAGAAATAAAATTTCTCAAACATGATTCACTGTGAACCTCGCTGAGCCGTGGTGCTGAGTTTCTAAATGCCTTACCGTTACAGAATTTAAAGTGAATGATGATGCCTCATTAAGAGGTTTTCCTTAATGCTCATTTGTCTAAGCCAAGTGTTTACACATGCCCTCATTCCTTGGGCTTTTGCTCAAGGATCCATCAGAGGTCCAGGAGACGCCATTTCCCCAGACGACTATGACTCGGTAGGCTTTCACTGGAGACAGTACACAGGGAGAGACTCTTCAAATAACTCAAGCACCTCTTGTGTATTCACGCCTGAAAACTGAGATTACACAGCTTTGTGTTTAAGGCCACACTGAATGCATATGCAGTGAGCACCCCTGTGTAAGTACATCCCCAGAAACCGTGGCAGCCAGGACTCTCTCTGGCCCTCAGAGTACCTGAATCAAGAAGTCTTACTAACATAAGACAGCACAAAACCAATTCCTAAATCTTTCACTACTGCTTAAGAGTACACTGAGTCTGTTTACCTGCAAACAGGGCAGTACTCTATCTATTTACAGAACAGTACTCAAAATAGTCTCTTTCACCCTTGAAGAAATACCGCAGCTCTGTTAAGAGTCAACTGCTGGATAGTCCTTCTCCAAATCTGTTTAATTAACTGAGCTAATCTGATTGTTGTCACCCTGCTGCTGTTAAGTGTGTCTGATCAGAGATGAAACCTTTGTGCCTGATGGGGTATGAAACCTCAAAGACAACTGACTTTTCCTGAGATGGAGGCTGGATGCCTGCCATAGAGAACTGCTACAGATTTCTTGTCTGTCCCGCTTGCTCCACACTGCCTTATTCCTTGTGGAGCAGGGCAGGGCAGGGACGGACACAGTCAGCCTGGCTCCCCAGGGCCATGGCAGAGATAAGCAGCCACTGTTTCGCTGCCCCTATCAGTCTGCTACATGCCCAGACTTGGCCCAGCCCCTAGAGAAGCTTTTTCTCTGCTTGTAGGACTAGATCAACTCCCTTCCTGCTTTGATTTTAGCAAAATCGCACCTTTATTGGGAAATCTACGCTTGTGATCCAGTTGCAGGGTCAGTCCATTAGCCATCATTTTTCTCAACATGCCAGCAGGCACTTACCGTATATGATTTCCAAGGCACTCATATCTGTAAGTTACTAGTGAGAATTAAGTAAAGCTTAAGACAAAAAGCTTACGTTTGTCAAACTCAAAATCTGTCATGAAGAAACTTTTGACCTTAGCGAAAGTTTGTCTACCAAGCTAAACACTTGACTGCGCGTAACTTTACAAGGCAACAAAGCAGAAACCTGCATCTTGACATTTCCATCAGCTCTTGTCTCCCAGACCTCCTGTGCTGTCTAGATGGGACTGGGTCACAATGGCATCGCATGTAAAGAAAAGTTCCCAAGTGCTTGTTTTCAGTAGGCACCTCCCTGCACCCATTCAATGCTCATGAATGTGTGGGATGTACTGGCTTGTTTCAGTGGCTGCAAGGCAGTGACCAAGGCCTTTACCCCCTCAGCAAATTGGTCCTAAGGACATAGATTCAGCTCACTGAAGTATTTTTTTTAGAGGCAGCTAAACTGGAGACAGGCAGAATATAGATTTACTGATGGAAGCTGTTTCAAATCTTAGCACACACATTTGTGAACTTGATTTACTAACATCACCATGACAGTTATGAGTATATTTTAAACAGACATGCAGTCTGTCTCTGAAATATATGTTTTGTCAATTGTGGCTGTAATTTGTATGCAATTTTAGAGTGCTTTCATTTTTTAATTTTTTTTTTAAGTTGATTTTGGAGTGATATCACTAGTAATGTATTAGGTAGATGCAGAATTCTCTGAAATAGTTGTTAAAACCAAAAATACAGTGTGTGTCATGTGATATTTGTAAAAATCCTCTAATGGTATTTGTAACTTTATATTCCATTCAGGTGCAAGCATGATTAGCTGGAGTATGTCAGAGCAAACGCAATCAAAATAAAGTACAGACAGAAAGAAGAAGGCAAAAAGGGTTTGATATTTTTGAACCAGCCAGACTATGTAACCTGCACATCAATATTTTGTGCAGTTGTGGGTTATAAAGAGCATGAGGTTGTTTAATTTATTAATAATGGTCACAACACAGTATCTTAAATATATGCAGGTTGGTCATTTTGCAGTATCTCTGTCAACAGTGAGTGCATAAGCAAACCCCAGATATTTTCACTTTGTACAAAGTGATGTGCAGTGGGCACAGGATGACTAACCATGGCCCATCTCTGACCACACTGCAGCTGTATCTGGCTGTGATCATACAAATGTTCCTGCTATTCAGCACACATAAATCTCAAATGCTAACTCAGCTTATTAAAAGCTTGTTTATGTGAAAATAGTGCTACAGACTTGGAAAGATAAAGTTTCTCCTGGATTAGTTTTTTGGTTGAGAGCTGTGGTCAATTAGAGGTATGTTGTCTAGTTCTGGCCCCATCTACTGATAGAAACTCATTGCGGCTGGATTTTTCTCCTGTTTCAGAAGGAATATGCTTAAATACTCCATGGAAATCTTGTTACTTTTTCTTCCTCCATTTTTGTGTCCTACCACCTCTAGGATATAGTACACACTCAAGCGTCTCTTTTCAGCTGGAAATAGCGTTGGAATAATATGGTGTTTTTAGAGGAATGGCAGGAACCTCCAGGTTTTGGCCAACACTTTGACTTACAGTTCGTTATTATTTGCTTTCACAGTGAAAACAAATATGACGATGAGACATATGGAGAAGAATGAATGTGTATATTCTGCTCAGAGCTGGCTGGGAGTGCCACATGCGTATGTATAGGACTGTGCTGCTTCTGCCCTGGCAAGAAATATGCAGGATGTACTGAAATGAGTGATGGAGCACCAGAGACCAGTGCTGGAAGATGTGAAACAAGTGAGGGATGACACAGGAGCCTGCTCTTCACTTCTGAGATGCTAATTTCTGCCGCTTCATGGGAAGACACCTGGGTCACGAGCAGCACATGACACTGAATGAGGCAAGGCTCATGAGAGGACCTGCTTTTTGAACTAGTTTAAGAGCTTGGATTCTATTAGCAGACATTTTCTATGAATCCCATCTAGAAGTAACGGAAGGAGTCACTGTTCCCCTCAATAGTTTTGTTTGGTTATGTAGGCAAAACCAAGACATCTGCTGGAAAGTGTGTAGAAAGATACTGTAGTCATACCACGGACCTGGAGCTCCCAGGCTTTTTAGGGAGTAAAAAACCCAAAGAGGTTATATCAGGTATAGTTTTAGCTGTGTAGGTTTGTGAACAGATTTAGGGGTAGGTTAATGTGAATTCTGCCAGTTCTGGGAGGTGGATACATTCAAGTTGCCTGTGTCCCACCAGAGCCTGTGGCCACAGACCTCCAATATGCAAGAGCTGGAATGAGTGGTTCTTGGTGGAGTATCCTGCCTGGGATCACTCTGTATTATCTTGGGGGACAAAATGTGTCTCCAGGGTTTTGGAAGAGAGAGGGGGTGGGCGCATGCTTTAGTGCTTATTCATTGCCACGAAGAGGGAAATACCTCAGACTACAAGGAGACTGACATTGATGTTTGGCTTGGGAAGTGGATAACTCTGTGGGTTATAATGGAAGAGAAAAAGAAAACCTCACTGTTTTGGGGTGTGGTTTACCGAAGAGACTGTTCCAGGGCTCTACCCAGAAATGCATGGTCTTGGTCTCATTTTAGTCCAAAGCCAGACAGGAGTTGGGCAGAAGCATGTGAAACAACAAATTCAAGCTAAGAGAGAGATGACAAAGAACTCAGGCTCCCTGCTTAAAAGCCATGAGAACAGTATCTATAATCCCACTGTGGGCAAATACCTTTAGATGTGACCAATGATGCTTCTTTTTCCTCTCCTCAAAGCTGACCCTGGATCTGAAAGAAGAACAATTCATGCTCAAATGAAAAGAGCCCAAAATTGAATATTATAGATTTATACAAAGCAGGCTCTACCTTGCAAATTAGCCAAAGGTACCTTAGCTTCATGTGCTTACTTGAGAGTTGGTTAGTACACAGCATAATGTTAAGACAGAACAGCCCATAAATCTTATTGCTGGAGCTCAGGTTGGATTCAGATTTTCTGAATTGATTAGTAGCTTTTTTTTTTTTTTTTTTTTTTTTTTTTGTGTGCCATTGTTTTCCCAGAGGAAGATAGGAAAATTCAACTGAGTTCTGGGTAGTGGGACAAAGGGACTGTAAGGTTCACAGATACAGCAGCCAAACTTCCTAAACCCGTCTTTTCAGCAAGTTTCAGTTTCAGCAACGTGGTTGATGAGCTCTGTGCTGAAATGGAGATGTAAATTCAAAGCTGGTGTATGCAGTGGTCCACAGGTGACTCTACTTATTGCCAGACAGTGAAACATTTCCTGAGCCCCATCAGTATAATTTCTGATCTCTGTAAAGCTTGGGAGGGTTGTTTTGTGAACTTTTGCCCTCTATTTGTAAGAAAGGTACAAATTTGAGAGGCTACCCAGCAGGGAAAATTGCATTAGTATTTCAATGTGATATGAGTAGGAGAGGGAGTGAAATGTGAGCAAATCTTCACCATTTGTCTCTGCTTACCTCAAGTGGCATGGGATTTGGATGAAAGCAATCTTTGCAATGACAGAAGTGTTTGTTGGGATCTTGAGACTGAAATTTCTAGAGCAAAAAATGTCATGTCAACGTATCATCTGCTAAAATGTAACAAACTGTGTTTTATTGGTGTATTAAACACTGTTCAAATGCACGGAAAAAGCACAACCTCTGCTGTAAAGAGCTTTGGTGCTTCAGGATGGAAAAGCAAAATATACAGGTGAGTAGAAAGGTCTGTGCAATCATGTGGCATCTCCCACTGATGGCTGTGAGGAGCTGAAGAGCACTTGAATGCACAAGTATGGTGACTACCACATCTAATCTAAGTGGAGTGGTGGGATGGCTGCATCTTGGCAATCTCAGATGCTTTTTGCTTATATTAAAAGGTATGGACTATTATCAAGCCTGAAACTCCACAAAATGAGAAGTTTAATTTCTTGGAACATCCAAGTTAGTTTCAGAAATGTTACTTCTTTTTTACTGAGATACACTAATTTAAAAAGTCTTTTTCCATCACAAAAAAAAAAAAAAGAAAAGAAAAAAAAAAGAAAAAAAGAGGACCCCCCCTTTTTTCCCTTCACTTTATCTCTCTTTTTTATTATTTTTTTAAAACATAAAATAATGTGAGCTAGATTTTTCTACTGACCTGCAATGGTTTTTAAATGGACATTTTTCACTTCAAAATTTTTCTTTGACCAATGAAAAAAATCTGCTAAAATGAGAAAGCAATTTCTCTTTTAGACTGGAAGGGCTGAAAAGGTTTCAGTAGGAAGAGAAATAAGTATTATTGTAGCTGACACATTTGTGTCGGAAAGCACCAACCAATAAGAAATGCATGGAGGCAATTACAGGTTTGAAGCCAGCAGCATAGTGGAAAGGAAGAAGTAGCTAATGGGAAAATGAGTAGGCAGAAGAAAGGGCTTTCTTTGTGAGGTATTGAAAGTAACCAACTGTGGTGAACTCGATATTTTTAAGGGACTGGAAAAAGTGGTGTTTTCGGGAGGATCTGAGCATTGTGTTTGATGTGGAATGGAAGTTCTAAAGAAAATATTCCAATACAAAGGCAGAGGAAATTAATACTCATTGATAGATGCCAGACAGAACTGAAGAGGTTTCCGTATCCCAAGGTGGGTGACTCTAAGAAATATTTGCCGTTTCAGATAGAGAGAACTTGTGAGAACTTGCACTGGCATGACTTCATAGAGGAGAAAGGGACTATAGTGGAAAGAGGCATCGGTTAACCCCAAACTAATATGCTGTGCCAACCCTTGGCTTCAAATCTAGTTAGTTATTGATTTTTTATACCTTTTTTTTCCCTGCCGATTCACAGGACATATCTTGTCAATTCACTTGCAAGAGTGAGAAAATGAACCCTGGAAGCATACGGTTCAGGGCAGAGGTGGAATACAGGTGGGATTCGCCTTCCTGACACATTTCAGGCTGGTATCATCTTGTCAGAGAAGGTGCGATGCTGAGATAGCAAAACCACTTTTCCACGGCAGGAACTGAAGAACAGCACATACCAGAGACAAGTTCAGTAAGAAGCAGCTTAATTTGCAGTAGCACAGCTTTTGATGCTGCATCATAACTATGCTGAGACAGATGGCTTCCAAATGCCTTGTTTCTGGCACTGTCTGATTTCCAGGCATGTTACCTGTTAGGAGATGCTCCAGAAGAGATCTTTAGCAAATTGCCCCGTGTCGGTGCATGATCAGTGCAGAATCCAGCTGCATTTTAGTTTCCGTGCACCACTTCAAGTTTTCACAGTCTTCCCTGACCTTGGGCACGTCTCTGCTTGTTTCAGGTTTCACTGAAAATGGCCTGACCTTCTTCCCATGCAACAGCTTAGGTTTGCCTGTTGCATTATGTTTTGGCCCCAGAAAATAAGCATCTCAGATTAAGTTATTACAGTAGTCCTTTTAGAACAAGGTGGGCATAGGATGGATAGTTGCTGGTGGAAGACACGTGTTTTCCCTCCTGGATTTTGAAAACTGGGAGTATCTTTTAGGGAAAGGCATGTGGAGCCAAGACTCACTGCTGTTTGCATAACATAAGGTGGATACTTAGATATGTGAAGGCAAGTAACCTTGTGAATAAACTGTGCTGTCTACATGCCAGTCCCCCTGGACCTGCCCCGTTGTGATCTCATTACACTATCATTTAGCTTTCATTAAGGCAGAAAGCAAATACAGAAGTGGCTGTCAATCTAAGTCTATTTTACAATTCCAGGGCCAAATCCTTTTCACCTCATTGGAGCAAGTTATCCTACTGAAACTGGTGAAGAATTTCTGTAAGATTTGCTCTCAATCAAATTAAAGTGATCTGCTACTGCTACTAATTAAAATTCTCTCTACTGAACCTCAGCAGAGTTCGGCAGACGTGAAACTGTCTTCTTGCGGAATAGTAAATACACCCTGTTCCGTGGAGAGCCGCTCAAGTCTCAGATGGGCAATGATGGCTGAACCTATTGATTTAGTTTGCTTTAAAAGCAACAGAGGATAATTTCTGAAATCAGACATGATGATCCCTTGCGCTCACATCTGCCTCCACGGGAATATAAACTGGTGCCGAGGCCGGCACCCGAGCCTTGCTGGCAGCCAGGGCTGAGGTGTCAGGTGGGGAGCAGAAGCGAATAGGAAGATATTTTACACTGAAGCTCAATATTGCAGAGGAAAAATCTATTAAATAGGTTCCTAGTGAAAAATGAGAGCTGACAGTTACAAAGTATTGCAAGGAGAAGCAAGTAAAGTAATAACAAGATGTGTAAGCATTAGATGATCTAGAACTCTGCTTTCCTCTTGCTTGTTTGATCTGACAAAGTGGTTAATTGCATCATAGAACAGTTTTAACAGAGGAAAATTCTAGTGACAACAGACATCATTGAAAAGCATTCAGGCCATTTGTGGCAACAAGTTAGATACTATACTTCAAGGAGTCTTAATTTGTAGGTTATTTGGATAAGATGGAACACTATGTGTCATGCATTACACATCACATTCATTTGTGATGGAGATTGGAGTTTGCAATTATTCCCCATGAATGAAGAATTCCCACCAAGTGTGGGGCAGAGACTTGCTTTAAGTTCTTGCTTTTTGTATACACCGCCGATCACTGCTACCCGTTGGACGGCTTACTGAGGTTCTATGTGCTATGCATTATGTGTAGCACTACTCTTTTCAGAGTAGTTACTATAAATGATTTCTTGTGTGGTAATCATGTCCTGATGATGTCTGGCAACCTTAATGCTGAGTGCTACACAGGAACAGACAAAAAGAGTTTCCCATTCTGAATTGCTTTCAAGCCAAAGACTCATCCTGCAAATGCATCCCTCCTGATGTCTTTGGGGTTCAAACAGGGCTCTAAAGACACTACTGGCACACAACCCATTTCTAAGCAAAAAGCAGAAAAATAAGTGCAGTGAATGACTAAAAAACAAAACATATGAGAAGGGAGCCCATGATAAAAGCATATACTGGTTCATCAGAAATGAATGTCATGGGTGAAATTCTAAGTCTGTTGAAGTTAATGAAAGCATTGGCACTGACTTGATTAGGACAGAATTTCAGCAGTCTCCACTTTGCTTACCAGAGAATCTTGTTATTTCTGACTGGCAGTTTCTTAAAAGCATAAGTATAAAAGTGGATATTGATGGGGCCAGTCAGATCTTTTTGAAGAATGTGCTTTGTCTATCAAGGGTAACGTAGAAAATATGTAAGATAGTACTAATAAGAATGGGAAAAACTAGCAATGGAACACAGAAGATTTCTCAAAATATCTGTCCATTTGGCTTGAACTTGGTGATTAATTTGGAAGAAAAAAGGTGATTGAAAGGATTGATTTCAAAATGTTTCAAAGAAAAAAATTTTGAAACAGTAATCCTGTTTTGAAAATTTCCTCCTGTTTATTGTTTTTAAATGTGAAATAATATGAGAACATAATGGTATATGTAGCTCTATGGGCAACAAAACATCTCATTTGCATTGAAATGATTATCTTTTCTATTTTGCTAGGTGGCCTACTGCACTGAAAAGAGTTATTTTTTTCATACATTTCAGAACATCACTGGTGGGTTGCAGGAAGAGAGACATAATAGAATTTTGTGGTGTACAAAAGCATATGAGCAGGTGTAACAAACTGGAGAGTGGGAGACACTTTTCTAATTTTAACACCCAGTAACAACAGCCTGATTCACAGTGCAGTGATTTGATTGCTTCATCAAAAGAGTAGCAAGCTGAGCTGAGAAGTACAGAGAATTTGGCTGCAATGCCACAACATATATAGGTATTTATGTATACACGCAGAGAGAATATTGGAAGATAAATACTTATTTTCATTATTATTATTATAATCACATGCTCACAGGCTTGTGCCATAGGGCTCAGGGCATTACAAGAGTTGCTCACATCATAACATCACTTATGGAGAGAGCACACCTGGATGTCTGCAGGAGATAAGGGAGAATACAGTGTGCCTCTGCCCTAGCTTTTGCTCTCGCCTTACAAGCTGTGTTGTGCAGAATGGGTTTGCCTGCTCTCTGAGCAATGTTTCAAGCATGAAACATTTAAAAGGTTTGGACTGCACTGTAACAACCCATCCTGATTGCGACCAGTGGATGTTTGATAGGGTGAGTATGTTACAACTGCCCTCATGGTAGGAGAGGGTCACTTTCAGATCTTTTGCTTCCCTCACATGACCTTGCCTACAGTCACGTCTGGCATTATTTGCAAGGCTCTGCATGGTCATAAGGACCAGCTCATGGTTGCCATAGTCTAATCCACTGGCAGTAACCCTGGTGCAGGTGATTCCACCTTTGGGACAGTAATAGGTGTTTGGACATGTAAAGAATCTCCTCCCTGTACTGCTTTGGTCAGCACAACACTGCTCTGGGACACTGCCGCAGGGAAATGACTTCAAGAAGGTCTGGTAACTACACATAATACTTTAGAGTGGGAGCTGTTGACCACCCACTCCTACTTCTATTTGTGTGTTGACATAGTACAGCTTCGTAAATTAAATTTGTTTGAAAGAAGTGAATCTGCCTTTGAGTTGTACAACATGCAAGGATGATAATAATAAAAGCTGCAGGAATAGTTTTTCACTAGGGATGCAAATGGTAAATAAACCTTGCCTCTCTTACCCTTCCCTCCACTCTTCTGCAAAACAGGAATTACTGGTGGGTGGACAGAATTGAAAGTTGTCATAGCTTGCATAAGGTGGAATTTGGAGAGCTTGTGAAAAATTGTTCAGAGTTGGTTTTGCTTCTTTTTCTTCTCTGATCCCTGGAAGGACAAATCTCTCAGCGGTATTTCCAACTGACTTGTCACAGAAATCCTTCAAAATGGAAGTTGCTTGATGCGCACCATTGTTTTCAGGCCTGAAAAGCCAACATCTGCCTGGACAGTTTGGCTGCGTCCCATGGAGCTGGATGCCTGAAATCTATTTTGAGATGTACAAGCAATTTGTGAAAATTTGTGCTGCTGCTATGCATGTTACATTCCTCTGCCCAGACTGCTTATGAGCACAGTGCTGGTTTCCAGGGCTGTCAATCAAGCAGCTTTCACCAGAACTAAATTGACTTGAAAGAATCAAAAGAAAAATACCCCTAATTTTTCAAAAGAGATTATTTGCAGTGTTAAAGCTGATCATTTCAATTTCAGATATTAATCCAAACCTGTAACCTTTAGCAAGAGCACAATTTACTTGTGCTTTATTGCCTAAATGAATCCATATCTCAACCTTATTTTTTTCAGTACAAACCCAGATGAAGTTCAGATGTTTACTTGGAGCCAGTCATTTCAAATTTAACCATGAAAAGCAGAAATATAATCTCCTAGTACAGAAAGACTCTAATTTCCTTTAGTACTTGCAAAACCACTCTATAGCAAGCTGTTTTTAAAGTCCAGGTATTATTTTTACAGGCTCCCCCACCTCCTATTAAGGACTGTTTGATTGCTAAACATTTATGAAGTTCAGTACATATCTGATGAAAATTTAAGATGCTTTGAATGGATCCTGTGTAATGGATGAGTTTAACAATAATGCGGTATAATTGAATAATGGGCAGGTAATTCCTCATTTAGCTTCCTCACTCCTGGGTGAAAGCTGTAGACACATACCTCCTCAAGACCTCACCTGAGGCGTGGACCTTGTTAAGCCTATTTCACAAAGCACAACAGGCATGTCATGAAAAGGTCTCTGGAAAATCTGCACAAGCGTTAAATTTGGCCCTACCTGCAGCTAGTGGCAGGTGTAGGGGTATGTATCAGTATGGGCAAATCAGCTGCTGAGAAAAGGGCAGATGCTTTCCTTCCTACATGAAAAAAAAAAAAAAGAAAAAGGAGTAGACAGTGTTTATCTCTGCTGACCTCGAGTTCCATGCTGCACAGAGCCCTGAGGAGGAAAGCACAGTGAGCCATTTTGAGGATCTCAGCCAGAGCAGCAGCAGCTACAAGCACTACGTAGGCTGGTGCAGACTCAAGCGCCTTACCGACATGTGCCTGTCAGGATGATAAACCCAAGGAGGAGGTTAAATGTCTCCCCACTGCTGCTTTTTCAGAAGAGGAAAATATGCCCAGAGGGACTGTGACTAGTTTTCCAAATCCTTAGAAGTAAAGGCTGAACCAGATAAGGGATGTAAAACCCAGAGATTTCCTATCTGTCAGTTAACCTGGCAGGTGTGATGGGGCACAGTGTCACTGTTATTGTCCGCCAGAGATAGGGCTATGTGGGCACACCAGCAGGTTTGCTTATGCTCCTGCTGTTTTTTGTGGAGCTGCTTAAATCACAAAAATCTCTTGACTCCTTTCCAACACTTCTGCCTCCTGGTCTTTTCCCTGCTCTATCCCCAGCTTCATCCTGGGGGAAGGCTCTTTCCTCCAGGTTTGTCACTGCTGGCAAATGCTGTGGGAAAAGTCCAAAGCAACACTTCCCCCAAGAAAAGTCATTAACCCCTCCGTGCCCTCAGCTAGTGCTTCCTTTTAATACCGCTCCATGAATTCCACGAATAGCACTGGAATATTTAAAATATTATATAATCACAAAAGATGTTTATTTGCTGGATGGAGCTGTAATATTCTCCAGTCAAGGACTTGCAAATGGCAAAAAGGAGATGTTAAGCCAGGCTGTGTTATTAACCCTTGCTCTGTAGAAACTGCTGGATTTAAGTGTGATGAGTTGTTGATTTTTTCCTGTTGCTTGAAAAGTTTTATTAATGAGTTATATGCTGGGTGGGAAATCCTGTAGAAGAGAAAAGAACATTCATTTGCTGAGCAGTCTGAAAAATGAAAAGAAATCATAAGCATATCCTGTACCAGATTTCCTTAGGGAAAACTAGATTCAGGAGAGGAAGCTAGAAATAAAAATATGAACAGTTTAACTAAACATCTCTAAACAGTTTTATCTCTTTGGTGGCTAAACAACAACAACAACAACAAAAAAATTTGCATTAATAGAGACAGATAGGAGCTGAAAATATAAGAATGAGCTTTTGACCCTTCTCCCCAACACTCAATGGCTTTGCTAGCCGTGATCATATCAATGTGGGATCACTCCCAATCATTATATGCAGAAACCACGAGTCACACGAAGTCCCATAAATAGTGCTGAACAAGGTATACAATCTAACCCAGAATAATGACTTCAAAGAGAGAAAATGGTAAGTGGAGTGATACTACTTACCTTAAAAGGTTATATTTGGCTTTGCTGTCCAGAATATGGGAAGTGTCTAGTTAGGTCAATGAGTTCTTCAGTGATCTTTGCTGTGATATACACAAACCCTCAAGACATAAGCTAAATAAGACAGACAAATTTTATATCAAGGTAATTTAGCAATGCTTTAAAGAAAAGGACTTTCAAGCATTAGATGTTCTCTTAATTCCCTACTTTTCAGGGCTTCAGAAAACTCCAGAGATGGGAAGAATTTGGAGAGGTTGCCTTCTCCATCCGGTTGTCCCAGGGCAAGATCAGGTGTTCTTATTCCCAGATATCTACCTAACCTCATCTTTATGGTCTGCCTTCATGGAATCCCACAGCCCCCCACAGGCACCAGTGCTTCGTTCTCCTCACAGCTCACCAGCTTTTCCTGGAGTATCCCTGCAAGTAACCCAGGAGGCAAGGGGGTTACCTCTTGTCCTGCCTGCCACAGAAATGAACACAAGAATTGTTCCTTGCTCTCTCATGTATTTGAAGACTTTTTGTCCAGCCTACCTTCTGGATTATGTTTAGTGGTATAAACAAGTCCATTTCTCTAGTCACTCTTCTCAGCTTACTTGTGTAGACCCTGATTATTCTTACTGAGTTCTTCTCGATCTTGTTCACTCGGTTGATATTTTCTTCCTGTTTTTCTCCATCACTGTTATCATTGACTAGTGCTGTGTGGAGTATTGCAGCTGTATCCTGACCAGCACAGAGCAGAATGGATAGACACTCACATGATTTGCAGGCTACATCTCTGTTTATACATACTGGTATGGGTTTGCTTTTTCTGCAGTAGCAGGGCCTTTTTGACTCATGCTCAGTTTCTGATTAACAATGGCACAAATCCTCTTCAGAACAGCACATATTCTGATAGTATTTCTATGCACCAAGAGAAGATTTAATCTCCCATCAAAATGAAGATACATCACAACTGGAGAAGTCTGAGAGGAGATCAAAAGTAGCTTCCGTATGAAAATCAACTAATCCCATTAGAAAACTTTCGATAGGGTAAAAGTAGCTGAGTGGGCATGCAGTAGAGGTCTGTCATATCACAAGTACAGTAGAAAAGGTAAAAACATTTATTTTTATCTTTTCCAACATAAGAACTAGAGGAAATCAAATGAAATGTGCCTTTTTTTTCCAGGATTCCCCCCTGCTTTTCATTTCCTTCATAACCTGTTCTTTCACGAGACGTAATGTGACAGTTTTATGACTTTCTTTGTTGACTTTGGAGTTTGTCTATGATCATTCCACTGCACCACAAGTGCTTCTATGTGATCAGCTGCTACAGCTATTGGTCCTTCCTATTAATGGGAGCTGGTTAGAACAATGGTAGAAAAACTTCATTTTTTTCTGAATAACAGTCAGAATAACAATCTTGAGTTCAAGAAAGTATGAATGCTCTCTTTCAGCCAGGCCTGACTGACTATGCACAGTGTTGGAAGGGGCTGCTTAGGTGCCTGAAGTTTAGCAGGCACCCCTGCTTGATGGTGTTGCAATCACGTGTGTGGTCAAGCACTGGACTGAATTCTGCCCTAACCTTTGGCCCAAGACTATTATGAATGAAATAAATACTGAATTTATTCTACCTTCAATAACTTATATTCTGTTTTCAGTTATTTATTTTTTACTTGAGCACAAAAGTGGTAAAAAGGTCACTATTTTCGGCTTCTCTGGCAATTTTATTTTTGGCATAATTGCAGTAGAGCTGAGTAGCTCTCACCTCTGAGAAACATTCATGAGAGAAAAACTGCAAGCTGGACAAAACAGATTTTCTTGGCTTATGATTTTCCACATCCCTCTATTTTTACAGTTCCTTCTTTGCTCCAGTGTGCATCCCCTCACAGCTTTTCTGCTGGGGTTGTACTTTTATGCCCATAATATCTTTGCAGTCTCAGTTACAACTGCATGTGCCAGGGCAACATACTCAGAGAAGACTATGACAACAGCTACAGGATCTTGGATAGTCTTTGGTGGGTTTTTGTTAAATATTTTGTTTTCAGTCTACTGGAATGGTTTAAAACTATGTTACTTTGCTTCAAAGCTGTCTACTTCAGAGGATGCACCAGCCATTTCAGATCTCCCAGCATTCCTTAGCCAGATGTTTCACAGCAAAATATTTTCTCAGCTGTATGGGAAATCAGTGAAACTGCAGAAAGCAGTGGTGGGGATAATCAGCCTCAATCATACACTTATATTCTGATTTCATGTGGGAGAATGGCATGAAAATCTGAAATATGAATCCCAATCTTGCTCCTGATTTACCTTAATAAATTCCAGTTCCAGCATAGCAAATATAAATTGACAAACATGGACTACACGGAGTGTGAAAATATGGGACATATTCAGAAGTTATTACAGCTCATCCTGCTTCCAGTCATACATTTGTACTACTTCAGTATGATAAATGGATGTTCAGTGTATGTTTGCAATTATATTCATGAATGTAAAAAAATTGTTGTTCCTACTGCAAGGAATTTATGGAACTGAGTTGCATTAGGCTTGAAATAATGACAACGAGGTGTTAAGTGATTTTATTTGATTTTGAAAAGGTATTGGAAAAGGAAAAATATCTGCAGCCTCTTGGGGTGGCTCCTGAGCTGTATCGGCATATACCTATTGCTGAATTCCCTGCCCAAAAAGGTCATCAGAGTTAATATCACTTATCAGTGCATTTACAGAAAAATGTGAGCAAAAGACTGGAATCCTTTAAAAAAAAAAAAAAAAGATAAATGTTAAGCAAAAACTTTGTCAATAAACCACACAGGTTTCTCCTATAATCATCCCCCTCCTCTCCTTTTAGTGGACAGGCCTTGGGACAGTGGTCTGCAGGCAGTGGCAAGGAAGGCAAAGGAAGCAGGATTTTCTACCAAGAAATACCTTGTGATGCTCACATTCTTGTCACTGCGTGCCATGCCTCCTGCAGCAGCGTGGCCTCCAATAACCACTTGGTGAGGAAGTGCATGTATGGGAGCGGGGCTGAGTGGAGGATGCTGGAGAGACCTAAAAGGGTGAGTCTGTTTTTGGGGTAGTGAGAGTGCATGGTCTGGCTGTTTGCACTGGAGATGACCAACTGTTTTCTACTGAATTTAAATGTACTGTGAAAGAAGCCTGAGTAGAGGGGAAAACCCATCTTTTTGTCCAACTTTGAAAAGACAAAACCCACAAATATTGATTAACTTGTAGCCCTGTCTCAGGTTTTCCCATTCAAAATTTGCCACAATAAATATAACTTCATTTGTATCAGTAAGAGCTCAGGGGTTAGCTTTTTTGTGTATCTCGGTTACATGTTTAGGGGTAGAAAACACCTCCAGCTCCTCTCCCTCTCAGGAAAAAGAAAAAAAAAAGGAAAAAAAGGAAAAAAAAGCAAAACTAGTAGAATCATAGGATCATTTAGGTTGGAAAAGACCTTTAAGATCATTGAGTCCAACCTCAAATGTATTTCAACTATTTTTCCAAACTTTTACTTCTAATGTTTCAAGTCAGTGTTGGAAGTGCAAGTCTTGGCTATGAAATGTAGGTGATCTATCGCAGAAAGCAGTGATGTTTCATGGGAAATAACTCCACACTTTACCTTTGCAACATCTTGCAAAAGAAAAGGATTGTCTGGTATAGATGATCCATCACTTTTGTCAGGGCTATGGCAATTACAAGTGATGCTGCATTTATAGCTATGACCTCTCACTAGCCAGCTGATATTAAAATCTTGTAGGGGGAAATGACGTGATTTTACAGGTGCTTTTAGTTGCTGACCACAGGCATACACTGACAGTACAGAGAAGTCTTTTCCTAAAGATCTTCTGAGGAAACATGCCCGTAACTTCTGATGGCAACAGAAACTGAAAAAAAAAGGATTTTCCGAAGTATTTTTTCCTGTGGATCAACACATTCTCCTCATTCTTTTCTGACACCTTGAAGAAAAGGCACTTAAAAATAGCACCCTTTTCAATGTCAAGTCCTCATGCCTGTCTTGCTTCACCTGAGGGTATTTCCATGACCAAGTCCAGACTCACTTAGCTTTTTCATTATCATTGATGGGTATTCTGTCCTATTTGGTACCAAATCCTGAGCACTGTCCCTCTTTCCTTATGTACCTCCTTCTAAGTGCTAACTGTGGTGGTATTTATAAAGGTATTTCTGACCTGACATGTTTTATGAAGCTGAATTCCAGCTGTATACTCGTCAATGTATAGAGCCAAACGCATGTCATTTATGTTCATAGAGATCTTATGTGAGTTACTAATGTCTCCTGCTTCTGTAAGTAACATTACCGAAGTTTCTGGGAGTGCTGGGGATTTGAACATGATGGATGCATTCAGCATTCCCAGTTTGCCTCCCTGGCCTTTTGGCCCCTCAGTGCATATTTTTGTTCTTTTCATTAAACTTTTTCCTCAGGGTTAGACTCAGAATGTCGTTTTGTCGGCTCCTTCCTTTTGTGTTGGTACAAATCCCTTTCATTACTTCTTCCTTTGGCACCAGTTAAGGCTGCTCTCAGGCTGGAAAGTCAGTTCCTGTGCATGCTGTAATCTTTTCCAAAGCCCTCTCTGTCTCCCTCCTGTCCTTGGGACACCAATTCCTGAACAGGGCTCCTGGGAGTGCTGGCCACTGGTTCACAGGGAGCTGGAAGTGAGCTTCCTTCAGGGTTGCCTCATTGTTTCCAGTTCTAAATTACATTAGAAGAAGTTAAACTCCCTCCATTAATATTTTCCTAATATTACTTTCCTTCACACTCAGTTGGTGCCATTGCCAGAGGGATGTTATACGATCCCCTTTGAGAAAGAGAGATCAGCATTTTTCCAGTTGAGGATGGAACGGGAAGGAAGCAGGTGCAAATGTGTGGATGAGGAAGGGTTGGGGAAGAGACATGGGCCAGGAGATGGGCTCCTGATGGAGATGGGAAAACACACTTCTTGGTTTTTCTCCTTCTGGTAATAGGTCTCCTCGGTGCGCTGGTGGTTGGGATGGATACCTGTCCTGTCCTGGAGTAATTATAATAGGAGGAAGAAATGAAAGAGGAGTTGTGTGCCTTCAGTCAAAGTAGGGACGAGGGGCCAGTCCCTTGGTACGGGGGACTGGGATGTGGCAGCATGATTGGCAGGGCACAACTGATGCTTTGGATGCCCTGCGCAGCTGAGACCGGACTGAAGCCAGGAGCAGCCAGGCTGGGTGGAGTGGGCTGTGCTTGTCCTTGTGTCTTCCAGACTCTAGCTTTGTCATCCCTCCTTAGCTTTTAGGAGTGTAAAATAAGGAATGCAATGGAATGTTTTTGCCAGAAAGCTGAAATAGAAAAGGAGAACAAAAGTTCTCTTTTGGGTTATGTTTATTTTCTGTAACAGAATTGCTTCTGTCCAACTTTGCATGACTTATTTTAAATAAGGTATATATACTGTATTTATATATATATATATAGGAATTGAATAATATTCCCTTTATTAAAGAGGAAAAATACACTTTCCCAATGGATTAGAAAACCTCAAAAAATATATGCCCTAGCAACCTCTTATTTTTTCATGTTTAGGAACTTATAAATGTTGCCCTTATTTTCTCAGCTCTTCAGAGACCCAGGCCAAATACAGTTCAGCTGAAGCTGCAGGCCGAGGAAGGTGACAGTGACCGAGCTTCGATCCAAGCCATTGTCACCTATTTCCTATACCAGTGCTTTAGCAGCTTCCTTCTGGCTGGCTGCTTGTGCCCGGAGTTCCCAGGCATTTGGCTGAATTTTACTGATGCTGTATTTTTGTTGCTTTTTTACATATGCTGCACATAAGTATTTTTACCTTTTATGACTGAAGTTGAGGAATACTTTTTGTGTATATAGGCAGTTCTTTCGGCCATGTGCTACATGTGATGCAGAGCTTGGCAGCTAAGCACTAACTGCATTAGCAATGTTTATAGTCTGTACGGAGCAGATGTACAGCTCCCAGTCTTTTCTCTGAGTGTCCTCTGGGGGATATGGCTATCCCTCTTCCACACAGCCCAGGCCTGGATCCCTTGTCTGACAACTCCATTTCCCCTCTCCAATCCCATGCCCACTGTGCTTTCTCTGCAGGGAAGAAGAATGCTTTCAAACCCACCTTCCAGGTGACTGGCACAGAAAGCTTTCCCTGGGGCCTTTGACTGGGAAAGCAATGGGCAGGGTTTGATGGGAAAGAATATTACACATGGAGAAAGGGCTATGAAGATGTTGTCTTGGGACATTGTGTTGTCTTGGTGCCTTCTTGCTCTATGTCTCAAACCAACTGGGATCAGACGTCAGTTGGGTCCTGCATGTTTGTGAAATCATAAATGATAAGTATCTCCAATCTCCTCCAACCCTCCCCACCAAAAAGCCTATTTAAGAACAAAACAATCAGGAAAACAAAAATTACCTCATCAAAGCAGATTGTTTGAGCAACATGTCACATTCCTGTCCCTGAGCAGGTGGGGATGATGCATTCAGTGAGTGGATGCACTCTAGCTCACGGTAGGGAGAAGTCAGCAGCAATGGGAGCTGGATGCCAGTGTCCCTGTCACTCTTTGTGGTGGTGGCTGGGTACAGAGGAGGTGTATTTCTTGCCCATTTCCGCCACTATGTGCAGAGGTAGTAGAGGTTGCAGTTTGCTTCACAGCTGTCCTTGCCCTTCTGTCCTCCTGTGTCTCCCCATCCCAGAGAAGAAGGCTCTGCCTGGCTGCTCACTGGCACCTCTCTCCTCCCCCAGGCCACAATGGTGGCAGAAGCTACCCCACTGGAGAGAGGAGACTCCTGTTGGGTGGTTGGTTAGGCAGATCCTGATGCCCACATCTCCTAAGGGAATATAAGGAGGCAGAGCTGAAATTGCCTGTGGGTTGGCCTTCCTTTAGGTAACTCCGGGAAAATGATGCTACTGTCATGTGGTTAGTAAACTAAAACAAAGTATGGTGGGGTGGTGGTGGTGGTGTGGAGCAAAAAAAGAAGAAAAAAAGGGGGAAACAAAGGGGGAAAAAAGAAATTAAAAAGACCCCAGACAGATTCTTTCTCAGTTCAATATGTTCCCCATTTCAACAGTTTGGCCAAGTGTGGAGCAGATAAGGGTGAGTGGTATATATGAAGTGCTAAAAGTGTTTTCAACTTGCAGTCAGAGAGGTGTCTGTTTAGTGAGTCTAATAAAGAACTAGAGAAACAATGGATCCATGTTTTGGTGACCTGAATCATGCAGTTAACACATTTTGAAACTGATTCATGATAGGTTAGTAAATGGAATGTGAAATGCAGGTGTTGGAATGAGAAATACTTAGACATCCCATGCTAACTCTGTTAAAAGTTGCTGGATAAAGCAAATTGAAAGTTCATATCTAAATGCAGAGCAAGAGCGCAGTCTTAAGAGATAAACCGTTGGTAATAATGAGAGCACAGACACCCCAACGTCAGCACTACAAAACCAAATGCAAAACGACAAAGGAGAAGAAACCAACACAATACAGAATAGTGTCTCTGAGCACACGAGGGAAGAGCATGAGAAAGTAACTATTCATTTGCACGGTCCCAAGCAACTTAAGCAAAGACTGAAGAAAGCTTCTTGCCCAATGTTTGTGGTTATTTGATTTGGCAAAAGTAGTATCCTATACTGAAGATGGATCTTGGCAAGCGCTGCCGCACGAAGAATTTTTTTTTCTGGCCACATTTGGGATCACTAGCAAGTGGAGATGTCTGAACAAACTTTTTGGGATCCAACCACTTGCAGGACTGTATGACAGTGCTAGAAAGAAGTATTCAGGTTTGCAAAGATCTGCGTCAAAATTAATGACTTCTGTTGTAGGGACATGTAGCGCTCCTGACAGATGGGCTGCAACCATATCGCTCCCTCTCAGCTTGAAAGACTCAGGGAAACGGATCTGAATAGCAATAAAGGGAAATAGTTTTAAAGTACTTACCATGGGACTCCTATTGGCCTGCACTGGGCTGTCATTCAATCCAGAAAATATAGGAAAGCCCATACCAGAAGATATTAAATAATTTCAGAAACTAATTTTTGCAGAAAAAAACAAGGCTTTTGGTTATGCAAAAATCCTTCAGCTTACACAGGCAGTGGTGAGCATGGGAGGGTTACCTCAGTGTGCACCTGCCACATCATGCATTAATGGTGGTGTGAATACAACTCCTGGGCTAAAAGAAGAAATTAAAGCTATCATCTCCAGAAAAATTTCTGCATGTACAAGTGAAACTGCATCTTTGCAGCTTTCTCTAAGAAAGAAACTAACTTCTTACCCACAATGGCATGGCAATATTTTGTCAGCAGAGAAGAACAAGAGATGTAGGCATGCTCAAAAAGTTTGCAACATTTATTTATTTAATTTATTCTTGCTGAGGAATATCACTATATGCAAACTGGATCATCTGCAGCAGCCTATTAACTTTTGTTATAAACTTTTGTTATAAACTTTTGTTGCAAAGGGTGCTCAGTTCTAGGACAGACCAACACAAAGAGAGACTAAGTTAGTGGGAGAGAGAGACTTGATTGTGGGTGGAACTCCCACATGAATGTTACCTTGGGGTAGGTCTGCATTTCTTTCACACCCCCATGTTCAGGATGATAAAATTTTAAAGGATATAAAAACTTCAAGAAACAAGATTTCACAAGATAATTTTAAACCAAGGTATACATTTCCACCTTTTTCTCTGCCCTCATCTTAACTCTCAAAAATCCTGAAAGCATTGAGAAGTAAGTATAAGAGAAAATATAATGCAGAAAGACAGCTGAATCTCATCTATGTATTCACTGGGATCAACAAATATTCTGAAATTATACTGGATACATACTGGACAATATGTACGTGCTGGAAAGGATACACCTGCAAGACATGATCAGAGATACCTGAAGTCTGGTGAAAAGAAGTTGTTTCTTGCAACAAGTTAAAAACAAGTTTCTTCCCTGCACACTTCCAAGATATATTTTATTTCAGGCATATGTGTTGCGTGTTCTTTTTCTATCTTTGTTTTACAAATATTTTAAAATATTTTCACTGGAGACGCTGACCAAATAGATTACATTCAAAACTGGCTTATGTTTTTTAAATTGTTTTTCATGGACCTATAATCTAACCATTCTGAAGGGCACAAGGGCAGCACTTGGAAGCCCACCACTGATGTCAAAGCACGTCTACTCCCCATCCAATAAAATGACAAAGCTTAGTTGGTTTTCAAAATTGACTAGACTCAGTCCATGAGAGCTCCATGAAGCACACAGAAAAATGCAGTTAGTCATTCTTGACTTCCTTGAATTTTCTTCTCTTGAATGAGGAAACACTTCCACAGAAGGCATGAGGGCCATCTGGTACGCTGTTTCGTTTTAAGAAGCCAGTGAGTAATGGTGACTATACCTCTGGTTTTACCTGAGTCAGTTTATATTTTACTCAAGTGTCACTGTGCAAGCACTGCTTCAGTGAGGGTCAAGACTTGTTCTTAGAAGTTGAATGATATGTCCTGTGAATGTGCTCTGAAATCCTTAACTCTCTTGTATTAGCCAATGATTTCTATATCTCCTTCAAAGTTTCACACTGTTATGTCTGCTGTTACCTGAGTACTGATGAGAAAGTATCATGAAGGCGATTTTGTGCATGTTCTTCTAGGGTTACTAGGAAATACTGATATTTGGTAATGAAATTATCATCCCAGATTGTTGTGGATTAACGCTTTCTGTTGACGAAGTACCATGCAGCTGCTAGCTACAACACAACACCCACCCCCCCACCCCTCCTCCCAGTGGGGTGGGAGAGAGAGTTGAAAAAGTAAAAGTAAAAGTAAGAAGACCCGTGGCTTGAGATATAGACAGTTTAATAGGTAAAGCAAAACCCGTGCACACAAGCAAAGCAAAGGAAGAAATTAATTTGCTACTTCCCATTGGCAGGCAGGTGCTGAGCCATCCCCAGGAGCGCAGGGCTCCATTACACATCATGGTTGCTTGGGAAGACAAATGCTGTAATGTTGAATATCCCACTGCTTCCTTCTTCTTCACCCAGCTTATATACTCAGCATGATGTTCTATGATATGGAATATCCCTGTGGCTAGTTCAGGTCAGCTGTTCTGGCTGCGTCCCCTCCTGAATTCTTGTGCCCCTCCAGCCCTCTCGCTGGCAGGGCTCAAGGAACTGAAAGGTCCTTGACTTAGTATAAACATCACCCAGCAACAACCAAACCCATTGGTGTGCTGTCAAGATTGTTCACACACCAAATCCAAAGCACAGCACTGCCCCAGCTACTAAGAAGAAAATAAACTCTATCCCAGCTGAAACCAGGACATGGACCTATGCAATTTACTGCCCCAACCTCTGGACTATAGTACAATGTCATTGGTTTTGTTAGTCACAATTTGACCCACATCCACCTTCTCTTTGAAAAGGCTTTGAGGGTCCCTGGTGGATATAATGTTCAATTATATCTTAATAGGGCTCTAACAAGAACTTTAAAGAAGAGAAAATGCCACCCCATACATCTTCATTGTTGTGTGCTTTACTCAACTAGCTCTGCAGAAGCTAATGAACTATGGTAGAGAATATACTTTGTTTCACTACCAAAGCTAAATGGAGAAATGTCCCATTGATTTCTGTGTTTCATTTTTCTGAGCTTCCAGCTGGTCTGAACTATATGTTTCAATTCAGTGCTGTCTTTGTCTTTGGCTCTTTTGTTGACCTGCAAGAAAGCTGATACTGATTTAGGTCTGTTTCTTCGACATCCACCTCAAATATCCAATGAACATTTGGCTGTTGCTCACTGCTGTGTCTATCCCTCTTTATCTGAAAATGCTTATGTGCTTTTAGCTGAAACAGAACATTTCAAGAATCTCCAAATGCAGCATCAATGAGCTACTCCTTTCAGCAGCAGAAACAAGGAAATGTAGCATCACTGTACAGTAAAACACATAGAGCTTTAGTTGTAATGAGAGAGCTATGAAGAGGTATTTTATTTCTGTAGCTGATCCAGTCGTAAATCTCATAATTTCCTCATCTGATTGCTGAAAAATGCTCAGAGAGGTGGTGAGTGTGCCCTAATCTATCACTACATCACCTCAGGCTCTCATATTGCAGCAAAGCTAATTAACATGTTTCCAGCAGCACAGCATGATCTCACATTTGTTTATTGGAGGAAATATAAATACGGCTTTCACAGCAGAAGCTTTACATATATATTATGGCACAAAAAAGCAAGGAATTTGGGGGAAGGAGTGAGAAAGAAAAAGATGCCCTTTTCACAAGGTTTATAGTTCCTTGGATTGTGTTGTAAACAGTCTGATAATTTTCTCCTGTGTATTGTGTGACATTTTACATCTAGTGAGATTGTGGCATTGGGTGTACAAAGCCAAAGCAAATCTTGTGTTGTAGGAAAATGACCTCAAAGGGATCTTTTTATGCCCTCTTGGTAGCTCAATGTGTTATGCGATCCTGACCAAATTAAATTTCTATAGGGCAACTGGCACTGCTCTGACTAAATCGCTTTGATTTTGCTACTGCAAACACTCATGTGCATGTGCACGCACATTAGTGCTCTCACAGTTCATGGCACCCAGAAAGCTTTATTTAATGTTCTCATTTTTGTTTGTTTAGTTTGTTAGCAGGGAAAGATCCAATCAAGGGGGCAGTTTAGTTATTTTCTCTAGTGTGTTCCTGAGCAGAATGAGAGTAGCAAACATTGCTTGTCACATACCTCCCCTGGCAGCTCCGCCATTCGCTTGAAACTTGTGTTTCATATATCCCACTAGCATTGTATCAAACATGCTGTTTTCTGGGAGATAACACACTTATTCTAAAACATACCAGATTACAAATATCTACTGGCACACAGAGGCTTCTTAGACAATAACAGAACAATAACAGCTTGGTCCCTGCAGCTCCCCCTGCATACAAAACTGGACTTCTGTTCTCTCAGCTCTCTGGGAGGAAGTCTTTGTAATGATAAATCACAGATGATGAGAATGAAAGGATGAAGGCACTACTTGGATCCAGCCCCTTGCATAGAGGAGGGGAGGACTCTGTGGTACTCGGTTCATTGTGTGTATCTGACCTTTCCCTAAAGCTACTGAGTGCCTGTGCCATAACTACATCATTAGTTAAAACGTTCCAAGAACTTTACTGACAAAGAAGTTTTCCTAGGATGAGAGTGAGATATGCCTGTTTTTCATCACTAGCCTGCAGTGTGTTATTCTCGTGGAATCCAGTATGAGAAATTATTTTTCTCCCTGTACTAATTTTCCTACCTTGGATAATTTGGTGAGATCAGAACAGGCTGAATGACAGATGCTCGAGGGAGGTGAGACTGGAAAGGTCAAAAATGAGCAGGGCCCAGCACTGAACCCTATAAGGGGTCCCTGTTTGATCCACTGAAGCATGATGGCAAAATTTATGAGTGCTTCCTTTTTCTTTGCCAATCCTCACTCCCATTACAGCATCAGTTTTCCAGTGGAAGAACAGAGAGCATGTCCCATGGCCAAATAAGCACCACCATCCCTGCTGTGCTGCTGGCTGACAAACACCCACCCAAGCTACTCGGTGAATAGGTAACTTCCTAGTGCATGGCTCCACGTGCCACAGTTAGAAATAACCTGTGAATGATTCATGAGCTGGGAAGAACCTCAGTCCAGTGGCTTTTCATTTCTCCCAGTGTTGGTATCACACTTGCTTTTATTAATATTTTGAAGCTTTGCAATTTTAGCCTAACATATGTATCCCATTTCCAATTTATATATCCTAAAATAAAACTCACGCATGCTTTTTTAGTATATCAATAATATTTAGCACATCTATGACCTGGAGTGATTCATCTAGCAGGTCGAAACACATATGACAATACTTTTATAATACAAAAGCAGTGCAATATTTATAAGCCCCATTCCCCTTGGTAATGCCTTCCAACCACCCTAACATTTTATAAGATGTGTGACATCTTTAAGTTTGAAAAGCAAGTTCAGGAATAGGACTTGAGAGGACAAAACATCTTGTGACAGCACTGGTACCTGTGCCTGAGAAAGTTGTTGAGACTGAATGTTTTCAGAAGAGTAGTAGTTTCTTTTTCTCTCCAGCTGTTTGTTTTTCATAGCAAATATTCTGGGAGTGGAAGAAAGAGAAATGTGTTAGGTAACATCTTAGCTCTCTCCTAAATTATTTCCATGTTACATTCATTGGAGAACATGAATATAAGTTGTGTTTGAAAAATGGCACCAACATTTAAACATATTTTGTAAGTGGATCAGAGCAACTGTTCGGTTGTGAGGTGACCCTTACTCTTTCCCTGTAATTTAGGTCACTGAATTTCGTGTGCCAAAGACACCTGGGTAAAAATAATAAGGGCACTATTCTTTTTATCAGTTTGGTTGTACTTTGTTACAAATACCTGATTTTGAGAATGCAGCCCTGCTGCTAACCATATGACTTAAGCCCATACCTTCTGGCAAAGGACGATCTTTAAGAAAGACTTACTCCAGTTTGCTAACATGTTTACTTGCTTTGTTGAATCAGGATCTGTGATTTGGGTTGTGAATCCCTGTTTTCCAGCAATGGCAATAAAGAATGGTGGGGGAGAAACTCATAGGATCATGTAGACCGATGCATTCAGCTCTATCGATGGAAAATAAAGTCTCTGACTGATAACATCTGATATTTAACTTGTCATTGTTCGCCCTCTTTTTTCCTTGATAACAATAGATATGACTAGTAATGGGCTTTTCTTTCATCATGAGCTGTATCAATTAGCAGAGGGAAGGTACTTCAAACACAATATGAGGTCACAGAATTTATCTCTGAATAGAATTTAAATCATTTAAAATAAACGAATGTGCCAAAAGAAGCATCACTGTTTCTTTATAATTTTATAAAAAGAAAAAAAAATGCCACGTTCCCACTCTGTTTTAGTCAGTTAAACAACAAAAAGAAAAATAATCAGTCTGTACTCTGAACCATAAAACATTTTATAGCTAGGAAAAGCTAGAAGCCTGACACATTTGGCCATTAGTACTCAGAGACATTAATTCAAAGCTCATTCAGTCTTTCTCCTATTACCACTATGAAAAGGTAATTTACATAGGTTTGTACAATATATTCTGTATAATATGAACCTGAAAAATACGACTAACATACAGACTTGGAAAGGTCTGTGCTCATTGCTTGCAAATTTATTATCATTTTTTGATGGTGTTTCATTTCTTCTTGACTGAGCTGCCCATCAGCTCTTTGTAATTTACAGTGTGACGTCAAAGAAAGTAAACATGAACAAGCACCACCATCCAACTCACAATTGTGCAGGTCCAGGGCTGTTTAAAGGGAGTTTCTTTCAGTCAAGAGGTTTACCAGCTCCGCCTTCTCTTGTGCAATCCTCTTCTTCATGGTATTGCAGTTTGAAATTCGTAACAAAGTGAGGAGGAACTACTGCATGCAAAATGGAGTCATGCCTACTTGCATGTTGCTAGTGCCCACAGAAATCCCCTGCAACCCCTCTGAACTCTTCCTTGTCTTGCTGCTTACTCTAAAGTGCCTTCACAAATACCCTCTAGAAATACCCGATTGCACCTCTTGTCCACCTTAAGGCAGCTGAGAACTCTCTACACCCTGAAGAACAGAAGTAAGGTACATTTGAAAAGACACGATGGCTTCACAGGATAACTATATTCTATATTCTATAACTATCTATATTCTGCAACAGGAATAATAGAATAATTCTACCCCAAACTGTGTAGTCCTGCATGCTTTCACCAGAAAGTTCAGAGAAAGGTGTCTGGGAGCCAAGATTCACAGCTCCTCCTAAGATGGGCTGAAAAAGGTGAAGTAAAAAGTGTTCTGGGTTCTGGTATGTGCTTGGTAGAAAACCTAGAGGCTGCTGAACTCTGGAGAAAGGCCCAAGCTGACCTTCTGTGAGTTTCTAAAAATGTCACTGCAATTCTAGCTAAGAAATGAATTGTTAATTTTGCACTGTGTGGACTTTTTTTCAGAGCAGCTGTGAAAGACACCTGTTCATAGCCAAGTCAAGATGTATTCCTTGTAGGAAAAAAGTAAGATTTACTCAGGTTCTGCACTCTGCAGTCCATGTAAGAATCCTTCATTACTTCTGTAGCACTGATATCCAGGGAGGGAACATACATTTTTCCAGATGTTGTGGATATAAATATAGTGTATTTTTAGACATAAAGTTAATGCATTTCTTCTTGAATTTAGGTTGTATTTTTGGTAAAAAATAACTCATGTATCATTTCTAGTTTATAATAACAGGATGTGTGTACATGCATTCCTAGCTGCTTAGGAGTGCAGTTTAAATGCTTCAGGAATTATACCTATTTCAAGGGCATTTTTCCACTCCGATCATATAACGACAACAAAGGGAAATTTATATCTATCATATTTAAATGATGATCAAAATAGCGTGAAGGACATGAGCATGAGTTCAGAAAGGAGAAAATTTATCTGCAAACCTACCATGCAAAATTATCTTTGGTTTTTCAGAAGGCATAAGATTGCTATAGTTCATGCAAGAAACCTTTTTGTGTATTTTTGTAAGTATTGCAAATTAATGACTGAGGAAACTTGAAGACAGTGAAGAATCCACAGCTAAACTAACTTCTAAGAAAACAGTCACAGGGAGCAGTAGTGTAGTAGCATTTCCTAGAGATATGGATACACACATAGTCTTTTGCACTGGAAAGCTCTGTAGAAAGAGTAGTAACTGCATATATGCTATCCTCAATCAAAATGCACAAAGGCCAATAAAAGTTAGAGAAGAAGATAAAAAATTAACCTTTAAAGTTATTTAGGCCTCTAATTGTTCACGTGGGCTTTAGATAGTTGAACAACTTGTGTATCTGAATTTGGGGGTTTTGGTCACTAGAAGGACAGTGTTGCAATGTAAGGGAATCGTTCCTGCCTCCTTTGCTGCCTTGGTTATTTCAGTTTTCACAGACCGTGAACTTTGATTTTCCTTGGACTGGCTAAGGGCAGCAGGGCTATCCACTGTATTTGCCAACGTGGTACACACACCTTTGCCTTTTTGCTGTGATTTGATTTCAGTTCTCCCATTTCAGCACCTTGTAGGCTTTAGAAACAACCAGGAAATCAAAGCTCTTGCATACTGGTGAAGTCCAGGGTAGATGAACAAAAGTAAGTTTGAAGCTAGCTTAATGAATAACTCCTTGAACCTTTTAACTAATGTAAAACAGAAATGCACTGAAAAATGCAAAGTGTTCGCTCAAAGCCAGGTGAGCTTAATCCTCTTTCTCCCTGTAAAATAACGTGAGATGTTTCATGCATATTCTTGGTGCGATGAATGACTTCATCACCATCATTTTTTACTTCATTTATGATTCTACTCTGTCTACTGGAATTTCAATTCTCTCAACATTTCACAACACACCAGGAGCAAATCTTCTTCGCACTTGGAATATTGGTGGTTTAATGTTTTTTACTTTATTTTAGCCTGTAATATTGGACACCAAAACGGTGTCTGTGTAGTGCCAATGCAGCCGTGGGCATGTCAGGCCTGCCAGCCAGAGCCAGTGCCAGAGCTGTGCACGACAGTCTCATGGCTAGCACAGCTCTGCTCCCACCAGGGAAGCATCTCTCCAGTCTGCTGTGTTCCTCACTCTAACATCTCCAGGGCAATTCTAACTCAGATGTGCCTGTTTAACAACAGATGGAAGTGAAGGTGAATAGGAGGGTAAAGAGTCAAAAGAAGTTAAAAATATTGTAATCTGACACAGAAGGATTGTGCTGCTAACATTAAGAGACAACACAATCTGAATAACTGAACCTGAGCAGCATTAGCACTGCCTGAAGGGGAATTCACTCTGTCTCCTTCCCAGACATGCATAATGCACGTCTGCTGATTTTTTAATTTGAATTTGTCATTTTCTCTCCCTTGTACTTCACTGGCAGAGCAAGCAATAATTATGAGTTTTGTGCCATGTAACTAATCATATCAACTGTTTAATAGCTTAACTTAACATCTGTTAGGTCTTCACGCACCAACACCATGTAGGATGTTCTGTGGGATCTCATTATGGATTTAAAATTCGTGTACCAAGGGCTAAGGTAGCTCTGTAAGGTTCAAATATGTCCTGATATCACGACTTACTATTATTTTTCTATATCTTACCATTATTTTTATTAATTACTAATATTCATAACTTATACACATTTTTTATGCTGCCATTTATGTGGCAATCTTCAGCTAATGAAAGTGCAACATGTGTACAGATGTACTACCTTCTACTTCAGTCTCAGACAGGAAGACCTGCTTCAGTAGATCAGTAAGTAGGTACCATCCATGAAATAACCATGTTTATTCTAGTGAAGCAGATTTAGTGAAAGCAGACAAGGTCATTTAGAAACTGTTCTTTTGACTATATGATGCTCAACATTTTGAAAAGCTACTCCAATATTTGTGCAAGTACCAGTAGGAGCTTATAAAGTCAAGGGCTGTGTTTTCACATGTAGGAGACAGCCTGAGAAGTTTGTGAAACAGGGAGTCCAGAAGCCAGATAGATTTACTCTGTGAGCCAAATGACTACATGAAGCTTTTCTCTAGTATTTCTCAAATCTTGTGCTCTCACGAACTGTTCCATGAATGTTATGCAAAGGGAGTGTTAGTCTCTGCTCTCCTGTAATAAGAGGTCCATGTAGGATGTTGTTTGGTTTGTAGCTAGAGGGCAGAAACTGGAAGTTGCATGATAGGAGGGTTTAGATGCTTGCAGAGATCCGGGAGATCTGGGCTGAGTCCTTTGAGTTAAACTATAGACGCTACTGTCACAAGACTGTTACATATAAACACAGGCTCTAAATCCAAATGTCAACTCCTGAAGTGTTGATTATTCAAAGACTACACCCACTGACTATATTTATTATTTACTGACCTTGCATCTGCTCAGTCACAGCAACGTATCCAGTGCTGCTTGGGATGGGGCTGAAAAAGGGGAGCAATTAATTCTGTAGTTGTCAGTAATTATCTCCACAGGAGACAAAACAGAGCTTTCATTCTCCTTTTAAGACTAGGTGGACCCAACAGTTGCCATAATAGTTAATAACCATTTAACAACTTGCCTATTATATCAGACTTTTTTGCACTCGTGTTACACAGGTGTGTTCTTTCTTGGTGGCTCGATGGGTGAGAAGCAGCCTCCCCCCCCTTGCTTTTCCCCTACAATGTTCGGCAGCTAGCTAACCAGCAGTGACTTCATGGTGTCTCAGTCTGCCATCATGCATTGCTTTCCTGACCTCTCCTTTGCCTCCCTGCCCTCCTGTAGCAACATTAATCTGGTTTCCCTGCTGTGAATTTGCATTTAGTTTTGCATAAATTGTTAAAAATTAAAGCACATGTTTAAGCACAGTGAGATGACTAAAGCTAGAAAGTGCTATGGAGCTACAAAAGTTACTCTGTTTCCTTCTTCACAATTTCATTATTTTTATAACTGTGTTCCTAGTGAAGAATGTATATGTAGAGATGCAGGACTTTAAATATGGCAGTGCTTGGCCTGAAGTCCTCGTTTGTTGTTGGGGTTTTTTTTGTTTGTTTGTTTGTTTTTTCCTAAGGAAACCCTGGCTTTCAAAGGAAAAATCTACATATTACAATAAAGCAAAATACACGCATAACATAAGCCATGTGTACTGCCATCCAGTGCAATACAGAGAAATGTTACCTCAATCCAAAATACAAAATAGTTGTTTCTGCCTGCCACTGTGCCTTAGTTAACAAGCTCTGGTTTTGTGTGGAGAAAATTGATTCAGAGCAGAGCTGCATTGATGTGGCTACAGTACTCCAGGAACCAATGGCATCTTCTGAGATGTTTTGTAGGCTTGGACTTGAAAGTCTGTATTTCCATCCATTGTGCAGGGTTTTACAGTCCATAAATGAATAAGAAATCCCCAAGGGAACGAAAAGGTAGATTGACAGATAGATAATGCTCATGCAGTAATTTTTAAATAGTCTGTGATGCAATGCCATTTCTCAGGCTGGCATATATCACCAAGCTTTAGCTGGAGGAAATCAATACAACCTTACTAATGGAAGTTAGGAGGCTCTGCGGTTCTAGCAGGTTTATCATTATTTTCAGTTTACTGCTTTGTAGATAACTGTTCTGTTCAGGAGGAGCAGGTTCTGGGGGGCAGCTGAGCAGGGGGAAGAAGGTATATCTTCTCATCTCTTATGAGTTAGAGGTTTGATGATTTCAGCTTCTTCCATAGATGAGCAACCTCCAAAAAGTGGGTGATGCTACCTGCAGCAGACCTCTGCTTTAGGATGAGGTGAGGTATCCTCTCCTCCTTCTCCACTGGTTATGAAAGAAACCTAGGAAAGTAACTTCTGACTAGATGTCTCCCTTTCAGACAACCTAAATTAGGCAAGAGGGATAGAACTCAGAGCATTCTCCTGCCCTGTCTGCAGGGGCACAGAGTTCCATTTGCTCCTGCTGGAAGCTGTGGGCTACAGACCCACAGGCAAGCTCTTTGCTCAGGGGACTGGCTTAAGTCACAGCCTGCTGGCTTGCTGATTATAATACAGGTGCAGCAGCGGGTTCACAGCCACACACTATCCTCCTGGGATAAAGCTGCAGCAATTGTTTGTGTTAATAGGGTTTTAAATTGTGTGAGGAGGCACAAAAGGTGCCTGAGAACTGGAGATAGAGAGGTGAAAGAATAATGCAAATATGGCATGCTAAGGATTGAATTTTACTTATTCTTGCAGTGGTCTTAGCTCTTTGGATGGAACAACAAAGAATGTGAGCAATCCTTTATATTATACTTCAGACTGCACTGGCTTTGTGAAGCGCTTGCTTTAATATGCTCATAAAAATGTTCTTGATTTATGTCACAGAGACCTGTATGGGATGCCTTTCTCTTTTTGATCATGATGGTTCAATCAGACTTAGCTGCTACACAGCAGATGCTTGTAGTGTTTGTATTTCCCTGCACTGGCATGTCTAATTTAAACAAAAGTAATTCCACATGGTGCAAGGGTGGAAGTCTCTCTAAAAAAGGGACTGTGATGGAGAGAAAAATATTTCTGCATTTCCCACAGAATAAGGTGTTTGCACTAGAGACATCTGGAAATGTGTCTCACTGTACACCTGATTTATAGGATCAGAAAGAGACATGGCATACTGATTAATGGGAAAATGAGATACTAATTCAATTTTTAAAGACTAGGTGTTCAGAGATTTTTAGATTGTATTACTATATTCATCTGTTTCCTTTTATATCCTACAATAAAAAGCCTGCCAGATACTGTAGTGTGATGTATTTTGGCTGGGATTTATCTCATCTGATATCTTGAAGCTGAAGTCACTTATTTAGACACTGGGAATTAGCATCAAGCTAATCTCATTTCCTTAATCCACTGCCCACTGATGCAACCACATTACATGGATCTAGGAGCTCTGTAGGTAATGTATACACAGGACACATGAGTGACATTGAACAAATTGATGTGAACTATAACTCTGCATGTCAAATAGCACTCAACAAATAAGCATTTGCAATAAATAAGTCAATTTCCATAATTCTGTACTTTTAAAGAGTCATTCAAACATGTGTTCCTGGACAGTACTTTCATGTTTTATCAAGTACACTTGTTTATACTCAAAGCATAATTTTTCATGTTTCCAGATAAGTGTTTTTTCTTCTATTCTTAATCAGAAATGGCAGAGATAGAGACAACGTAGATAAACATAATTTAAGGACTGTGGTCAAAGCGACATAGTAATATTTAGTAGGTGTCTCTGGTTTTCTCTCTACCCAAGTTTCTGTTTCCCAGGCGTTATCTGATAAAATGTTTCCCTTGCTTTCCACAAACAAAATATTTGAGAAAGCCTGCTTTAAGCTTTGCCTGGAAGTTAGCTTTGCTCCATGTATACTACTGACAAACCTAATGTGACAACTTCGCTTAAATTAAATTCTACACTGCGGTATAAAAACGTGAATCAATCAGAACTGATGTGGATCATTATTACTCTGGATGTAGTAAGAAAAAGAAGAAAAGATCCAACGTGAAAGAGAAAGGAATTTGTTCCACAATGACAGGATGACAAGAAGCTAAACCTGTGATAATGGAGAGCTTCCCTTAGCTTTGTTGCTGTTATCCAAGGACATACAGAACAGTGACCGTTGGGTGTCTGAGCATTGTGTATGACTGTAGGTGTCATGGTTCTCATTCTTTCTTTTTACATTGTTCTTACAGCCAGCAGGAGCCTTGCACTACCTTTGTAGCTGCAGTGAAAGGCAGTTTCTGCCCAGACTGTCACTCCAGTTTGACTGGTGGATGGCAAGGGGAAGAAGGGCAGCTGTCTGCGGGTAATGTTCCTGAGAGGGAGGGAGGGAGGGTGACGTGGTTCCAGACATGATCTGTATGAAGTGTCACCAGGCTTTATGAAATTATGGTGTAGCGGTTTAATTTCTGGGGAAAAAACCAACCAAACAAAAATCAGTTTCCATTCAAAGCCAGTATTTGTCAGCATAGTACACCCCCCAGTTCTTCTAAGATGAAGGTTACACTGAGTTTTATGGAAAAGATTAGCCCATGACCAAAACATGTCTCTGTTAAGTCAAATAAATTTAAATTTATCTTAACTTTTTTTAGGACTGACTAACTTCATTCTCTTTGCTGGTTTCTGCTAGGATATCTGGGACCTTTGTCTAAGGCACCTGTACAATGCTGGAGCCAAAGTGTTGGACTGGCTGACGTGGAGAACGTGGGGTAACCTGCTTCACTGAGTGGGGCATGTCCTGCATATTTTGTGTGTATCTGGTAATTTCTGGGGATTTCTTTTGACCTATTTGTGCAGTCTGCCCTTGAGCTCCTGTAAACTTTGAACATCCTTTGACAGAGGGATTCAGTTCTCTCCCGTCCCTTGGTTTCTGTTTTCAGTGATCCTGCTGAGATAGTCTGATGTTCCCTAGCTCTTGAATTGGTTATGCTTTCTTCAATTTTGGCATGATATGTTCAGACGCTTTTCTAGCAGTACTCCAGAGGCTCCATGCTGGCAGTGAGCCTTCCTTCAGTGAGCTCATGGCTACCCCCACCCCTGTGTGTGTGTGGGGTGGGTGAAGAGGGCAGTGAGAGGGTGGGAGGGTTGCTGACCTTCACACTAATGTGGAGTGCATGTCCCTGGTCACACAATGATGCAACTCTCTTGTCAGCTCAGACAGATTGTTGCTCAGCCCTACAAACAGGTCTTCAGATATTTTGTGTGGAAGATCAACAGTCTGTTGATCATCATCTCTGCTTTTAGAGATGATGCAAAAAAAATGTAGGGGCATTACTCGAGTGCAGAAAGCAATGTGTAGGTTGATTCCTGAGGTGACAAAAAGTAACATGAAGCAATTTTCAAGCTTTTTTCCATTTCCCTTTTGTACGATATTTCATTTGGCTTGTACTTGTTGACCTTTCTTGTGCATTTGCCTGGTAATCTTGCCTGCTGTTTTAGCTTTCCACTCCTTTTGCCTTGGTCGCTCTCCTTCAGGGGAGCCTTGACTTCCTAAAGCTACTTGTCTTCCACATTTTCCTGCAGTGTTTCCTTTAATTCCTTCTTTACTAACAAGGAATTACAATTTACCACTGAAGTTGTGACTATGTGTATGGAAGTTCACTTATAAATAAAAAAAACAGAACCAAGAGTACTTCTGTTTCTGCAGATGCTTAATTTGAAGGATGGGCTCTGGAAGGACAATAGGGTTAATTGTATCCTTTGTATTGTGTGCAGCCATTTAAAGTATTTGCTCTGCTAATAACGTTTTTGGTACTCAGTGCTACTAAAATGTAAAGATCCTCTAGGAAACACCTGCAGTGGTCAGAACCTACACGAGGTGGCAGTACTGGTATCACATTGGTTTTCTTTTTTGAGCTCACTGGTTTCCAGAAAATCTCCCCGTAAATTAATTGATTCATGTCAGAAGTGGGCAAGCTTGCAAACAAGTCCATCTGGTAAGCAGCTTACTATATTTCTATATAAATAAAGAAGATCATCCAACTTTTCCAGGGTCACTACGCCCCTCAGATCACGAGAAATTCTGTTTTCAATGCAGAAGAAAATTTAGATCTGTACAATGCTCCAAATGCATAGCTGAGCGCATCCTCGTGGCCAGCCAGCGATAGGCAGCCACAAAGCCTGATGACTCGGGGAAAAGTAAATCAGGCCTTGTGGAAAACTGAGCACAAATTTGCTAGGCAATCTGAGTAAAGTCTTTTTCAGCTTCATGGAGCTGTGGGCAAGACTTATTTCTGTTAGACTGTGTTCCAAAGAATAAGGCCTGAGGATGGGAATGAACTGGGTTTGAAGCCATCTACCACCAGAATAAAAAGTCATTTCATCTTACTTATGCCCCTGTTTTCATAAAATTAGCTATGTGGATAAAAACTACTTCAGAATCAGATATGACTATTGCAATCAGCAAGATCAATGGAGAAAAATGAAACAAGTGTTCTGCTGCATTTTCTTCTGCTTCCTTCTGCTTTCTAAGGTTTTGATGCCAAATTTACTTTTGTCAGATAAGATTTTGTTATTGCTACATTTTAAACAAATGAACCAACTGACAATGTGGTTCACCTTAAGGGAGACTGAGGCTTGTGTTTTGCCTAAAAATATCTGAAGCCTTAAAACTGTCACTGAGAAACCCTCTGTGTTTACCATCCTTGTTGTACTCTCTTTCTCAACAGCAATCAGCATTCCCAGGCAGATCACTCAAAGACATTTTTTTTCCTATGCCTGGGACTGTGCTGGCACAATATGCCTGGGAAGACAGGCGCAGGTCTGGGGACATGAGAGTGGAAGGGTTTCAAGGGAAGTATGGCACCTGGGGGGTGTCATCACATGCGATGTGGCTCATCCTTAGCAGCTCTGAAAATCAGTGATCGCCCCTGCTCTGTGAGCTTCAGCTTCAGTGGGTCAGGGGATTGTGACTGCACTGTGTTGTCACAGAGGGCAGCTGCATGACTGCTGTGTGTGAGGTACGGGTACACCTGCAGGGCATGTAAGATGGGATTCAAACAAAATATGAGTTTTACAAACATTGCCCACAACTAAGCCTATCTGCTCCGCTTGGTTTCCCTGATCCTTCCTGCTCCAGCTCCGTCTTACCTGTTCTCCCCTGGGTATTCCAGGTTGGAGAAGGACATTGCTCCAGAGAACAGATGCTGCTCATGGAGGATTAGACTCAGGTCATTATAGACAACCTCTTGGCTACCTTGGGAATTAACAACAGGAAACCCCAGCAGCCCATAGCTGGCCAAAACCCCTTCCCAGGGCCATGTTTCTGCAGCTGCACACCAAGTCAGCCAGCAGAAGTATGGTTCCCAGAGGAGGCACTTGGGAAGAAGACCATAAGAAAGGTTGTGCAGATGGGCCAGGGACAGTGCTGAGGCTCTGATCTGAGGATATAGTACATTCTATTAGATGCCTGTGCTTCCAGCCTCCTGAACATGCTCCAAGGTTTTATGCTCCTTTTGCTATCTCCAGAGCAGCTTAGGGTAGAGGCATGCTAATATAAAGAGGGTGCACAGAAAAAGCTCCAGAAAAACCTTTGGTGTCCAAACTTGCACTGAAGTCAGTGAGATATGATCATTAACATCCCTTTCACAGTTTGAGCATATGGATTTTTACACTGAAGGATTATTACATGACCTGAAGTAGAAACCAAACCAGAAAAGAAAAGCTTTCGTAACTTTTCATAACCGAAAGATGGAGAGAAAAACAATAATTAAAAAAAAATAGTTTGGTGGGATATTTATATTTTAAGGCTTCCTGCTGGGTGCAGAGATAAAAAACATAAAGCGATGCAAAAGCAAATAGTTGATGTTGTGCAACTCACCAGCGGGATAGCACCTGGCTCAGCAAGGGCAGGTGTCTGTGCCTTCACTGCAAGAGCTGCAGCCTTACAAGAGAGGTTCGTAGCAGCCCTGTCAGCCTAAAAGGCAAGGACAAAATAAACAGTGAGAGCCTCTCCTGCCCCTTTTCCATATTTTCCTTCTAAACCCCAGCCCTTTTATTGAGCATAGTAACTAACTGCTTTACAATCTTTGCTCTGAATTATGACCTGAATCCAATGGATCATAAGGCCATACTTTAATTAAAAAGAAAAATGACCAGATAGCTAGACTGGCAGGCAGTCTAGCTTTCATACATTACGTGTTTTTACAGAATCTGTGAGTACAGCATATTTTGCAGATAGATAGCTTGCAGTTCCAGAGCCCTTTGCTAACCTGGGATGAAAACAGTCCTTGTCCACAGTGCTTGACACAGAGCCCTGGCCCTGTGGTAAAACAAGATTATGTCACCCTCCCTCACATCTGCGTACTTCTTGGGGAATATCTCAATTCATTGTGATTCAATTACAAAACTGGTTTGCTGAGGAACTATGTACTTAAAAAAATGCTGAAAGGACTGATAAATGGCTTACAATCCCTTTTCCTTTGTGCTTTAGTGACTGCTTGCTTCTTTCATCCAAACAAAGATGGGTAATGGCTTGTTTGTTTTGGTTTTTAATTTATATAATGATAATAATAATAATAAAAAAGCTGAAATAGCAGTCCAAGAAGAGAGTCATGCATTATTCATTAATTTACTTAATCTTTTCTTTTGTTGCTCAGCCATTGAGGTGATCCAGTGAATCAACCAAACTATCTGTTTCCAGCGATGTTTTTACAGTAGAAAAATTCCTTGAGTTTGCAGTTACCAGCACACTAAGGAATTCTGCCTGTGGCGAAAAGAGAGTAGCTGGGAATCAAAAGCTACTAATCTGTTATCCTTCACTCTGAAAGAGATCTCCCCCACCTTAGAGCAGGCACCTTTTGTAGCTGGTGTGGGCAGATACTCTCCTTGAACAGGTTAACCCGTCCCTAGTCCTCATCTCTCTGATGCCAAACTGCAGAGCTGACAAACACAGTAAATGAAAACATCCGCCTTGGCTATATTAATGGCTCATATAGGACTGCACGTGTTGATGATCCACAGGTGCCACAGCTCATGACTCTTCCTGGTGGAAAATTTGGGCAGGCTTCCAGCTGTGTCTCTGCTGCTGACATTAGCTTTGCCAGGCTGTCAACAGGCAAACAGGCATTTCTTCTTGGCCTGTTATCTTCCAGAAGATAGCAAGGTAGCGCTCTTTATTTTCCCTGCAAAACTATATTAATTCTTAATTGTGTCTATGTCCTTGAAAGCATACTTTGAAAGCATCAGCACATGCAAGTTGGTCAAGATCAATATGACAACAGACCAACCACTTTGTTCTTAGGGCAAAGCAAAAGAAAATATATAAGAAACTAATCTGAGCCGGTGACAATGTTCAGACTCAGCCATCCAAGTTAACTAGTAAGTGTGAAATGTATATTGCTGAATCGTGAAATCAGATTCAGCTTATTCACATGGAGAGTATATTCATACATACATGATTTTTCAAGTTTGCTTTTTGGACAAAGAACTGCCTGCATTGATGTTGCTTTTTTTTTTTTTTTTTTTTTTTTATATGCAAGTAGCAAAATTACAGTGTGCAGAAAGGAAATGCCTTATTCCCTGCACCCAGGCAGTGCGACCTATCGCAGCCATGCAACAGTGAGGTTACAGCAAGAGGAATGAATGCCTCCTTATAGAGGGGTGTGCTATGCAGCCCCTGTGGGTTGCTTCCACCAGGGGCAGCTGCCAAAGCCAAGCCTGCATTTCCAGGTGGTGTAGGGACAGCGCATCTCTGACCTCTGCTAGTGCATTAAACACACCAAATGCTAAGTGGTAAATTTGATAAACGGTTTGAATGGACTGATTTCAGATGAATTTTCCTTGTTGTTAAAGATAGCTTTCTGAGGTTGAGAAGGAATGTGAACACAAGGAAATATTCAATACGAAAATGTCAACAACTTTACAGACTACTGTAAACAAAGTATGTAGAAAACACTTCATTTTCTCTCAGAAATGAAAATGGTTCTTTTCTCTGAGTCATAGTAAGAGTACTCAGATGTGAAAGAACTAGTAAACCAGAATAGGGAAATAGTAGGATAAATTCAGCTGAGACAAGATGATTGCCTTTTGCCTGCACGTTGTAATAGGTAAACATAAATCAGTCAAGGTATGCGACTGGTCAATCACTGAAAATCATGTAAAAATAACTGAAATTGTTTTTCCATTTAGAGCTGTAGCAAGCACAGTTTTTGCAGAGCTGAAGTAGTCTCCATTTCTGCTATGTGTTTTCAACATTATCGACTGGGCAAATGATTACAACATTTTCCAAGTTAGAGTCATGATAGAATATATACATCTGCATTAACAACTAGGATTCTGCTCTAGGCTGAGATTGCTAAATGTTGGTGTTTTCATATAGGTGTTGATATATGTGCTGGCTGCCTAAGCTTCCTTACTATTCAATGGCAATTGACTCAGTACAGTCAAAGGAGTTTTGAGAGCTCTTCAGGTGAGCAAACAGTGCTCACTGAACTGAGCTGAGCAGCCCCGCGGAATCCATTGACTGGGAGCTGGATTTAGTTGACTAAACATATGCATCTAATGCAATTTGAGACTCGTGAAAATAATAATCTGCAGCCTCCAGAAGGATCAATTCACAAGGCTATGAATCTGCCAGAGATCCTGTGTCACACCTGCCAGACCTGTGTGGCTGTCTTGGATACCAGAGAACACTTCAGGTCACTGTGGACAGCTACGTTTAGGCACCTGTCCTAGCTCCAGTGACCACAATAGGAACTTAGACAAATACCTCACATTATATACATACCTACACACATCCATTCACATATAGGCATCTATGTATGTATTATAAAATACAGATGTGTATATAAGTACGTATAGATACGACTGCAGATAATGATACATGTGGAGATGTATGTGTACCTAGACAGGTTTTTCTCTGTGTATTTTATAAACGCTTAATATAATCATGTACATGTGTGTGAACCTATATGGACTTATATGCGTACATATACTAGTATACTTCTATGTGCACAGATTAAATTTCTGTGTCTTGATCTGGAGCTGAATCTGAACTGAAATGGCTTTTATTTTACTTTCATGAAAGCATGATTTACCAGATGAAACTTTTGGTACACAGAGAAAATTCTGCCAAATATGGCCCTTTCCTAACTAGGTAGAAGTGGGGCTGGCTAAAGAGCTACAAGTTGTGGCCTAACAGTAAAAAGGCTTCGAGCTAAACTACTTTGAGGCCACTGCTGAAGCAGTAATATCAGCTTGTATCAATTCAGATTTTTGAAACTGGCAGCCCAGCTCCCTGCCACTTGGTGCCTTGTAGATGCAGCAGGTTTCTTCCCCCGCTCTCCACATTAGTATGTTAGGTGTGCAGCAAGAGCAGACAGTTCAGTGGGACTGTACGTGTTACATTACATTATCAGACCATTTCTTCTACCATGAAAGAAAGTAGGACTCTCCCAAAGACATTTTGAACCAAAATCTTCCATGAGGGCTGCACAGCCACCACTGATTGCAGCTGGATTGCATGTGCGCAACAGACAATCTCCTGGTTATGAGTTTTTCAAGAGTATCTAAAGCTTCCCTCTTCCTTTTTGGTGAGAAGCTGCAGTGACCAGCGGTGGGAAGAGGATGGCTTATCCTCTACAGAGTGAGTAACAGGTTGTTACTTCAGTGCTTCTCAAAACATATTGGAATGGATCAGAAGACCAGAATGAGGAAAGTAAATTATAGTTAATGATTATTATCTAAAGAACCATATTAACTATAGTTAATACAGTTAATAATAATGATTGCATGTTCTGTATACAGGTCCTCTCCTCTCCACTTCCACTTCCACTCTGGAAATGCATTCCATTTTCTTTTTTTTTTTAATTTTTAATTTATTTTCACTATTTACATATATAAAAATATTAACCCCTCCAGTAACTATTTTCTTATTAAAGTATGCCTCCCCTGTCAGCCCAGAGTTCATCTATGCCCTAATGATCTCTTTTGGTTCCAGTGTGAATAAACGGGATTGTCACTTACTCCTTCAGGAGCGCTAACTTTGGTGGTTATGTTTACTTTCAGTAATGAGCTTTAATTACTTTAGCAATTACAATGTATTTGACTCAGTTTCCACTGACTGCACACAACATCTGTACTGGTGGGAGCTTACATACTTTCTGATCTCTGCCCAGGGCTCCCTAGAACATGATAACAGCTGTAGTCCATTAGCCTGTAAAGCAGTAAGCAAGCAGACGTCCTCCAGATTTACACCAGTAGATTTTTAAACTGGTAGGACTTGCCTTTCATGTCAAGTAGAGATTGAGTCTTCCTGGATCTTGCCTTGTTTCTCACCTAGTGTAATGGTTTAATCATTTGATGTAAACAATCTGCTCACTACATGACTTGCTTTGGGTTTGTATGAAAGACTCTGTCAATGCCGCGTTCTGAGCAGAGGTCTCTGGACTGATGTTTATTGATGCCTTTCAGTACAGTGTGGCAAATGGCCTTTCTTCAAGTGGTTGCCTCATATAGTGAGTGCTACAGAGGAAACCTAGTAATTTCATGTTTTCTCATTGAATTACATGTGGCAGTCGATAGTTCAGGAGTTAGGAAGTTGAAGCTCATTATAAGATGTAGTTACATTGTCTTAAAGATGTAGTTGAAAACCATGACAGAAGATGCTTTAAAAAAGCCAACTATCAATGTTGTGATTTGCAACCATTTTCTCCGCATACATGAATTAGATAGAAGGATAAATAGGTTTCAAAGTCATGCATCTGAATGTGAGGAAATGACATAACTGAAGCTGCTTGTTCAGCTTTGTGCCTCCGGAGACATTTTCTATCCTTGTCTCCAGTCTCTAGGTCTGTGCCTGCCCTCTGTGATCATTGGTCTTCTACTGAACCACATCTCTTGGAGCATTTGCTTCAGCATTCTGGGAAGCACTGAACCCATAAGGAGCAGCACCAGGTTCCCTACCCCCTGCTCACATGTCATGCTCCCAGACAGTCCTTGACAACTAAGAGAACAATTATAAAACAGTCCTGCTTTGTCACAAGCTGGGAATGCAGGTAATGAGCTCTTTAGGGATGTGGCTTGCTCTGCCAGGCTTGCTCCACTCTGTCCACTAAGTGCAGGGCATGCTTAGTGTCAAAAGACTCTTTTAGAAGTGACTCTGGGGCTAAAGTTCCACTGAGCTTTTCCAATCTGCTTCTGCCCTTCCAGGAACGGTGGGAAGACACATGCATAGCTTTGAGATCTTCAGGAGCAAGATTGATTCCTGCAGCACACCACAGTGCTCTTTTGTATGCAGCTGAACTACCTCTGCCTGAACTAGTTTGGATAGTGGGAGCAGTCTGAATGGAAAGTAAGATAAACTGGTCCTTTTGTAGAGAAGACTCCTTTTAGAAGGAAGTTAGGGAGGGGAAAGGAAGTTAGGAGCCCTGGGAAAAAGCAAAGAAAGCAGAGGTTTTTTTCAGCATCCAGAATCCATTACAGCAATCCAGAGAACTAGTAACTCCTGGCTTCCTTACCATCTCCAACAGCTCAAAAAATCAACAGATCACAAAAAATCTCCTTGAGGTGACTAAAGATTAAACGGAAGGGTAAACAGACTGACTGTAACCCTGTCTCTCCTCCTCCTTCCCACTCTCTGCACACAACCATCAGTTCTAGGTGAATGCCAGAAGGGCCAGGTGTCCACTCCTTCCCTCCTGCCACTACCATGAAGTTTCAGGATGCCTTTCAGTGCTCTCCTGGAGCTTTGCAGCTGTGCATTATGGCTTGTAAGGGGAATTGGCTTGATAACATGCTTTGGCTCCTCAGACAGTAATTACTTCAATGGAATTACTAGCACAAAGGAATATTTCTCAGGTGAATGAGGACAGCACAAACATGCAGGTTATTTTTCCGCAGTCTGTAAATAGAACCCAATCATTCATGCAATGACTCCTTCCAGTGCCAGTCTCTCCTCCCTTACTTTCTGGAGAGAACTGATAGGGAGGGGGGATAGTTTGTGTTCATAAAATATATTTGCACAGAAGAGTTAATGAGCTGTGGAAACTGTCACAGAGGTAGTCAACTACTGATTTTTCAGAGCAGGCATTACATACCTTTTTGGTACTATAAATGATTCTTTTTCTTTTTTAACTTAAGCAAAAAAAAAAAAAGTGAGAAAATCTTAAGTTAATACTGACTACAATGTGCATAATTAAAAAAAAAAATAAATTCCACACCAAAAAAGCTAAAAATGCTTTCTTTTTTTTATTGTTAGAGACATGAAAATAATATTCTCAGGTCAATTCACAAAGCTGCTGGAGCAGGGCATGTGGCCTCCTCGACACTTCTTGGAAATCTCATCCATGATGAGAGAGATCTGGGTCCCAATCAAATCTTCCATTCTTTTGCCTGAGGCTATGATTTGACATGACAGTGGGTCTGGTGAAAATTCTGCACGTCTTCCCACCCCTCTGACTGTTCCAGCAGTTGATCCATGACAATTTGCACAGTCACACTGTCATCTGAATCAAGGATGGCTCATGCAGAAAAAATGACTTGGCAAAAAATGTTCCTGGTTGTTTTTTTGCCTCATTGAGGTGGGTTTATTACAGTGGTCCGTGGCACACCTGGGTGAAGGGACAGCAAGAAAGATTGAAGAGGTTTTATTGCTAATTAATACTTTATATTATCAGTCCCAATCAAAAGTGTCTTTATCTGTATTGATTTATTGTTCTCCACTCCAAAAGAAGCTTATGTAAATGAAAATCATGCACTGTTTGTCAGACAGAGAAAGGCTTGTATATTTATGGCAGAAGTAGTAATTGAAATAATGATTTTCTACTACCTTCATATTTACTTACAGTTTCAGACAAAATCTGCAGAAACATGGTACATTATTATTGAATAAAAGCAGTCTCTTTGATCGTAACAGTCTTTTCTTTAAAGGCAAACAAATGCCTGAATTTTGTAAGGAAATCCTGCAAACTTCAAGCTGTTACTGGAGTGGTTCATCTCAACAGCGAAGTGACTTTCTCCCCAAGGACTCCTGAGCTGAAACCTGCATGCTGTACCAAATCCCATGCTGGGCAATGCTGTCCTGTTCTGTAGCCCAGAGGGACTCCAGTTTTAAATGAAAGATGACAGAACTGAAGCTTAAGCTACCAGCTATTCAAATATTTATAGAAGGACAAGAGAGCTGATTTTTTTTTGAGAGATTTCTATCAGAAGAGTAGAAATGAATAACTATGGTTTATGAGATTTAACACATCTTTAATTCTACAGCTGTCCAAACCAACAATGAAATGCTTTTGAAATTTGTATTTTTGCATTTCCTCTCCTTTTCCAAATGGCTACAGATCACCAAAAGGCTTGAAGCCATTTACATTTAATCTCAAGTCTCCCCATATTTAAGTATAAGAATTTCACTGATTGTTTTGACATGACTTTAGATGTGCACCTAAATTCAATTGATGCTCAACATTTTTGCAATTGTAATGGAATGGGGACCTGGAGAAACAGAACAAAACGTGGCGGTTGGAATGGAAAAATTGTTTTCTTTCAGATGGCCGAAAATGAGCTTACACTCCAGAATTTGCTATCTAAGTCAAAAAAGTAATAATAGTCTTAAAAAATAGCTCTGATATTAGGTGTTTTAGATCACCATTTTCAGAACATTTAGTTCAGAGACAGTTACAAATACACATCCAGAGAAATTTATGTTGCCCGTGGTTATGCTTTTACTCTAGAAGCAAAAAAGAATTCGAACAAAACTTAGTCAAGATCAGCAAATTATACAAAATTCTCTGAAATGATTTAATTCCTGAACTGTTATTTCATGTTTAGTTAGCATTCAGTTGCATGGCTGGTAGTCAAAGAGAATATATAGAGGTAATTGATTTTCCATGTGCACCCTCTACAGTAACAGGAACAGAGTGCATTCCTTTGTCTTACGCAGAATATATCCAAATAAGAAATAACTTTTTTTGTGTGCAATGTTTTCTTATCCTTCTTTATTTTTTTACAGTGCATTTTGTTCTGTATTTTCTGCTTATACTGATTTTACGCTGCTTTATCTTCACTGACTTTGGAAGAATTACATCTGAGCTACATGGGTGTGATTTACTGGAAATGAAGCCCATTACAGATAATTAACTGTAGTGTATTGTTAGAATTATTATCTTTTTTTTTATTGTAAGAGATATTTTTTTCTCTCCCTTTCTCCAGGGTGTGTTCTATCTGCTCCAGAATAGGAGACAGAAAGAGGTTATTTATTTTTCATGTATTTAAAGGCATAGAGAGCATTAAGAATATTAACTCAGTCCCACTAATGTGATACATTTTCTATACATTTCTCCCTGATACTGTCTGAATTGCTGAGGCATAATTCTTGTGGCCAAGGACAAGGTCAATCTGGAGATGAACAAGCCATTAGAAAGAGACTGAGAAAGCATGAGAACGAACTAGACATGTAGCTGAGACGTGGACACCATTCCCCCAAATCCCTTTTGAGACTACTGACTGCTCATGAGCAACCTGGAGCCACCTGCAGCCTTTCTGCAGGCCAGGCAGTGGGCATGAAACACCAGCTCAGTGTCCAGACTCCATCCCCATCTTTCCTTGGTATGGTAGGTCCTCCAGTGCAGCTCCTCATGCCAAGCAGCCGCTGTTCACTGGGTTTTTCAAGACAGACCAATTACACATGCACGTAGGCATGCTGAAAAGCTGTCTTGTTTGTTCCTGATGCAGAGCTGGGTACTTCAGGTATTTTCATGTTAGCTCCCTTTGCTCACCTGCACCATGCATTTGCATCTAGAAAACATCTTAAAAATTATCTCAAAAGCCAACTTGTAGAACTGGATGCCTGTGACTCATGGCTGACCTTTGAAACTTTGGTGTGTTGTGAAAAGTAAGTGTGTTAAAGCAGTTTCTTGGAGCAGGGTGATGCCTGCTGACTTCAGGGGTTTGCTGAGAAAACTGCAAGGCTTTTGCCTTTGTCACAATAACAAATATCAGCTTCATTTGGTATGTTTTTAAGTGCAATTTCTGAACAGAAAGAAAAGGAAGGCCCTGGAAGACAAAGTGCTGAGAGCCAATTTTGATACAATTTTCATACATTAAAAGCAGATATAAAGCATTCCAAAATATCTCTGCATGTTGGTTTCCTGTGGTTGATTTACAGGCTGTGACAGAAAATCCATTTCTGTTCCTGTAGATGCTAAATTCATTACCTTGCCACAGAATTCAGATTCTCCACTTCTCCTTGAACTTCAGCTTGTTGCTATGGTAACCAGTGCCAGACAATATATTTTTTTCTTCCCACTATTTTCCATTGGCACAGTTGCATATTGCGGTAAAAATAGTATCTTTTTGCGATATTGAAAAAAAAAAACCCCAAACAACACAACACAAAAATCACTGTGTTTTATTACAAGGGTTCCCCCTATACTGTGACTTTAGGCCATATATTATATATGCAGCATAAATCCAGTTAATCACAATACAATCAAATGCTTTATAAACTAACAGGGCACATTTTCCTTATAGCTGTACTCAAAAAGCTTTTTCTCTTCCTCTTCTTCTTTCAAACCTTCCCACAGCTAGACATTTTAGATTACGGTAAAATGCTTTTGAAATGGCCACAAATACTGTATTTTTCTTCCATAAATAACTGGTCATTCTTCCCTATTTAAGATGTTGCCTCCACTTACAGTTGTTAGCAGTATTCAGGGATTAGCCTGCCGATAACAGTCCGTGCTCTCTCTCTCTGAAGTCTTGTTAAAATTCCAAATTGGTTTCTAAGGGGCGGGTGTGATCTTTGCTGCAAGAAATTCAAGGAATGTCAGGAGGATGGAAATGAAGTCAGTCAATCAATAGGTTGCCCTTGCTCTCCTGAATGAGATGGAAGGCTGTCAAAATAAGGCAAGCAGTGCGAGGCAGGCGTTGAACTCTGCTGCCTTGGCACGACATGGCGGGCTGGTCAGGGGACGAACTGAATTTTCTGATTAGAGCGGTTGACAGTGCCCTGGTCAGAAACAGCAGTTTCTGTAAAAATGGTCAGTAGGTATTCAAAAATAATGAAGTTGGGAGTAATTTAGTCGTAACAGTTAACACACATTAACTGAAAAGATGCTTATCCACATATATATATAAACCTCTTTGTTCAGCCTTCCCTATGCATATTGTTTATTTAGGCTGATTTTTTAACACCTGAGGGTGCTTTGCATGGGAATTGTACAGAGAGTTACACTGAAAAATGCCTATGCAAAAGAAATATTAAAGTTGCAAGAACTCTAAGTAAACATGGTTTTTTGCTCTTCTACACAGAGCACGGAATTATATTACTCTGCATCTACCTTTCCATGTGTCTTCCATGAACGTTTAATCTTTCAATTGGTTTTACTGCGCTGTTCTCACTACAGTGCATAAGGGAGATACAACTGCTAATAAATTGATTTTTTTGACAGCTCTCTGAGATGAAAGCATACTGGTATCCAGGCTTGTGAGATATGTCATCTAAGTGACTTAAAAGTTAAAGCTCAAACTGTATAAGACTAATCATCCAGTCTGAGAAGCCCATGGACTAATTTACAGTCTTTAGCTTTTCATGATGCACATCCAGGACACAGGCATTCCTTGATTGCAGTTACAGCTGCGAGTGCTCAGTAATTCTGCAGATCTAACCCTTTAAAAGCCTAATTAACAGCACAGCCCCCATTCCTTCTCAAAACATGATATAGCATGTGCGTTAACTCAGGTAGGAATCCTATAGGAAAATTGTAAAGCTACGATGCCCTTAAAGTTCATATTGAAATGCATTATTAAAAGCATCGAATTAATGTCAGTGTATTCTGTTTAGTTCTGGGGTTTCCTATTTTTTGAGTACTTAAATATGGAGCTGCAATATTACTTTAAGTGCTTGTTAATGGTTATCTCTGATTTTTTTTTTCAAGTTTTGTATTTAATCTACCTTACCCAGCATTGCTGACCATTTTTATTCAAATAGTTATGCTATTCCAGTTTTGTGCTTTCTGCAGAAGTCTGTACCCTATGTTTTGGTATCCTCTTTCCAAGGAAAAACTGGGGAAGTCTTCTGTCTCTCTGTGATTCCAGGTCCTGCTAGACATACACTGGGCTTGTCACTGCACATTTTCTCCACCCAGCACTTTTTACTACAGTCAAGCAACTTGCTTCTCTGGGGTGAGGTCAGGATGGGTGGTGAAAGCATAGGAAAAACAAGATGGGATATTTCTCTTCTAATGCCCGATGTCCAAAAGTCAGATCTCTAAAACTGTAGCATGCACACCCTTGGCAGTAGATGGGGACAAATCAATGTCCTTCAGGGTGCATTTTCTCCAGATCTGAGGTAAGGTGTAAACAATGGAGTCTCTGCTTTACATTCATCGTTTCGAGTTTACCAAGAGCATCACTATTTTTCCCAATGAGGCATGAGAGACCTCCTTCTTCAGGGCAAATTTAGTGCCTTGCACATTCAGGCCCAGATTCTTCCATCTTGGCCCTCTGTTACTTTTCATTACTCTATACTGATGCAAATATGTGATTTTGTCATTTTTGCTCAGTCATTTGTGTGAATGTTTGCATATGAAATGAAAATTATAAACTTTCCTGAAAAGAGGCAGCTTCTAAGTTCTTCCAGCACTTACATTTCACTATCAGTTATATTGCTCATTTTTATTCAATAACTACTCTGAAACTGAATGCGCCAGAGTTTGACACTATACAAATAAATGCCACAGAGAGCAGTACATCTGGTTTCAATAACAACAGCAATAATTTCCAATATTTGTTTTCATAACGAAGGAGCAGAGTCCAACAGCATTACTGGTGAGAAGAGCACTGAAAGTGAGAAGGGCATATAATTTATTACACACACAAAAACTATGTTAAAAGAACATTATTAAGGTTGTAAAGTTAAACACTTGAGACTTAGGAAATGCCAGAATTAAGGTGGTCTGTGCAACTTTAATTTGACCTTGGCATTGTATGCCTCAAGACGGTCTTTAGTTACACGAATGTATATGATTTCTCTCCAAGACACCCACCTCAGTCAGTGCACAGAAAGTGTAAGTTGCCCACTTAAGGAACAGCTATGCAACACTTCATTTTCCTTCTCATGTCTCCCATGTGATGCTTTTACTCTGCACTGTGTAAACCCCCCTCTGAAGGAAAAATGGTTCATTTCCTCCCAGGCAGTTCTGTCTTGCCCATCGCTGCTGCAACTGAGCACTTCGTAGCATCATTTTTGCAGAAATCTGTGTCTGTGTTAGTGAGTGGTGAGGCCCTTCAGGACTGTCTGTGCTGCATGGAAGAGGGGGTGCAAGGGCCTGATGCTAACGCTGCAGGGCTTTTCCTGCATCCCGACAGCATACTTTGAACACCCGTGAGCAGCTGAAGTACGTTAGGTGGAGGAACGTGCAGAACAATGTCCAGTTTAATCACAGCCAAAGAAATCCAACCTGTGTGCTACAGAAGGGCTCAGGAATGCAGACCGAAGCACAGTTAATGGGGGTGACTGGGGGATTTGCTTCAAAAACACACTGCAGATGAGACCTCAGAGGCTATGGTAGGCGCATCCTGTGAGAAGACCATCTGTTTTACAGATGGAGGAACCACACACGCAGAGGTTAAAGTAAAAAGCATCCACTAATTTTGGGTGCTGAATGTGAGGTACCAGGAATGCAGTCCCTTCAGACTTACCACTTCCAGCAGTCCTCACTCTAATCCTTTCTCTGACAACGCCTTGCTGCAGTCACAGACCCTGTGGACCTGATATTTTTCTGTTTTACCATTTTATCCTTGTTGTAATTCAAGCCGACCCCTCACTGCACACTAGAATCAGCAAGCCACATAATCTACTTCTATATTAGAAAACTACACACAGCCAGGGCAAGGGTCATAGCACAGCTTGCTTCTACAAGGCTTCATTTTCTCCCTTCTGCCCAGCATTCCCGGGAAGCCTTATCCATATTGCTTACTGGGTACGTACTCTTGCCCGTGCAATCCTCTAAATCGTGACTGGGCACCTTTCCTTGCTGGGAGTACATTATTGTCTTTAGCCTGGATAATCACACAGTTGCCATAGAACAGGGACTATAACTCTGTTTTCTTCCCTTACCAACATCACATTTCCCATATGGGGAGTATGAGCTCATATTTTTTTCCATGTCCACAGAGCTTGAAATAAATCCAGCTGTATATAGCCAGGAAATTCCAGCACTTGGTATTTCCATTTCCTTAAAACATTCTATTTGTTTTATCTGCATTTAATTTCAGCTGGAGGTTGGGGCTGACAAGTTGCTGATCTGTAAACTTTGCTTGGTTTCGTCCCCAGAGCACTATGAACTTTTTGTATGAAGGGCAGGCGTACACTCATAAATACCCATGCAGCGTGCACCTTCCTTATCACACAATGTGGGAATGCGGATTTTCTTGTCCAGCCCTCTTACACAGATCCTACTGGCACCCATGAAAGCAGAAGAAAATTACTTCTTTATAACTTAATCAGCATATCCGCTGCCGCATTGCCCCAGAACAGTAGCACATCTGATACTACTTCAAGTTTCGACTTGACATTGGCCAGTCAGTCAAATTTTCCAAATGTCCAGTATGAGGTATGCTGATGTTTAACAGGCAGAGTCACCTATCCTAAACCAAACAAGTAGCACATTTTATTAAATTACATTACTTCAGCTGTACCGAGCTGCTTTTTAAATTAAATATAGTAATGCCAAAATAATGACTAATAGGAGATTGTTAGAAACACTTTCTTGTCCTGAACATGATGGAAGACATTCAAGTAAATGAAAATCTTGCTAGTGTACAAACCACAGCAATAAACCACCACTATATGTATTTTTCACAGTGGATCATCATGCCATATGGGTTTTTAATAAAATATATGACCTAGTCCAAACCTTGGCTATTGCTGCTGTTTATCATTTGTTATAAAAGACAGCAGACGTTGATTTCCCTTGTTGGATCGAATCAGTTTCTGTCTTTAGGTTATTGCTGCTTCAGAATCACATCTACCACATTCCTGATTGGTTTTAATTATCTTTCTTGCATACTTTTTCTGAATATGCTTTTTTCTAAGTGTTTTCAATTGTTTTATGTTGATGGCAAAGCATCTTGCTGAGGGCACATTTATTGAAGCATAATAAATGTGTTTCAGAGCTAATTATAAGGTAGGTTATATTTTTCTTTATAGCAAATGCACTTGACTATTTTAATTTCTTGGCAGAAAGAAATAATTAACAACTGTCTTGAATATCATACTGTGTATGTGTTTGTGTGAGCTTGGTGAGTGGATGCTAAGGTTCACGACCCTGCTGTGGTATCCCTTAGATAAGGAAAGACCTTTAATCACTTTAAAAGGAAATCTTGTGTATATGGTAACAGTAACAAGGAAGTAACAGATTATTCAGAACTGTTTTGTGAGAAAGATATATATGGAAGTGTCTGTATAAAAGTTTAAAAACTTGGGCTAGTTCCCAATCTGATGTGAATCTGTGTGGTGTGATTGACTTAGTCAGAGTTTACTAAGATTTACTTTGGGAAATACGACCCAGATGGCATTGTTTAGTCATGTTCTCTTATTTGCCTGCTCATTTTCCAGCTGATTGTACTGGTGGGCCTTTGCAAGCAGGCAGACCTGGTAGGAACAAGGCAGGAGAAAAAGCTGCTGAGAGTACTTGAAGTTATTCCACAGGTTAAGACGAAGGCGTCTGGCAAATGCAGGCCACTAACACAGGGATTGGAGAAGACTTAACATCTTGTTTTCTGGTGGTTTTATCTAAGCCTTACTTCTTTACCTTTTTCATTATATAGGAAAGAAATCCCTCTTTTCCTGCCCAGACCACTTCATAAAGAAGATCCAGACGTTCCCCTTGACTGCTATTTAGCACATCTTCAGCAGCTGAAGGAGATCTCAGTGCCACATAAGCAAAGAACAGGAAAGCTCGTGGTGGGAGCCTTCTGGAGCTGTAAGTGCCAGAGTATTTTTATGCAAAACAAATGGTTGCTACCTCATACTGTGAGTTTAATGCTTGCTATTTTCAACTTTCTCCATTTTATTAAAATGAAGTAAGTGTCCCTAGCATTTTTGGCCTGTCTGGTTTTAATTTTCTCATATGTCCGGTTTCAAGAAATACAGTAGCAAGAGGGAAACCTGAAATTTTTCACAACAGTGTTTGCCTTTTAGGACTAGATTCGGACAGCTCGCTTAGGTGCTCAGTTCAGATGTCTTAATACCTGAAAAGGAAGCATCCAGCCTTGACGGCTGGTTCAGGATACTCCAGACTGATGTGTGTGCTTACCAGAGGGATAGGATAGAGTAACATCATGGTAGCTGCATCTCTCTGGAGCTCATGAGATTGAATCAGAGCTGTGCATTGCATGATTCCCATCACACAGGGTGCAGGATGACGAGTTTCATGGAAGGGTAGGTGTTTGCCTTCTGTGCTTATGTTTTTTGTAAGTGGCTATGGGAAAAGCACAAGATTCCATGCCACATCACTCAGTCATAAGAGAGCTTTGGCAGGAGTGAGGCAATCTAACAACTCAGACAAGGCTGCCTTTATGCACTTGCAGGTGTCTAAGCTGAAAAATGCAGGGAATTTCATAGACCAGCCTGGATCTTGTTTTTAGTCATAGATCAAAATGTTTGCTGTGCCTACTTAGCACATGTCATACCAAAAACATGCCAACACGGAAGCAATGAAAGTCTGAATAGGGGAATATCACCTTTTAAAACACGTTAATAAAGTTTTCAAAAATAAAAATAAGTGGAATTAATTGGTCTAAAATATAACCTTTAATCTTTTAAAGGCTGGCATAAGCCTATAACCATAGATTTCATTGTACTTAAATGTTCATATAATACCAAAATGTTTATATGGGCATTCATACAACTAAATTTTAGACCTGTTGTACTTTTCAGTATGATCTAATGGCTGGTGCACAGAAGCTGTTGTTAGGACTCCTGGGCTCTCTTTCCCTTTTCTGCCAAGATTTACAGCTAATGAGATGCTATTTTCTGCACTCCTTGGCTAACGCCAAACCATGCTTTTTAGGGGTTGTTTTTATGATCTAAGATTTACAATTTCTAGTGATCATATGCAAAGTAAACCTTTTATTTACTTAATCACCATGGGAAACTGTGTGTAACAAAACCTGCATTGAATTCTTGCTACAGAAACATCATTGCTATATAGCCACTGTGATTGTTTAGACTTACACAAAGAACCAAATCATGACACCTTTGCTTGTGCTGAGAAGAATCTTTGCAAGCAACCCCGTGGAGCAGGTTTTAATTTTCATCAATGATTTCCTAAGACTTTGGTGAAGCAGAAGAAGTTTGAAAACTGATAAAACTGGAATGAACATAGTTTTCCATGCCAGGGAGCAAAGTGGTTTACTGTATTCAGGTATGTTGAATTCAATCTGTTTACGTGACAAGAGAATTACTATTCAGAGTGTCAGTCTCCCAGAGTAAACAACTATTTCTGAAGCTTGATGATAATTCTGTGAATTCACTTCCTTTCCCTTTACACTTGTATCTGCAGTAAGACTGTGGCTTGCTGTTTGGAAATTTATGCAATGATTTCAGGTCACCTATATATTTAAGATATGATGCTTGTTATATTAGTGTTTTGAACATCTTTGGGATGAGTGAAGGGATAATTTTTCAGTAAATTGCTCTGGCTGAAATTAATAGACTGAGCTCCTCTGATTTCCAGTCTTCATTTTTGGCTTGTGGTCTCAGCTCTAGAGTAATGCATACTTAGTTCTACTGCATTTCTATTTAAACAGACCAACCAGTAAGAAAGGGCAAGAAAACCTCTGAGACATTGTTCTTGTGACACCAGATTTATAGCCCTGTAGCATATTAATATCTGAGATAACACAGTATTGGCAGTGTCATCACTGCAGTGACCAACAACTAATACCTGAATGTGCTAGACCATTGTAGACACTTGAGTACTTTTATTCCAAGGTTGAAGCCTCGTGGGCTTTTGTTTCCTTAGAAATACATACTGACCTAAGCATATCTAAAGCACTTGCGGTTTTACATTTTTATTGATTGTGTGTAGGAAGAAAGTAATTTTCTGGACCTGGATCTTTTTCAACTATTGCATTTTGACTATCACACTCTTATTGATATTGTAAGTATCTCTAATGAGGATGCAGTTGATTTTTATTTTTTTTTTTAATACAGGTTTAAAAGACCATTTGATCTCAACTGTAATATGGGCCCTTTACAGACAGCTGGTATAAGTAATTCAGCTGGCTATCTGCCATAACCCCAGACCCCTGCTATGGATTCTATAAAATCCACCTGGCCAGTTTATTTGCTTCCTGGGATACCATATGACTATAAACAGAATAATTCAGTAGTTGAGTATGAGTTTTCAGGTAATGTTGAGTCTGACAAGGAACACTGTTTAATGTAATATATTTGCTATACTCAAGTGTTTCAGTTTGTCTTAATGAAACTCAGGTAGTTGCTACTGTCCTATCACCTGGCTTTGATCCTATCCCACAGCTGTAGCCACTCTGACAAGAGTGAGAGCATCTCCACCAGGTAGAGTGTATGGGTGGCCAGCTTTGTTTGATGCACAGAGGGCAGTTAGGTGGACGTAACAGTTATGTTACATTTTCTGAAGGGGTGAGATGGACACTTAAGACCATAAAGGGACAGCAACAGAGGATTTTGTTAATTTCCACAAAGGAGCAAAGTATAACAAAAGTGCATGTCTAGCAAACTGCAGCCACTGAGGAAGCACAAATGACCAGAGTGCTGAAAATATTGGAAATTAAAGTGTGCTGGTCACTCTTTAGAGAAATAAGGCAAGCAACAACAAAAATAAATTTATTAAAACATGTATAAAAACCCTGACATACCTTGTGCTACTGCTGGTTTTATGTGTTTATGTCTTTCTACAACCTAATTCAACAGCTCCTTCCAACAAAGGCCAGTGTTTGCTCATTGATGCTGAGAAGACAGCTTGTTTAATGAGGGTTCATACAACAGTAAGTGAAGTTTGGAGTTGTAGTTTGTAAGGCTGATAAACAAACAAACAAAGAACCAAAGAAATATAACTACTTCAGACAGCTGTTACCCCATTTTAATTTATGCACATGTTGAAAGATATGCTTTATTAAAAATCTTTACTCAGGACCGTTTTAAGGTGTGTTTCATCTACAGTCACAGAATTTTCTACAGTGTAGTGTAGTGATTCCTGAACTAGCTTTAAGCTAGGTGGGCTAGAGATAAAATCAGTCAACCTCCATAATAGAAACATTACCCAAGAAGTGGAATTAAAAGTACCCTGTGTATCTTCATACTTCATACAGCTGCCACTGTCTTAACTGTTTGGCCATCATTTGTGCTATACTCATCCATATTGGCCCATCAGTACAAAAGTGCGTTAGTGTTGCCTCAATCTTGACAAAACTTGGCCTCTGTGCTGTGACTTCCTGCTAAGATTTTCATGAGAAGGTTAAAAAATACCAACAAGTGGTGATGTCGGTAGGCACATACCATGAGTAGAATAAATTGGAACTATTATACCATTAAATACTTATAGTCAGGTGGAAGTTTTCTCCCTCAAATAGATTGCTTAGTAGGAAAGTAGTTATTAGATAGTGAATTCAAGCAAGAGGGCAAGCTAGCATGCAGAATGACAGGAGTTTCAGTATAAGAGTTCATGGACTGCAAATGAAAGTACTCATATGACAGAAGACAAAAGAGCAAGTTTGCTGAACAGTGAAGGAGGGACAGGATACGTGTTCATGAAAGTGGGTTAAGATTCAGCAGCTGGAGCCTAAGCCATTGCAGACACAAAAAAAGTTCAGTGACTGTCTAATTCCAGATGACAAATGAAATGTGTATTCAGACAGCACGATACCCAAGTCCTGGAGCACATAACAAATGGAGTCAGGCCCTCTAGGGCTTCTGGAAAGAATTGGAGGTTATGTGAGAAAGTCAGGCTAATTGTTAAAATTCAGGGCATATTACAATCCTGCCAGTTCTCAAGACAGGGATACTACCAGCTGAGAGCAGGAAGAAAATAAGCACACACAGAGAATCTCGACTTCAACCTCTTTGGGCTGCCAAATTTGTGACATTTCTGGATTATTCATAGGATTACTGTAGCTTTGTATTTTTAGAGCTTGTCGGACCAGTGCTGGAGAAGCCGGCAGTAAGGTCCTTCCTAACCACACTGGAAGGCTTCGTCTGTTTTGGCTGGGTCATACTTTAAGTTTCTCTTTTTTATAGTTTGTTTGGTTTGGTGTTTTGATTTGGTTTTGTTTTGTTCGGTTGTTTGTTTGTCCCCTTCTAGCTCTGGTAATAACAAGGATAGTTGCTAATTAAATGCCAGCCTGGTGTGATCTAAGTGAATTTCCAAGGGCAGATAGAAATACTAGCTTTGAGAGGAGCAGAGAGCCATTGTTCATTTCAGGAAAATGTTAACCCGAGGTCTAATTAGGGTAAATTAATGACTAACAAGGTGCTCTTGCCTTGCAGGAGAAGTTTAAGAAACTGGATGAAGTATGGCCATTGTATGATTACATTTCCATTTTCCCCTAATGTGAACAGCAAAATCCTCATACAGGGGAGACTGAAAATACCTCCCTTAAAATACGCTTTCACTCTGAAACGGAGAGTGGTGCTGCCTCAGATGTTGGAAAAAGCCAGTGTGGCCAGCGGTGTGATTTTCCACATGAGCTAGGAGGCTTGACGGCGTTACTATTCCCTAGTGCATATGCACCATTTACAGACGCTGCTGCCTTACAGAGCGGCACGTTGCCTCCACCCGATGTCAGACAGGCTGAGCCCGTGTTGGCAGCCGGTGTCTGCAGTGCATCCTTTGTCTGTCCTGCTTCCAAGTTTGCTGGGGAGGTCCCTGGGGCAAGGTCCTTGCTGGCGATATGCCCATGCCACACCCGACACGCTGTGAGGGGATGGTAGCGGTTTCCACATGTAGGGAAGGAGAGAGGATGGCTGTGTCGCTGTCTGCCCCTGGGGCCCCCCTTGGATGGCTGGTTGGAGGAGGGGGGATTCACAGGGGAGAGGGAGGGAAGACTTATGTGTCACTTTTGTATCTGCAAGCGTTGGCCCCAGATAATGTACTGCTTCTTTTCAATTGCAAAGATGCAGCAATGGATATAGATCCTCCTTGCTTTTGGTAGCCACCTTTTCCGGATGAAAATCCTCTCTCACCATACCCCAGAAGGTAATCTAGCAAGCTTTGGAAATTTTAGTGCGTTGTGTCACTCTGAAAAATCCCTAAGAACAACGCACTTTTTTTACAAACCTGCTTTGCACACCATGAACTTCTAAAAATATTTTTGCCTTCATGCTTGCAAAAATGAAGCTTTTGAGTGTAACTGGGAATTCTCCCCCTTCCCCTGGTTTTATGGATGCAGGGTTTCACTTGCAGCTACAGCTCCATCTGCATGGGAGCCTCTGTCACATTTTCATTCTGTGCCAGTCCATCCCCCATGGAGTGAGTTTATAGCAACCAATAATGAATGGAGAGACTGAAGCAGATGTAAATAAAGGGCTAGTGAACATTTTTAGCTCAAAACAATGAACCATGATCACTTGCTTTCCAAGCAGGCTGAATGGCAGAGCCTAGTTGGCATATATAGCGTGCTCATTGTACAACAGACTCTGACTAATTCTTCTCTTCTTGATCATCACTAATAAAATTAAATTTAATTAAAATACTTTAATTTCCAAAACTAAATACTTTACCCACAGATAGTGCTAGGTGCTTCTTGCTGCTCCTTGTGAGTCACTTTGTATGCTGATTTTTTCAGGGATAATCAGTGTGTCAAATATTTCAGACTGATATTATATTTTATACTTTAAATGTGCACAGATGTATTTCATATATCTAATACAGTAAAGTCATCCATATGTGATGCATTATATATGATAATGCATATATTAAAATCTGTTATACTCTCACATTGTATTTCCATTGTGTAGGATAATGTATTATTTATTCACATACTCATTTCTGCATACATGTGTGCAGAAGCAAATTTGCCTGTGTTGTACGACTCATATAGGAACAAACATGCACAAACACAGGATTTAAGTATAAAAGGATAGCTATTAAACATTTTTTAATATTCTCCTAGCAACAACTTTTTGTTATTGATCACATCACAAACGTGAAACACTTATTCAGCATAAAATGTCTGCTTTCTGCAGAAGCTGACATTTTTTTTTTTTTTCTCTCCTCTTTCTTCAAATCGTCTGACCTCCCTTGGGAAGGCTTTTATGCATGTTCGGTATGCTCACACAACTATTTCTACCAGCATGGTTGCCATAGAAACCGGGTGATTTTTTTTTTTTTTTTTTTTTTCCCTCCCTCCTCCCCTGTCATGGTTTGGACATGGTGCCAGACCTCTCTACTGTTAGCAATAATATTTTTTCAATATTTGGACAGATCTTTTAGATAAAACCCCCTGTTGTTTACATTTTCAATATATGGTAATTTATTTCAGGATACAAATTTTCAGGTACTAACATCAACCAATTCTTCACATACTTCAAGGAGCTAGGCAGCTCTTTCTTTTGCAACATTTAGACCATGACATTTTGTAAAGGAAGATGCCAGAATTGGCTATTAATTGTAGACTTCAACTCAGAATGTGAATGAAGGGATTTATGTAACAGGTCAGTGGACTGTGTCTCACATTTTCATTTTTTTTAGTGCTCATTTTCAACACCTTCCTTTGGTATACACAGAAATGGCTTAATCACGCCTAACCACAAAGAGAGGCATGTGATTAATTACTATATAATTTACAAGTTATTGATTGTCATCATCTGTAGGGCTCACGTTAACAGCTTTCTGATATAAATTATTAAGCATTTTGATTCTCTGACTGCATATAATATTGATTTTTAAAATGAAACTACCCTCAGATACACAACATTATACATTCATTTTGTAACTATTCTATCTGGACTGAATAAATTATTTTGGTTAACAAGGCACAGAGAACGTAGCTTTATATTGAATCATCTGACATATTTTAAGTGTAATTTGACTTAAATGAAACACATGTATCCATTAGGTCATATCTACACTGCAGCACGGATATATAGACCTATTTGATGATTTTTAGTCACCATTATTTTATGTAAAATGTTTTACTGCAAAGCACAATCACAATCATGCTTTTTTTGCAATAATTCTGTCTGCTTCTAAAAGACATCTTAATTTTAGGGTGCAAGTATCCCATTACACCAGGAAAATGCAGGAGAAAGGAGAGAGAGCTAAGATTGTTTGAAAGTGCATTTTTGCCTTGCTGTCAGACAAGTGCGGACCCTTGCCCAAAACAACCAAATCTTCTGTAATGTAATTATCAAGTGTGAGGCCACCAGAGTCATCTTTGGCCATCTTCTTTCCCTCTAATATCTGCTTGGCATAAGAGTTAATTATAATCAGGCAAACATGAAAAACAAATTGTAGCATGTTTCAAATGCATTTTTTCTTCAGTGACAGAAGAGGGAGCAGTTCTTCCTTCTCACTATCAGAGATAGGTATGGCCCCCATCCCCCCTGCCAAATGCAAACCTGCTCGATCATAATCCAGACACACTGGGCTTTACTGTGGGGCAAGCGGCAAGACAGTTTGGGGTCGAGGGTGGAGGGGGGACGGACCACCCACTTCGTCTCTGTAGAAACAAAGCTGAAATTCTTTCTGGGTTGTCACTTTTCCTAAGGATATAGTTAGATATCAGGGTCTTTTGTGCCCTACTGTATATTTTTATTTGTAACGATACTTTTATGTATATGTCTCTTTTTTCTTTTTTCTTTCTTTTTTTTTTTTTTTCTTTTCTAACCTGCCTTATCGCGGTACAAAGAAGCTGTGGTGGTGTGTAGTCAACTGGAGTGAATGTGTACATTCTCCAGGCCTCATTTTTTGTGAGACTTTGTCCCACTGTTGTTCCCACTCCGAGCCAAGCAGAAACCACGCACGTCTGAATAACGGGACCCTTTCTGCCTGTTGTAATCCCGAATTGTTACAGTCTAGGGGCCAGCCATGCTGTCACCGTCACAAATTGATTTAACCATCAATTGCAGTGGTCATTAAAGCTGCTAGAAGTCCCAGCCAAGCTGATGAATTGCAGCTGAATGTGAAATGAGCCTCCAAGCCCGTTTCCCACCATCTCATATCAAAGCCTATTGTGTCCCTCCAAAGTAAAGGGTCGGAGGTTCAGCCTGGAGTTCAACAATGGGCTCAGTCAGAAGATAGAGCCCCCTTTGCCCCAGCATTCCCAATTACAGTTTTCTTTCCATACCTTATTGTGCAGTATTTGCATCCAACTAATACGTTGAATTATTGACATACCCCAGTGTCAATGGAGCTTTTGAAAGATTTATCCCCCAAATATATGGAATCCCAAGCATCTGGTGGCTCCCCAGTGATGACAATGAAACGATTCCCAGGTTTTCCTCCTCCAGCAGCGTAGTCGACTGATCTGAGCCAAATGGCTATCTTTACTCAGCAGAGATTAGCTGCTTCCAGGCCTCACACAAAAAGACCTGAGTCTGCTTCTGGAAGTCCTTTTCCTTCAGATGTATTGTTCCCTGGACTTGCCTTGCTACTCATTTTTATATAGCACTTAAATCTGCCAGTCTTTTGCTTAGCGGCTGTAAGTAACAAGAAAAAAGAATAATAAAAAAAAGATCTAACCACTTCTTTTTGCCCTGCTGTATCTGCATGATTGATACAGTGTTCTTGCATTTTTGGTTTGTCATTAAGCTTCACACAGTAGGTGCTATCAGATGAAATCACATCCCTTCTGTTTGCAGGGGGTAGCATTTGCATGCTGGGCACAAGCAAGCTGGTTTTTCTTCCATGCTCTGTCTTGTCAAAGGGTGCCGTTCCTGTGGGCGAGCAACTCTGGGGTGCAGGCAACGGAAGGAGCATGAGATGAGGCACCATGGCTGGTGATTGTGGATGTACAAAGGCCAGGAGGGCCCCCACCTTGTGCGCAGACAGAAAAAGAAGTTGTGGGAGGGAGGGAGGAAGATTCAGTAAAGAGGTCACAGGTCCAGACTATCCCAATGTATTAATAATGAGCCAGTAGACAGTTCTAGGCCTGCATTTCCCTAGACTGTATTTATTAGACTGAATGTCTCCACCAAATCTGCGTGCAGATGCTGTTAGCAAAGAGGACTAACTGTCACTGCTGGCCTGCGGTTCTCCGTGGCTCCCATGGAGGTCATCAAATGCCTGGTCTCAAAAGCTTCATTGTCCAAAGACAGAATGAACCTTGTAAATAAATAAGTACATACACTTTTTATTTACAAGGTTCTTTAAATCTGAATTTGTCACACAAAAGCAGTGTCTTTATTGAACTCTTGGATCTTTCTGACCTCTGGACTTTTTCAGTGCATGTAGCAGTGAGCTTTCTTTAATGGAAAGTCATATCATTGCTAGTTTAATATTTTTTTTGCCTTACATGTTCCAAGTAAAGCATCTGAAAAGTTCATCAATGCATACTAGCACCGAGTTGTCTCCACAAAAAGACGGACTGCATGATTAAGAGATTAAAAAATAGAGTGGTACTCTCTCTGATTAATGGCCCCCGGTAGTGATTTCATGTCTCCTGAGAATCTGGGATTTTTTAAAAAAATAAAAATTGCACTCTCCACTGTGACAAGTCCAAGAATTTTCACAGTTTTTTTCTTTAAAAAACAGAAAACCAGACCCAAATAGACAATAACAAGGCAATAGGAGACTCCCTGAACTGGAGACACCCAGGTTCAAATTCTCTCAATTGTTTTCCCTAGCACAGACAACCATGCCACCCATCTGATAATGTGAAACTATTCAGTGATAATTCTCGAGTTTGTCTCTCTCAGTCTCGCTCCCGAATAAGTAAATAATCATTGGGCCAGAGGCATAAACCTGAGGCTCTTACAGGCTTGCCCTCTGCCTTAATCACTAAGCAAGAAAGCAAGGCGGAATTTTGGGCCAAATAAATACAGGGGCAGCCTCAGCCTGTCTGTACAACCTGAGTACCGATATTCAGGAACCGGAAGATAGAAGTTAAAACCTGCACCTGACAGTTCCTAATCATGCAGTTCTCTGCGCATATGGAAAGTGTTCAGGTGCTGTAGTGCGAAGCCTGAATAATAAGTGGAACAGAATAGAGATTTCAGTCCATCTACCCAATTTATCCAGGCTTCAGTAATATTGAAAGATCAAAGTGAACCAGCTTGTAACTGTAGGTACTTCATTACTTTTGAGACAAATTTGTGCTCTGAGACCATCCTTGCTTCTCTGCGGAGCTATTGCAAATATCTTTCTGGCTGGTTTCTACTGAGAGAAAATCAGTGGTATTGGAGCTCTGGTCATGTAACTTTCTCAGTTTATACAAGCCCTGAAATGTGATGGTCAGGGTTCATATAAACAGACTTTGCACATTATCATTGTCTAGTTCCAAGGGAGTAAGGATGCATCAAAATATGACTTTGACAGGAATAAAGTTCCCTTTGGCTTGACTGTCAAAATTGCCTCTGTGTTAACTCTTGCACAAATCAAAACTAAGAAACAAATTCCCAAGACGCAAAGCCTGCTCGCTTTCTCAGAACTTGGAAGCCTGTCCACTGCCTGGTTACCTGATGGGTCCTGACATTGTAATGTTTATAATAGTTCTTGAAAAAGTGATTGTTACCTTGTGAACTGTTGAAACAAAAAGGAATCAAGAAAGCTTCAAGAATAAAGATATTTATATTACAAACTTGCCTTCCACTGAAAGAAATCAATCTTGTCCTAGAAAAAATTATATTCATAAATATATATCTATAGATCTTGGCAAGATTGGGTTCACCAATAGATTAAGATACCTTTTGCCCTACAGGACTAGATCCTCCAATGTGACTGAGGACACAGATGTTATTCACAATATGTAGCTGCTGCAGGGAACAGGCTAAGCTACCCACAGAAAGCAATTTATTCTTTGAGCACTGGGAATTCTCTTTCCTTCAGGTTAACGTCCTGAGGCCTCTGAGCTTCCCCTTCACAGCATAAACCCAGCTCTTCCTGATGCCTCTGATGGTGATTTCTACTCATCAGGGGCCCGGGTGAGTGCAGACAGCCACCTACGCACATCCTGCCTGGACATCTAATATGCACATCCTGGCTTATGTATGTTCACACGGTGGAAGCCCTCACCTGAGCTCTCCCTTCTGGCTAGTAACTTTCACAACACTTGAAGCAGCCTGCAGGCTTATCCCCTTTCACACGTGATTGAAACCTGTTAAAATGGCCACACACTGAAACATAGAAGGTTCCCTCTGAAGATGAGGAAACTCTTTCTTTTTTTTTTTTTTTCTGTGAAAGTGACCAAGCACTGGCACAGGCTGTCCAGAGAAGTGATGGAGTTTCCTGTCTTGGAGATACTCAAAAGCCACCTGGATGCAGTCTTGGGCAATCATCTCTAGGTGACCCTGCTTGAGCAGAGAGGTTGGACCAGGTGAGATCCGGAGGGCCCTCCTCTGGGCACTCTTCTGTGATTCTGTAAAAGTTTCAAAAGTTATTAGCAGGGCAGACTCATACACAGACTTACAGTTCATCTCAACAATTATGTGTCTTATTGTCTTATGACAAGCAGGGTGAAAACTCAGTCTTTCGCAGAAGAGTTGTTTGGATATGAAAGGTAGTTTCAGAAGTACTGGAATGTAGAGATACTGATTTTATGTTTGCAAGGAAAGCTATTGTCATAGTGCTTGTTTTTAGCTCTATGTCACTGAAGATAAATTAATTTTTCCTCAAGGCAGACAATTACTATGCAAGTGCAACTCAAATTAGTGCCTACTTACATTATTGACTTATATATGATTAACTTGCTAACTTTTGTAGTAAATCTCTTCTGACCTATATTCATTTTGTACTCCAAGGTTCATGATTAATTGTACAAGATAATATATTGGTCATTTGTATTTTTGTGATCAACAAATGCTAATAAGGGATTAATAACAGCAATAATGCCACACCGAGGAATAGACATTCTATATAGAAATCTATTGTACATATGTAATGTTGAGGAACTGAAAAATATACTTCACTTTACAGAAAATGTTTTTACTTCTCATTTTCCCCCACATACAGTATTGAAAAGAAACAGCATTCTAAGGCATCCCTGAATCAGGTGCAACTAGTAGAGTCTTATATCAGGAATGTCACAAGAAATCTAGATCCTTATAGATTTCTTAATTTTAAGAGGTTAAAATAAGAAGTGAAACCTTTTGACATTAATTGTAGGTGAAAAAAATCTTTGAACCATTCACAATTCACTCAGTCAAATAATACTCAATAAGTGGCAATTGCCATGCAGATTTTCTCTGTCTTCCATACCTCTCTGAGGATGACAATCAGTTGGTGGTACTTGAAACATTTGCAAGAAATATTCTTTTCTCATTTTCATTTGTGTATTGTTAGGTTTTCTCCTGAAACTGGGAGACAGTTCACTAGCTTTCAAAACCTACTCACAGCCCAAACATGATAATTGGTGTTGCAAAGCTGTTACAGAAAGTGTTCATGTTTCACTTCAAGATATAAGTTCTTGTATGATTGCTTACCTAGAATACACATGTTCTCTGTGGTTCTCTGGCTATCTGAACCTAACTTACCTAAAAGGTTTTGTTGGATGTGTCTGAACAGGCTGCTAAATCCCTTTTGGTTCTTTTCCTTATTAAGTGCTTGTGGCTGCAGAAACGTATAATGTCTCTGACAAACACAAGACAAACCTCAGCCAGTCTGATTCCATGCACTGGACTTCTCTGAGACCCTGCACTATGTGCATCCCCCATGGCCAGTGACAGTAGTCAAAAATACTTTTCTACAGCATGTGTTGTTTTGTGCGTGTGGAGGCTTGCCTTATCCCACACACAAGAGCAGCCAGGAGGTAAAGAACCTTGTTAACTTTGACAAAATATAAGTAATCTATGTGGCTGTGAGTTTTTGTTTTGGACCTGTCTGATACATCATTTTTAGAGGTTCAGCCACAAGTATGCTTCAATGCCCATCTTTTTTGATTATATTTTTTTTATGATGAGGTTTTTTTTCATACAGTTTTGCTGCAGCAAAGCTGCTTTGTAACATATTTTAACATGTAAATCTGGGGCTCATGTGTTTTTAATTTCTTTTTTTCTTTTTACTACTTGTAGCTGTAGAAGCAGAATAAGAATTGCTTCAGTGGGAAGAAGAAATTATTATTTCAGCTTGGAATGCAGGAATCAATTTTGGAGTCGCTGAGGCGGGCTGCTCTGGTGCTGGAACGCTCTGGCAGTTGGCAGTGAAGTGCTCTAGTGCAGTGCATGGGGTGGGGGTTCCTGAACCGGGGGAAACTCAGGGGGAGCCGAGAGCTCCCGGGAGCCCACAGCTCACCCCACAGTGGCTGGTGGGACCTGGGCAGGGCCAGGAGCAATGGTGGCCAAGTTCCCCCATACCTATAAAAGACGACCTTAGGAAGCACTAGCAACCAGGGTGGGCAAACAGGGCACGGCATGGCAGTTTGTGCAGAAAGGCATGAAGGAAGGGCACCGAAGCCCTGCCAGCGTGACCAGGGAGCAATGGTATCCACTTGGCAGAGAGCCATGGCTTCTCTAAGCTCTGCACCCACCACAACTGATGCAGCTGCCCAGACAGAGCTCTGGTGGGAGCACACTGCCACCAAGGTTCTGGGCTGCTGGCTGTGCCCTGCTCCTATGCCTGTACCGGCCGGCAGCAATGAGCACTCCTGTGGGAGGTGTGCCCGGGGACAGGAACTCCTCTGCTTGGTGACAGAGCTTCAAAAGGAGGTGAGTAGGCTGAGGAATATCAGGGAGCGCAAGAGAGACATAGACTACTGGAATTGCACCCTGCATTCCCTGGGACAGGCCCAACAGGCAGACATGACACATGATACGGAGGATTCTTTCTCCTCTCTCCACTTGGTTGAATGTGGTGACTCAAGGGATGGGAGCAATGGTGACAGGTTCCTGCCCGGTGCAGCAGGCTGTCTCCTTGGTGACTGCCCCACCTGGCCGGGTGCCCATGCATAAGTACGAGGCTCTGCAAGTGGAACTGAACAATGACGAGGATGATGGTTCATCTGGCTCTGGAGTGTCACCGAGGTTAGTTTGGTTTATGCCCTGCTTCAAAACTGCTTCCATAAAGAAAAAAAAAGCAGGTCAATGTCACGGGAGACATTCCCTTCTGAAGGGAAGAAAGGCCCGATATGCAGACCGGTCCTACTCCTCTAGGGAAGCCTGCTGCCTCCCTGGAGCCTGGGTTAAAGATGTGAAGAGAAAGCTTCCTACCCTGGTACAGCCCCCAGATCAACTGGTTAAGGGATCACGAGCACAAGTAGTGTTCTCCTCTATCCTTCTAGTTGCAGGGAATGGTGAGGGAAGCAACAGAAACAGCCAGCAGGTCAATACCTGTCTCCAAGCCATCTACACCAATACACACAACATGGGCAACAAACAGAAGGAGTTGGAAGCCACTGCACAGCAGGAAAACTATGACATAGTTGCCATCACAGCAACCTGACTCCAAGACCAGGTTGGAAGGGTGTTTGAACAACCTGGTCTAGTGGAAAATGTCTCTGCCCATAGCAGAGGGGTTGGAACTAGATAATCTTTAAGATCCTTTCCAATCCAAACCATTCTATGATTCTATGACTTGCACAACTGGAGTGCTGCAATGGATGGCTATAAGCACTTCAGAAGGGATAGGCGGTGGGATAGCCCTGTATGTTAGGGAGTGTTTTGATTGTGTAGAGCTTAACGATGGTGATAATAGGGCTGAGTGTTTATGGATAAGAATCAGTGAAAAAGCCAACAAAGCAGGTATCATGGTAGGAGTCTCTTATAGACCACTCAACTATGATGAGAAGCAGAAAAAATACTCTATAAGCAGCTGGGAGAAGTCTCACAATTGCTAGCCCTTGCTCTTGTGGGGGACTTCAGCTTAACAGGTGTCTGCTGGAAATACAATACAGCAGAGGGGAAACAGTCTCAGAGGTTCCTGGAGTGTGTGGAAGATAACTGCCTGACCCAGCTGGTGAGTGAGCCAGCTAGGGAAGGTGCCCCACTGGACCTGTTTGTGAACAGAGAAGGACTTGTGGGTGATGTGGTGCTTGGAGGCCATGGGCATAGCAATCTGAAAATGGTAAGAGTGTTTGATTCTCAGAGAAGTAAAGGGTGTGTGTGTGGGGTGTGTGGGTGTCAGCAGAACTGCCACCTTGGACTTCCAGAAGGCAGACTTTGGCTGGTTTAGGAGCCTGGTTGACGGAGTCCCCTGGGAGGCAGTCCTGAAGGGCCAAGGAGTCCAGGAAGGCTGGACATTCTTCAAGAAGAAAATCTTAAAGGCGCAGGCTGTCCCCATGTGCCAAATGACGAGACAGCAGGGAAGAAGGCCGACCTGGCTGAACAGAGGGCTTTGGCTGGAACTCAGGAAAAAAAAAGAAGAGTTTATGACCTACGGAAGAAGGGTCAGACAGCTTAGGAGGGAGGTTATATAGGAACTGGATAGGCTGGATCAATGGGCCAAGGCTGATTGTATGAGTTTCAACAAGGAGAAGTGCTGGGTCCTGCACCTGGGTTACAGTAACCCCATGCAACACTACAGGCTTGGGGCAGAGTGGCTGGAAAGCTGCCTGGCGGCAAAGGACCTGGGGTGCTGGTCAACAGCCAGTTGCATACAAGCTGGCAGTGTGCCCAGGTGGCCAAGAAGGCCAACAGCATCCTGGCTTGTAGCCGAAACAGTGTGGCCAGCAGAACTAAGGAAGTTATTATCTCCCTATGCTCAGTTTGAACCCCTTGCTAGATGACACTGATTTGCTGGAGCATCCAAAGAAGCTGGTAAAGGGTCTAGAGAACAAGTCTTATGAGGAGCGACTGTGGGAACGGGTTGTTCAGCCTGGAGAAAAGGAGGCTCAGAGGGGACTTCAACACTCTCTACAACTACCTGGAAGGAGGTTGTAGCAAGGTGTGTGTTTGTCTCTTGTCCCAAGTAACAAGCCTTAGGAGAAGAGGAAACAGCCCTAAGTTGTGCCAGGGAGGTGTAGATTGGATATTAGGAAAAATTTCTTCACTGAAAGGGTTGTCAGGCACTGGAACAGTCTGCCCAGGGAAGCAGTCACCATCCCTGGAGGTATTTAAAGAACATGTAGATGTGGCACTTAGGGACATGGTTTAGTGGTGGACTTGGCAGTGTTAAGTTAGTGGCTGGACTCAATGATTTAAAGGTCTTTTTCCAACCTAAATAATTCTATGATTCTATGAATAAATGAAACAAAGTTATTGTCAAACCACTGTAAGCAGCAGATAAGTAAATGTCAAGGTCAATATGGCTGTGGCTGCCCATTTCCTGCTAAGAAAAAGCCATATTTCTGGGGGCAAACCAGCAAGGTTTTCAGAAATCTGCTGTTTCTGTACATGCTCAAAATAGCAGTCTTACTATTTTAGGGTGCTTCCCAACAGAAACTGCAGGAGGCATTCATGCTTGAATTCATGGAAGGAACAAATATACTGATTTCTGTTGCTTCCCTCTAAAAGATCCCAATGATGGTGTGCTCTATCAGCCCCTCTTTCAGTTTTTCTCTGTCAGATACACAGTCGAGTTCTACATCCTGCTTTTTTTTTCAGGTGGATTCCCAGAGGAAGGGTGGAGGAGACTTTCCAGGCTACCACAACACAGAGGGCTGCTGCTCACCCCCCGTCCTCAAATATGCACTCAGAGACGTGTCTTGTTTTCCATTCCTGTTTTGTTTCATGTGAATCCCAGGTAGCCATGGTAAGCTTTTTCCAAATGTATGCTCTCGTTACGGGTGTGATCCAAGCCTATGGAAGGCCGTGCAGACACTCCCACTGACATTCACAGTCCTGTGCCATCTGCTCCATTAGAGGAGCTGTCCATGCTTACCACTGCTACTTTTCCAGGAAATACTAAAGTCATTTAGCACTTACATTAAAGAGCAAATGAAAGAGTAAGTGAAATGGTGTAGCCATGTTGCCAAAAATATATTATATGGCTGGCTGTAAAAGTAGGTGTCAGTAGCAGCAAACAGGATTGCTGTGTTCCAGGTTTACTGTGTTGCCATTTTTTCCTGCCTCTTCAAGGAAACCAACATTAGGCTTTAATAAATTAATATGATCTGTAATTAAAATAACAGACCCAATTGGCTCTTGAATATATTACTTGCCTGAGGATAGATTCAGTGATGTGGTGACTGACATAATTCTACCTATTGAATGTAGAGACTGCGGGTGTTTGATGTTCCTGTTAACTGCTGTACAAGAGGTCATTATTTTGAATTTCAGAAGCCATCCACTGATTTTCACTGAGACTTCAACTCCTAAATCACTTGGGTGTTTCTGAAAAAGTCACACACCCTCTTTCTTTTGGAAAGAAAAAGCCCCCTAAGCATTTTAACATTGTAACAATATTGTAACAATACAGTTAATTAAATGGCATGGTAATGAAAACAAATAAATAAAACAGTCCAGCATTAGACTAAACAAAAACAATGAGATTGAGTTTCTCTCTGGAATAAAACTCTGCTGGCATCAGTCAGTTTAGAGCAGGAGTGAATCTATCCCATCGTTTCTGTTTAACTTACAGAACCAGGGAGATGTGGAAACACACAAGGCAAATTCTCAGAAAGGCCACTGTAGACTACTAATGAGATAAACCCTGATGGTTCCTGATAGCCCATGGGGAAAGCAAGACTTCTCCAGAGGGTGATTCAGAGTGGCCACAGTAGGATCCAGGACTTTCTCTGGAGAATCCTGCTTCTTCCCAGGGACTGTGGGAAGGGATTGTGGAATTACCCCACCAGCCCCAAAGCTGATTTTGGAAATGCCCACTAAAAGCATGGGCAAGGAACTGACAGAAGATTGATCAAAGCAAAAGGCCAACAAATTCAAAACCTTACCTTTGAAGAGAAATCAAACCACAGTGTATCTCTGCTGAGCCACGGTGCTGTACCCACAGCTGGCTGAGAGGACCACTGCTCCCTCTGTAACTCCTCCTCAACTGGTCTCACTTGGTGGGCAGACATTCTCCTAACAGAAATCCCATGGAACTATATGTGTTTCCCACTTGCTAAATCAAAAGTTAGCATTTCCAAAATAGCACATTCTCTGCTGGAGCTAATTTTTAAAGCTTCCAGCTGTGAGGCAATGAAGGCAGGCAGCCTTTAGTCCCACAGTGGCTGCTACTCAGTTATTTCTCTTCCCCATAACTACCCCCCCCTCCCCGGCTCTGACTAGCTATCATCTCCCTTTGAGCATTTGAGCTGCCTTCTCCTGCTCAGACATTTCTTCTGTATGATTTTGGACTTCAACAGCAATTTTGCCTATTGGTGAAAGGACTAGTCTAAATTATATAATGAGGGTTTCCTGGGAAATCGCAGGACTGTGCAGTCAAGTCCCCTTCCATCTGTTTTCCAGAGTTCTACCAAGCTTAGAAAACAAGTCATGAAAATAAAATAGTGCAGTAACTATGACCAAGGGGGCCTTGTATCTTCTGCTCCCTCTCAGCACGAGGTTAAATTATGCGATATAATGCTATATAATATAACAAGATATTTTTCAATTTTAGGCTATGACATATTTTTCAATTTTAGGCTATGACATCAGTATCCTTATGATCATAAAACCAAATCAAAACCAAGTTTTCCTCTCTTCTCATTAAGACATACACTACATATTTAAGATTGTCTCTCGAGAATATTTTACGGACAAATATTACAGAACATGCAGCAGATGTTTACGATCTCTAATTTCAAGTAAGTCCCAGCCTGGAAACTTAATTGAGGCACATTTACACTGATTTCAGTGGAGCTTTGCCCAGATAAAGGCTGCCAATTCTTATCCATATTTGTTTCTGGAATCTTTAGGATTTACATTAAGTACAGATGGACTTGAACAGAATCCAAATTTAAATTAAATCGAGATTTGGATTACCTGGCTCCAAGTGTTTTTCTTGCATCTGAAAATAAAGTAATAGGTCATGAGGTGAATATATTTCAGAGATGCTCAGCACTGTCTCCCTATTTACTAGATGTTCCTGAGGCTCATTGTTTTTGTAAGGGTGGCATTCTTTCAATCCAACTTGTTCCTAAATGGGAGTGCACAGTAGAGGTTTCTTTCTTTGTTGCCTAGAAAGAGGAAACTAGAAACAAAAGTTCCTACATTCTGCTTATACATGTGGTCACTAGGGGAGAAAAAGAACAATCTATTTTGAAACTTCAGACATACTCTCAGTTAAAATACATTTCTGACTACTCTTCTCATTAGTGGGTAGGTGGTTAGAGTACAAAAGGATGTGGGTTAGATTTCTCCACCAAAATAAGCGTTTTTCCATTTACATGTACAAATTTTGTAGGTTCTTCCCTGCTTGAAAATATAACAGCACATTTATCTTTGACAAATGAGGGATTTTCTGTACAATTCATATTGTGCAATGATCTCAGCATCCAAGTGCCATTCCAGACTGAAATGAGATAAAAATAATGAAAACAGAAGCAACAGTTCGTTTGACTTTTCCAAAAGCCCTCCATTGGTAGCTCCAAATCAGAGATTTGAAAAACAAAAGTCTCAAGTAAAAGTAATACAGGGTTAACATTTTGATTTCTGTCATTTGATCCATTTTACAAAATAATTTTCTTTTTCCTCACTACAATGTAAATATTACTTCTGGAAATTCGCTGACACAAATGACCTATTTAACTATGTCATATATATAATGCCTTTTCTAGAATGTTTTACAACTAGTGGTGTCAAATATTTTCTCTAATGGCTGGAGTTACAGAAGATTGTGTATTTATGAAGAGTTCATTTTGTTTTTTTCAACTAGTTCTGTAGGCATGTGGCATCCATGAATGGCTTACTTCCAACAGCACAGGAGTCTGTAAATGCCTTTAAAAGCAGTGAGCCTTGGATCAGTTCTGGAATAAGATGGTAGAAAATCCATGGATGAACACAGCTTAGTGTGCAGTTAATTATATAGAGGAGTAGATATCCATAGTTTCTATTGCTTTTATTATATACTCTAATTTTTGCTAAGCAGGTTATACTAGAGGTGTGAAATTCGACTTCCTGTTGATAAATTCCTAAAAAACCCACCCTAAACCCAGTGCTTCTCCTTCCAAAAAATATCTGTTAAAGACATTATTGACATGGGAAGAGCCATGCTGGGTCACAAATGAAGTTCATCAAGCTCATTATCCTCTGTTGACAGTTGTCAATGAATTGTTCAGGGAGTGAACATAAAAAATGAGGAAATCATGATCCAAATAGGCTGTTTCTCATGGCAGCAGACTAGCAGAGGAGGAAGCTGCTACAAAGGGCTGGATGGTGAGGGAAGGAATTAGAGTTGTGGTCCTGTAATTCAGGAGGCGACACCTTAGACTTGAGGAAGGCTGAAGGTATTTCCTCTTGCCCTGGGGATTTAGGGAATAGCAAAAGAGAGAGATGGAAGGTTCTGCTAGCTCTGCACAGAGCCCCATGATACCTATAATCCCTTGCAATATCCTGACCTCCACTGTTTCCTCTCCTGAAACAGAACTCCTCTGCTTTTCCCTCCTCCTCAATCTTTGTTTTCTTTCTGAAACTTCCCATCCCCAAAACTCGTGCTGTTTCTCTCATCCCTCCCTTCCTCCTTCCCCAGTGTATCTTTGAAATTCACTCTGATGTTACCACAAAATTCAGCTTTGTGACCCAGGGATGCATGTAAGTAAGAGGTTTGTTCGTTTGTTTGTTTTATTTTTTTTTTAACTTTCAGGACAAGAAAATGTAATGCTTGTGCTATTGATAAGCTATGAACCAATTCTGAGAACAAGGATACGTGTGCAGCAAACCTTCTCCTGATTACTTTCCCTGCTAATGTATTTTTGGTGGGGTCTCAGTAACATGAACTGAAATAGGCTGGAAGGTGATAAAAGAGGAAGAGAAGAAAAGTTGCCTTTTCCAATCAAGCTTCTGCTGAGATTTCCATTCATTTTCCGAGGAAAAATCTGTGACCTTTCTGGACTGATGATAGTGTTCTCCAGCTACTATGGTTTTGGTTGTTTACATCAGCTGGTGCACGATTTCAAACTATTTCATGTGTAGCACAGTAGAAAAGATTTCTTTTCCTCCTCAGAATGGTGCAGTAAAATGCAGGAGCATTTCTGGAATAATAGTGGATAAGAAGTGATTGAGGCATGCAACAGTAATTTTACTGATCTAATAGTCACAAAAAATAATTTGATGAAATTTCATAAACTTGGTGATATATTGGGTGATGAGACATGACAAAGACATCCCATACCCTTACAATGAAAACTTAAGATACAGTCTTTCAATGAATTTTTTATCTAATAGGTCTGATTTTGTAGGAGGTGCTGAGTGCCACTGTAGCGATGGCTATTTCACTTTGTTGGATTGAATCCCGAAATGGTAAACTCTTCAGGGAGAGGTGATGATTTTAGGCTTGTTACAGTCACAAAATCACTGAATAGTTGATGTTGGAAGGCACCATCTGGTCCAACCCTCCTGCTCAAGCAGGGACGCCTGCTGACAGCTGCCCAGGACCATGTCCAGATGGCTTCTGAAGTTCTCCAAGGATGGAGAGTCCACCACCTCTCTGGGCAACCTATGCCAGGGCTTGATCATCTTCACAGTGAAAAAGTGTTTCCTGATGTTCAGACAGAACCTCCTGTGTTTCAGTTTGTGTCATTGGGCTCTGCTCCTGTCACTGGGCACCACTGAAAGAAGCCTGGATCCATCCTCTGCACCTTCCCTTCAGGTATTTATATACATAGATAATACCTTCCCTGAGGAGAAGAATTCTGTGATTCTGAGCCTTTTCTTCTCCAGGCTGAACAGTCCCAGCTCTCTCTGCCTTTCCCTATAGGATAAGTACTCCAGTCCCTACATCATCTTTGTCATCCTTTGTTAAGGATTCTCTTGAGTATATCCATGTCTTCCACGTACTGAGGAGCCCAGAACTGGACTCAGCACTCCGTGTTTGGTGTCACCAGTACTTAGTAGAGGTGAAGGATCCCCTCCCTTGACCTGCTGGCAATACTTTGCCTAATGTATCCCAGGATACTACTGGTCATCTTTACTGCCAGGACATGGTGCTGGCTTATTTTCAACTTGGTGTCCACAAGGAGACCCAGGTCCCTTTCTGCAAAGCTGCTTTCCAGCTGGATGACCCCTAGAATATACTGGTGCATGGGGTTTTTCCTCCCCAGGTGCAGGACTTCAGTTTTCCTTGTTGAACTTCAAAAGATTCCTGTCAGCCCATTTCTCAAGCTTGTTGGGGTCCCTCTGAATGGCAGCATGACCCCCTGGTATATCAGCCACTCCTTCCAGCTGTGTGTCATCAGCAAACTTTCTGAGGGTACACCAAGCTCCATAGTCCAGATCATTAATGAAAATGTTTAATAGAACTGGATTTAATATTGACCTTTGGGGTACTAGTGCTAGTTGCTTACCTCCAGCTAGACTTCACGCCACTTATTACCACACTCTGAGCCTTGCTGTTTGGCCAGATTTCAATCCAACTTGCTGTCTGCTTCTCCACCCTATAGTTTAACTTTTTATTTTCTATGAGGATCTTATGGGAGACAGTGTCAAAAGCCTTACTTAAGTCAAGGTAGACAATATCCACTGCTCTACTCATGCACCAAGCCAGTCATTTCATCATTGAAGGTTACAGGGCTGGTCAAGCATGGCTTCTCTTTGGTGACACTATGCTGACTACTTCTAATGACTTTCTTGTCCCTAATGTGCCTGGAAATGGTTTCCAGGATTACCTGCTCATGCCTTCCCATGGATCAAGGTGATGTTGACTGGCCTCTAGTTCCCTGGATCCTCCTTCCTGATTTTCTTGTTTCTTGAAGATAGGAGTGGCATTTGCTTCCCTCTACTATTCTGGCATCCTTAAAACAATGAGGCTGAGGCCTCTGTCACTGCTGTTGTTAAGTATGTAAGAAATAACCGCAATAAAAAGCAACTCTTCCCATGGTGGTCTGGACAACAGCTAGGCTGCCAGCACCAGAACAGAGCTTGAGAATCCCAAGGACATCTTTTTCATTGGAATGTAAGTATTCAAAAAGCCTCAGACTTCTACTGGTCTGCAATGTGGGTCATTCATGTTTTGGTTTTGGTTTTGGTTTTTTGTTTTTGTTTTTTTTTTAATCTAAAATCTGCTAGAGTGGAAACTGTTTTTTAATCTATGGGTTAGGCAAATAGTCTACAGGGAGAACTTTGACAGATGATTCATTCCTTAGAAGACTAACACTAACATTAATGTTGTTGAGAAATATGACGGGAATCAGGACCATGATAGAAGAGAAAGATGTAGACATTTTATTAAAATGACAGGAAATCAGCAATAACTGTAGAGCTTTCTCTATACTGGAAAGACTTGAGATGCATCATAGGTACAAGTGTAAGCCGTACAGTCCCTCCACTTCCTACATACAGTAAAGTGTGATTTTTTTAATGCAGGTAATAGAAGTGACACCTCTTGATGTGCTTGATTTTTGTTTCCTTGAAAAGTGCCAAATGGAATAGATAACAGTGGAGTTCTTGCCTTTCTTTTTGGAGGCACTGATCTCTCCTCCAGTTGCTAGTGTTTACAAATTATTTTACATGAATAATTGCCTGTGGGATTTCTACCCATTTTAGGATTTGTTGAGCTTAGAAAAGGTGTTCTAAGGTTATGAGGAATTTTCCCAGGTGGACTGATAAAGTGATCCCTCAAGCCTATTTTCTTCATGCTTAAAATCAGGCTAAACCAACCTTTTTTTATTTATTTATTTTTGATTGGTTGATTTTAACTTCTTAGATCAAGGTTATGTTAATTTAAATATATTCAGAACAACAGGATCATTGTACAAATAAGACCCAAAGTTGTTATTAATCCTAAGCACATAACCTGAACATGTGCATGAATAAGTCAATAGCTGCATGCTTGTGCATGCACACACTCTCTGTTATTCTCCCTTTCTTTTCAGGTTTCATTCTCTTCAATTCAATTGGTTTATGTTGTTTCAATATTTTAGTTGATTGCTATAGAGAAGACTGTAAATATACACAATGGGCTTGCCAGGTAGAAGAAATACATACATGATTATTTTCTAAGGCAGTAAATGTTTTCTATAAAGTCTCAGTAGCCAAATTACACAAGCCAACAACATAAACAAAAAGTGATGTGCTTTTTACTGTTGTCTTTTTGAGGAAAATGTGGGTCCTATTCATTTATTTATTTCTTCATTTATTAATACAGTATCTGCAAACCACCTGCAATGGCAGCCTCTTCTGCAGACTGACTGGCACCCTGGTTTCTATGGCAACCGAAAAAAAAGGGAGTTAAGTGAAATGAAAGGGGTGAATGCCTCAGCTTTACTGGTAACAGGGAAAAAAGGAGGCCTCATTTACATTCTGGTGCATAAACCAGTTAAGTGATGTTTCCTGAATAATTTCTGGTGACTTGAAACTGCAAATTCATGTGGAGTTTGTATTCTGTATTAAGACAGAACTAAAATTCCTCATAGCCGTTCATCTGTACAAATTTGAGGTGGGGGAAAACCACAGGTGAACAACTAGAATTTTTAGTTAATTGTTCTGTCTGCTTTAAAAAGATATAAAGTGGATTATTAAATTATAATTACTAAAACAAGGGTGTTGGTTGGGAAGTTTTCTTCATCTGTGACACAAATATGTTGTGTTGAGGAAACATCTGCTAGGCTAAGTGACCCATTTCTAAACAAACAGCTTAAGAAAAAAGAAACTTAAATGCAAACAAAGCTCCTTTTAGTGTCTTAGACAATTCCTTTGACAATAACGCATTCCAAGGAGATGTGCATATACTCTGATTGTAAGACTCCTGTATTTTGGTTTATTACTGCCCTCCATACTAACAGGGCCTTAATCCTGAGGCTTTGAAGCTCTGTGGTGACAAAAGTGAATAATAATAATAAACATATACATCAAAGTTCCTTACAAATAACAACAAAAATGTATTTTTTATGTAGATTTTATGAATGCCTTTGTTCCTCAAGTGATTTGGAGGAGAATTATCTTACTTTAAGAAAAGTATCTTAATTTTAGAATTAATCTATGAGTTTGAAAGAAATCACCTTAAAACATTAAACCAATTAACTACTATGCTCAAAACACCTTCCTGGCTTTAATTTTAGTCTGCCCATTAAGTGTGTGCCCCAGCCCAGTCAGAAGTCCAAACTGCTTACTAGTCCACTATTCCCACCCTTTCAGGAACACGCTTTGGTCTGGCAAGGTGTGTCCAAGCTTCTTGTAGAGTCTGGAAGAACCAGGCATGGATGAAGCATGAAGGGGTACAACAGACCAAAGAGCACCTCAGCTACTCCCAAGGTCAGGGTGCCTGTTCTGAGCCTAAAATGCAGCCAGACTGCAGGCACAAAAGAAAGCAAATTCATGTCAACTACACAGTTCAGTCTTTACCTCTCCTTTGAGCCAAGACTTCACCTTACAATAGAAGTTACCTCTTTAGGACAACCTATGCCTGGACATTTTAGTGATAGACCTTCAATTGTGATTTTTCTTGTATGTGCTGGACTCATCGAGCCCAATTCCAGTGATTCCCCTAGAAAATGTGTTGCCAAGATTTTATTTCTTCAATGCTGAGCAGGATGATTTAATCCAAATTATGTGATATTTGATACCTCTATTCAAACCCAGTCTACTGGAATAATGAGATTGCATGAAAATGCTTGTTTTAATTTTTTTTTTAAAGAAACTTTAAAGATCTTGGTTTGAAAAGATGAAACTTAAAGACCTTGAATCCGTGAAGTAAATAACAAGAAGAAAAATACTAAGATTTACTGTATCTTCACTTTCGGGATAAATTCATAGGGTTTTTGTAACCATTTTGAGTCCATGTGATCATGCATGGCTGCAGAGGATTAACTTATTAAGGAAGAACTACTGGATTTTTTTGGTTTTTTTTCTGACAGAGGCTACAATTAATTTTTTTTTGTGAATATATGTAAAATATATAAAAATCTATAATTTTTTCTCAGAACATGCTTAACTACATCACTTGTACAGTAGTATGAACCCTGTTATTTGCAAGAATGTCTTTCATTTTAGGTATATAAATGCTCTGATAGGTATCAGCAAAGAGCAGATGGCTTCACAAAAGAGGTTTGAAAGCTGCCTCCCTCCTGCCAGAAGCTTTTCACACTCTCACATTGTCTGGCTTTGGTGGGATTCCTCAGTGGGAAAGAGCTCTCTCTGTGCCCCACTGCTTGTGGAAGTACAGTCACGTAACCAGTTCTTCACTGATTAATGCATTTGCTCAACTCCAGTGCCTACAGCCTTTTAGCAGGGCTGCCTCCCTGCCTCCACCTCTGGAAGGATATATATTCAGAGCATTAAAGTTAGATAAGTAGTTAAAGTAAGTGTTAACAGTACATGAGCTCTAGGGGATAGCTCTCAGAAAATAGCTGGAGTTCAATAAGTCCAAAGAGGGAACCTCAAGTCACTGATGTGGCACCAGTGCTAGGGCAGAACAGTCCCTCAGAAATGGCTGGAAGTTGTTTGGTGTGTCCTATTGGTGGAACTGGATTTGCAGCAGGTCAGCCCCAGTCCAGTCCAAATCCAGTCTGGTCCTGTTCTTTTCAAATGAACTGTAGCAGAGTAGTCTGAGATGGTAGAGATCTCACAATACCTCTTCAAGTTAGAGGATCTTGCGGGGTTATGACACTGAGTACTCATAGAGACACGAGAGTCTGGAAAATGTAGGTGTGCAAAAGAACCCAAAACCTGGAGGGCTTTTTGATCATAGTCACTGTGTGCCGTAAGAAACTGCCAAAACCAGCCTTAGCCTTGTGCATTAGATTGTTTTGGGGCCAACAAAATAATGTTTTCTGTTTACTTGTTTTGTAAACATCGACTTCAAAGGTTTTTCATTTTTATGTTGCAATGCTTCAGATATTAACAGGCATAATACCATCATTATTATTCACGGTTAAGATAGCTTTTAGTGAATTTTGCAATTGCAGAGTTTTGGTTTCAGTGGGTAAGCGCTATAGATTGACTGTCCTATTTGACAGATAACTACAATGATATTCAAACAGTTTATTATTTGACCAGCTCTTCTATTCCTACAACAATAGAAAAACAGTATAATACAAATGTTGATGGACAAACTGGATTTTTTTTTTTCTGGCACCAGAACTGCTTCTGCTAGAAGTGGTAACATATACACCCCAAATAGCTTCAAACAGCTACAGATTATTCTCTAAAAAAGTAGAGATGAATACCCTTATTCTTCCTCAAAACATGGAATATTTTTTCCTAAGACTGTGGGAGTCTGTGGAAGTACCAATGAGTTAGGGAACCCTCCATATATTTTTAAATGGACAGAAACATATAACAATACTGTGATCATCCAAATATTACAAGATGGACCCTCTCAATAAAGGCACCTGTAGGCAAAATACTCTGTTTCAATAGCCTTACAAAAACTACATGTCTGAAGCCCATAATGGCAATATTTCTTTGTGATTTAGGCTTAGTATCATAGCTGTGATTCTCTGCACATGTGTTCCCTTCTTCCAAGTGTGACAGCCTACCGGTGTTTCTAAACTTGAGAACCAGACATTAAAGTCACAGCAGTGTTTTAATACTTTTAGATTCCTTTAATTTTACCTTTTCTTGGAGAAAACAGTCTGTGGTGGTGAGACAGCATGAATTGTGAAAGTAGCACCAAATGCAACATAAAATGCTTTTATCTGCTGAGATGGCAGGAGCAATGTGCATAAACACATGGTGTCATCGAAAGGTAAGTGTTTGGCATGACCAGCCTCGCTTTTAAGGGATGCAGCTCTGTTAAACTGCAATCATGTTCACCTGGTGTGGTCAGGTTAAAGGTGTTCATGGTAGGTTGCTATAAAAACGTAAAATTACAATGTCAAACACTCATATGAGGAACAGTGAAGTTAAAGGTGAATAAATGGCCTCTTATTTACCCCATCCATGCTTTGTAGAAAAGTACAATGAAACTTGGTGATGCTTCTTTGAGTACTTGACTATATGTCACAGAAGTTGAGTGTCTGTCTGGGGGCCCACAGAGCAGCTTTGCCAAATGAGGAAGGGCCTTAGCCCACTCACAGTATGGTGGATTTGCACCACCTAGTAAAGTTTGGATAAACTTTTTGGTCTATAGCCAACCTGTATCTTCATTGCTCCTTGCTCAGTGCAGCCAGCTTTTGATAGTTCTCTTAATTTCCTATTCTATTCATAAACTGTGACAACTCCCTCTCTCCCTGCATCTACACCTTCATTGTTGTGGTCTGAGTGTCCTCAGTCTTCTTATTCACAAAATATAGCAGTGCATCTTGCTAACTTCCTCACAGTTCCTCAATGTCTTGTTCTGTACTTTCTGATGGGACTGTCTTGATATTCAGGTTATAACATCTACTATCCTCTTTTGTCTTATTCCACAAGGAAGATGATTCTTCCCTCCATCAGTGTGGGGTAAGACAGAATCACCATTTATTTCTATTTGTAAGACATCTTCGGAGTGCATTTCACAAGGGGTATTCTGTGACAGATTTATTTTGCCTCAGATTACAGTTCAGGCTCCTGAACAACCTTTTGATGAAAAGGTGGAGTTTGACAGGTTGGTAAATGAATTGTAGGTGTCAGTCTCACATTTTATAACTCATGTGGAATTCATGGAAAAGATAGTAGAGCCTTGCAACTCTGCTAACAGATGTATAGGCAACTCCTCACAAATGGGTCCCCTCAAAAAAATGAAACTTTTTTTTCACACCTAGGTAATCAGAATATTGTTTTCATGTCCTTTCCTGAATTTTATTCAATATTAGAGAACAGCAAAATAATCAGATTGTAATAAATTTAAATGAATGGTTCCTTTGTAGGGAGAGGAAGGAAGGAAGGGAAAATATTTAGAATTTTTAAGTTCTTGTGTGTATGATTTACATTATCTGGTTATCTTATTGCAACTGCTGACAAAATCCACTTGGGAAAGAAGGGATAATTTGTGGGAGTTACAGCTGAAGGTAAAAAGCTGGCATAATTTTAATTGTTGCATGCCATATCTAAAATACATAGACTCTTCTCCCATTGGATGCATGAGACACTGTACCTTCTGCCCCTTAATAGAGACAGAAAAGTTTAATTTTTTATGTCTGCCAAAAATAGTGGTCGATTTTGGTTCTTGGAGTGTAATTTCCATTACTTCGTCATTATTCAAGATGCAAAATGATTCGATTTATCATTCCTTTGATAAATCATGTATGTGATTTTGTTGCTCTTAAGTGGCGAACTTAAATTGCAAACTTGATAGCTGTAACACAGATATGCATTGGAAACCTGGAGCTGAGATTTCTCAAAATCTGACCCTCTGTCCACACAACATGTTGCCCTTCAGCTTGTCAACAATATTTAGCAAAATCTTGGCAGTAGTCACGGACTATCTATGTCATTAACACTTAGACAACTGAGTAGTCAAAGAAAAAACCTAGCAGGAGGCATAAGAATAATCAATGCCTTTGTTTCTTCTACTCAATTACCCTTATTGCAAATGAAAGACCAGTTCAGCGTCAAACAAGACTGTAAAGTTTTCTTGAATAAAACTTGCTCTCCAGGACAGGAGAAAATGTGCTTATTTTTTAAGATTACAAACACTATTTGCTCTGATTTGCAATTACAGATGAGCCTTTGAATATGAGGCAGCTTTTGGCTGTCTTCTGGGTCACATGGCATGAGGCACCTCAGTTTCCACATGAAAAACTCCACCTTCATTGCTCACTCCCAGCAGACTGTGCCCAGCGGGCAGGCTAGAGATGATGTTTTTTCAATAGGTTTAGTTCTCTACTTTGCAGCTGGCAGAAAATCGGGAGGTTCTTTCTCTCTGCCTCGTATTCTCTTCCTTCTAAGCAAGTAATAACACACACATCATTACCTGAAAGTCTATTTTCTTGAAGTCCGTGGTGCTTACTCTGCCCTTTTGCCTGCTGCAATAGGTGAGAGGCTTGTAGAGCACAAGTTGCCTTCTGCCACCTACATTTTCCACTCATTTCTCTCTCTCATTAAGAATCAGATATAGAAAAGGTTCCTGCAAAACTGCTTGTCCAGCCTTCTGGGGAAAAAAAAAAAGAAAAAGAAAAAAAAAAGTCTATAATGGCTGTAGCGCATTCCAAGAAGTTGCTGGACTGCCTGTGCCCTGCTGTATTTCTTCTCTACACTTTATAGTAGAACTGGGAGTATTACCTTGCAACCTTATGCCTTGAATGTTTCGGTTAATGAACAGCTGTACCCAACAACAACAACAATCATTTTAGCATGACGTTATACTTTTTTAAATCTTTCTACCACAATACAGCACAGTCAATAGCCGTGTCTCCCACTCAATGGTACACCTCAGGCAGGGCTTGCTAACTTGCAGGTCCTGATGAACACATCAATTCTAATGAGTGTATTAGGATATCCTTCTCTTCCTTTCTCCCATTAATACTGCACAATTGGGCTGAACACAAGCAAAGTAGGCAGCTGCCTGGGGCATCAAAATATAGGCAATGAGATTGCTGCTCTTGCCCTCAAGCTCGTGCTGCTTTTGCCAGATATCTGGAAATCCCCCGGCTTGCTGGGGGTGCTGCCCTTCAGGGAGCGTGTGGTAGATCCTGCACCAGTGACAGCAGAATCAGTGAAATATTATTCTTGGTGCTGGCCACCATAGCATGCATTGACCAGAACTGAAAGGTTTTTTTTCTCACAATACTCAGACATTTCTGCTGTCTTCCCTGACAAAAAGCAATAGCTGTACTCTATCCTGGGACTGCATTCAAACTTCCCTGTCTTGCACTAAGTAGGACAGCATTTTTATTGTTTTTGAAGGCTTTGTTCTTCATCTGTTTATTCACTATATCTCATAATTGTAAAACAAGGAAGGAAGATCCCTGTAGCAAAAGCCACAACATTTTTTGCACATAAAGGAACTTGAGATAGATGTTTAGTTTGAAAAACCTCTGTATGTATGGATGTGATTTTGACAATATAAAAAAACTTGGCAATATTACAAATGCTAGGATGCTTCTAATTCTGACATGTATATTGCCACAAATGGTTTTATATAAACATACATGCATACATGCATACATACATATGTATACACAGATGGTTTTTTAAACAGAAGGATAGCAAATTAAGAGAAAGAATGCTTTCACAAACAGCTGTAAGTGAGGTAATATGATTCTTGAGAAATAGCAGCACTACAGATTCTTGCAAAACTACAGTTGGAGCTGAGCAAAATGCCAGAGATTCTCCTCTTTCCCTTATGCTGGTATTTGTTATATGAGATTACACAATCAGGATTAGTTGCTAGTATCCTAAATTGGTAAGACTGACTTTATGACAAAGGAGGGGAGCCAAGAAAATGTGATCTTTAGAGATGTAATTAGAAGTACTCTTTGTGCAATGTTTAGTATCTTGATCACAAGCATTTCACTCCCAGCTGTGGGTTGTGTATGGGAGGGTGGGACATTGCTTTGTTTTTGGTTTTTTTTTTTTTCCTGGCTTGCACTCTGCTATAAAAGTTGTAAAATCTCACTGTAAAGTTCATTTAAAAAGAACCCAAGCTGATCCATTCATTTATGAGAAAAATCTTCTAATTAAATAAAATATCTTTATTCATATTTCTCATGAAATTCCACTATAATAAGGAGTTGTACTGGTGACGAGTTATGTTTCATTTCATTTCTATGGACTCAGTTACTTGTTAAGTTGCTCTGTTAAACCATTGCAATTCAACAGAGTGTGTGCAATTTCAAATACTTTCAGTACCAGATTGGACTTTTATATCCTGTTTTCAACAAGAGGTGACAGCAGAATTTCAGAACAAATGCATCCAGGTGAGTTGCTAATGTGCTTCTAAAACACCTCTGGTTTTTTCTAATAAAAGGACTTTATATGTTTACCAGCCACACAATTATATTCCATCCTGATACAGCATTAGGCTGGAAGCAGGGGACTGTGTGATTATTGAAATGAGCAGACCAAGCACAGTTAACCAGAGAAACATTTTGGGTATTCATTTAACCGCGAGTCTAAGAGGAAGTGTTAAAGATGATTGCAGGTGCAATGTGACAACTGAGGTACAGCCTTTACAAGAATTGTGGAATGCCATTTTGAATACACGACCTCTCTGCTGGATTAAATGAAAACTGGGTATAACAGGGCATCTTCCCTGCAATTCCAGCTTGGAGCTGTCTATAAACTGTGCAGACCACTGAAAGAGTGAGAAATGCTAGAGATTATTGTATTAGAAAAAGACATGATACATGGCTAGATTCTTTTCTAATTTTCATCTGTTTTGTCCGCTCAGCCAACAAGGGAACCTTAAAGGTGGCAATCACAGGCTTTTAAAAATGAATATTGCAAATGTTTTTAAAAGCACAGTTATCTACAGTTTATGAGAAATAAATTAGTCTTTTTGCTTGAGATAAATCTTTTCATCAATATTGGGCAAGGTTCATAGCTTTCCTTGAATTGGAATGTCCTTTTTGAGGCCAGATGTAAGAAATATCCTAGAGAGACAGATGGCAAGGTAACTTTGGCTACAGATGTCCCTCATTTAGAATGGTATTTTCTGTTGTGCAGAACCGCAATTGTCCATTTCATGCATTACTCTCATTTCAAAGTTCTCTCTGTACTATCTTTTACTTACTAAGTTAGTAGATGCAATCATGTTTGAACTTATTAGTACATGAGGAAAATATTGACTGATACTGGTATGTAGACTTGCAAATAAACAAGTCATTTAAAGCTACTGTACTAGGAAGAAATTTCCTTGATAATCCAGAGTACATGGAGACAGTCTTCAAAAAATGCGAAATCTGCAGTGAAGCATAAGGCAAACTTCTCAAAATGTGTTACACAAAGGTCATTTGAAAACATCATCTCTCTTACCATTTAAAATATGTGAGCAATGTGAGCAAAACTCTTCTGTTTCACTGCCAGCTCTCTTGAGTCATAAGAAATAAAGAAGGGTGGAGGAAATATTTTGTTAATAGCACTGTTTCCATCGAAAATGCTATCAACAATATCAACAGCAGTGCCCACAACTTGAAGTGTAACCTTCCCCCCACCACTGCCCACATGCAGAAAGAATGCATCCCTCTCCCCGTGTCTGTCCAGATGCTCATTACAACATGATGAGCCCTCCGCAAGTATTCATTGTACTGTAATGAGCATCACCACCCTCCTGCAGAGAAAACCCATCAGACGAGGGTGTGGAAGGACTGTGTACAGCACTATAAAAGTGACTGTTTGTACTAGGTGATGGGAATGATGCTGAAACTATTTTGCACCATGAAGGGGCAGCTGTGTAACAGTAGTTATGCCACAGACTCCTCAAAGTTTCCAAGATAACAAGCTGTTTTTGCAATATTTTTGAAATACCCAAATGGAACCACAGAGCTGTTCTGCTTGGTTCAGAAACAGAGGGCTATGAGAAAAACTTGAATCTATTGTATAAAAATACCAAATGTTGATTTGCAGTGAATTTATATTTATAGCAGATGAGGAGGAGTCTGGGTAATCAGGAAAATATTGTTTCCAGAATAAAATAGTCAACTTGTCTACTGGATCTTCTGATCTGTAAGTTAGACAGTCAAGGCACAGCTTTTTTAATAAATCCATATTCAGGAACCAGCAGTGATCCTCTGTTACAACCTAAAAATGCAATTTTCCATAATTAAAATGCCAGCTGGATTTTTCTCAAGCAATTCCAAAGTTACTGTAGCTTAAATATATTTTCTGTATCCTTGTGTAGGCTTTTCTTAAGTGACCTACCTACTCTCTGTGTAAATGCCTCATCTACAATGACACAAGGGAGAACTTTAGGCCTTACATATGCTAATATTTTTGAAAAAGACATATTTGAGAGCTCCTTTGTAGATCTGTAGGCATGGAGGGTGGCTTGCACATCATGCTGGCCCCCTCTGGTACATACTGGTCAGTCATATTATCCCTGTGTTACAATCTACCAAAATGTGTTGCAATCCACCAAACCCGTGTGGGTTTTTTTGCAGGAAATGTTTCTCATGTCCTGAGGTACCTAGTATGAGGACAGGTTGGGCTGTTGGAGGCACAAGTCTTTCCAGGGAAGTCTTTGGGGCTGTCGTGGGTTGATAGCCCCAGACTGAGACAGTCCTTATCCATACTGCCTGTCCAGAGCAGTTCCTATTAGCTGAGAACAGTGTCTGTCTCAAAGACAAGGAGCTGACTAGGCTCAGAAGGTGCCCAGAAGAGATCTAGCAGCTCTGTAAGGGTGAGTAGGCAGCAAAAGAGAAGAGCGAGACAAACTGGAGGCCCATGGAAGATTAGACCAAGTGGCATGCTTGACTTGGACTGTGGGACCTTTCAGCTTCAGTGGAAAGCAGCCACTTTCTTGAGGGCCTGGTTGGGTGTCTACATAAGTTGAAGTTGTGCAGAAAGATTAATCCAAATTTAATCATCTTGCAATAAGTATGTGGTGGTACAGAAAAGACAGTAGTAGCCTTGGCTTCTTTCAACCAAAGCTATGATAGGTCCTTCAGAAAAGGTGAATTGTGCTCAAAAAAAGGATTGCTAGGAGCTCACAGATCTCCCTAATCCCCTATCAGCCAAAAGGCAGATGCAAAAGATGTTTTAATGAATCAGTGAGCACCACTGCTGTTAGCCTGGTTCTTACTGCTCATGTACAGATGTGTACAACCACAACATTACCATCTGGAGATCTCCTCTCCTGTTGAGGAATAATTGCTGTTTGATCAGTGTATTGATCTCAGGCCTCTTACCTGCCAATGTTATATAAATAGAGGGTGATTTGATTTGTTAACCAGTAATCAATAGCTGGATAAAGCAGTAGCTGATCTTTTTTTTAAGCACACAGTGCTGAGTGGGGTTGAACTAACAGACCACAGAACTCCAGTCACTTGTCCAAGGTACTAATCTATAGTAAAAATACCACACAGCAGAAATCAAACAGCATGAAATAGGATGTTCCACTGTATTGAATAATTTCTCAGTACAGCATCAGTGACATTTAGAATAGTGAAAAGATTTCTATGAGTGTGGCAAAAAGAAAGATTTGTATGCTCCTCTGGCCTACATGCACCAAGTCTGACAGTCTGTTTATAACCCTTTCTGCACTCTGTTAACTTCCTAGAGAAATAGCAACATATGAAATATTGACAATGGGCAAACAAGCAAAAGCAGTTATTTGTATCTATTCAAAGATAATTCAATTTAAACTAAATCCAATTTGGTTCTATTCATGAGCATATTTGTGTTCATTTCTCATACTAAAGATTTAAGCTGCTTTACTGGCAACACCTGTGAAAAGCAGATTTCAAGACTTTGTTGAAAGTAGGTGTCAAATGGTCTATTTACAACCATGCTGTGAATCAACAGTCAACGTGCTGTACTGATTACTTAGGAAAGCCTGTGACATACAGGGTAGCCTGTTTCCTGGGTGGGTGAGGAGGCTTGAAGGATGTTGTGAGGAACAAAATATGTCATATTAAGTAGAATTATGCATATCAAATTCATTGCATGGTGCTATGGCTGATCTACAGGAATCCTAACTCCCTGGAAAATGTATGCCTAACCTATTAAATTGAGCTGGGAGTCAGGTGAGAAGGGCTTTAATACGTACTGGTTTGATGACTAGCCTGCTCTGACTAACCTTGCATAAATCACTCCACCTTTCTTTTTTCATTGCTTTATACCATATATTCTTTGCAGCAAGGATCTTGTGTTGGATCCAGCAAAGGATTAAGATACCTGAAACACCAGCTCCCAGAGAGGAACCCCTGGCAGAGTCCAGCCTTTGCTGGAGGAAACAGAGGGCCTGTCTCAGAAACAGAGTTAGAGAGTCCCTGATAGTACTGCTGTGCTCCTGCTCTGCTCTCGGAGCTCACACGTTTTTAATTATTTCTTGTGCATTGGTCCAGGAAAAGACAAGGCCCCTGCCTGATCAGGCTCTGCGAGATTCTTGTGATAGATTTGTGTGCAGCCCAGGGCAAAAAGACCCCAGTCTCATCAGAGGTCTTGTGGTATATGAGAATGCAGATGTGAAGCAACAGTAGGATTTTTTTGTGGTTCCTCTAGGTGTTTAGCAGGAGCTAAGTGCTTGACAGCTGCTGACCCTGGGACGTTTTCAGTCAAACAGAATGCAGAGACATTTTGGATCAAGAGGCAAGGTATCTAATGGTTGCAAAACACTCCAGGGAAAAAACTGGGAGGATATTTTTGGATGGGGCACTTTTATTTGGATCTCGGTTGTCCTTCTGAGGACCTGACTTTCAATTCACCTTAGGTACCTCCTAGACTATTTTTTTTTTTCTTCTGTCAAGATTTATTTAAATTGTCGCTCACCTTTGATTTTAGTCCTATGTTCTATTTTTGGTTTAAAGACACTGGTTCATAGCTACAATCAAACCTGACATGCTATGGTTATCATGCAGTCATTAGAAAGCAAGTATGTTCTGTCAGTAAAAGCGAGTGGTAGCCACTGGCCCAGTTGTAACAGCAAATTAAACAATCTAACAGCAAATATTAAATTTGTCATTTTTTAGACTTTCATGCTTTCAGAGTAAATATATCATGGAATTGAGAAACTTGGAAATGGACTCCTTGCTGTAAGGAAGCTTAACGAGCCTCCCATTCCTCTTTGTTGGGGTGCACAAACAATGCTAGGAGAAGCTGTTGAGATACTGCCAAAGAGCTGCAGTAGGGTTACTCTTTTGAAAGCCCTGACCTTAGTAGTTGTCAGGCTGAGATCAGTGGCAGAGTCTGAATTTCAGCTTTTTCAGTTACCCCTGGAGCAAGCAAGTTGGATCTGTCTGTGGTTTCCTGTTGACTTCCACCAGGCAGAAAATTTGGGAAATTTGTGTAATCTTCCATTTTTGTGAACAGCTGTAAAGTATCCTTCAGAGACTTTTTGCCCACGTTTCAGGAGCAGAGGTTATCTCCTATTCTGATTTCCCTGCAAAGCTTACCTCTGTGTAGAAAATGATTTAAATATCTGACTCGGTCTGAATAGAATGAAGCAGCCAAAACTATTTGCGCTGGAGAAAAGGGGAAGAAAGTGGAATAACTGCAGAGGATGTAGGTAGCAAGAGAGAATGAATAGATCTGAGAGTATGTGTGTAAACTGTTTGACTATGCTCTGTCCATATATAGCCTGTAATTACTTGTAACATTAACACAGAGAACTGGATCTGAAGTTCCCGCAGGCAAACCTGGTTCACCTGGCACACTTATCACCAAGTTTAGTCTCTCCAAATAAAAGGGAAAAGATGCTGCACTTGCTTCCATGTGTCAAGCACACCTCTGGAGAGTTCCAGATTTCAGGCTTCATACAAAGCTTGGATCTTCATACAGCAATCTCCTTGTTGGCTGGGAATGAGCTTGCCCTGCACTGGGCCAATACACATGTACCTTGGGTACCCTCCATCCACCTGCAAGACAGCTGCTGCTGTGCATCCCTGAGTGTTGCAGGAAGGAGTGTGGGGTTGCAGTGGATTTTGCCATTTCATTGTGTTGACAGCTGAGAGCTGTCTAGCAGAATCAGGACGAATCTCTTACTGAGATAGGCTGCACACAAATCTGCAATGATTTGTCTGATAGACTTGAATAGATTGCTCACTGAACTACGAGTAAGATTTTCTGTTATTTCCTTTTTTATATTTTCTTTGCCTTTTTTTTTCCTTTTCTTCCTATATTTCCTTGTTCTTCCCTACTTATTTTATATTTTCTTTTATGCTTCTTAAAGGTGTTCCATCAGAACAATCCAGGCTTGCTTGATATAATTTTTTTTTTTTTTTTTTTTTTACTGTCTTCTACCAGAGTTATTTCAAATAATCCCCTCTGCTGCCCCTCCTCCACCCCACCGTAAACCACAGTTTTTTGTCAGAACACTCCCCTTTCAAGATATTTACAATACCAAAATATTATATCCTACAATGACAACTGAAAGAAAGCAAAATCAATACTAGGATAGAAACGGTAATCTTAGACAAAAAAAAATCACAGTTGATGAAATTACTTTCTCTGGTCAGGAAGAATGAAGCTTCATTAGGATAAGAAAATGTATCCAGGTTCACATTTCATCTTTGTTCTTACCTTAACTGCCTTGTGCTTCCTTTGATACTTCCCTTTCGGTGTGGAGCACAGTGATCTGTATCAGATTTCTCGCACAGTGCCCTTGCCTTTCCATCGTGTGACCCCTTGATGTGCTCTTCTGCTGTGAGATCTAGAAGGAACCAGCCCAAAACCAGCAGTGGTTATGGACTTCCTGAAGTCACAGCATGTAAAGTTCAATGGTTCAAATAAACGGTGCCTGCTCGGCTGGTGTTCAGCAGGGACTCCATCCTGGGTGCCTCAGTACATGTGTGACAAGTATGCACAAATTCAGCATTTTGCCCACTGGCTCCTGGAACGGTTGGTACCTCCTGGGGCAGAGCAGACCTTTAAGTCCCTGTCTCCACTCTGGCAGTTTTCTGAACGTGCATGTGTTAACCTGGTGGAGGAGAGGACGCCTATTACATTGCATTTGAACAGCACCTAGCATATAGTGTGTATAGTGGCCTGCTGGTATTAAAGTGCAGTTTAACATTGGTGTAAGGGAAAGAGACTTTGTAACCTGAAAACCTAATTTTTAATCATGATGCTAACACTGAGGAAATATTTCTGAGTCCACGATTTGAAATTCTGCATTTCTCAGGGTCAAAACATATTTCATGCCTGTATGAAGTGGTTTTATATTTGTTTTGCATGGATATTTCTCACAGCAGCTGGAGTATGGATTTCCACCTATCCCTCCATGGTTTAGAGTAGAGGAAAAAAAAAATTTACAAGGTGAAGGAAGAGACAGTAATTAGCTGGATATTCTCCGGAGGCTGTTATATTGCTTTGCTGTCACAGCAAGTGCCTGTGTAGAAATTAATTTCCTGCCAAGAACTGAACACTATCTACTTTATCAAATAATTTACACAATCTTTTTACACCTGCATATATAGATGTTTTAGTTACTCTTTTCTTCAGTAGTTAGTCCTATCAGAACATATCTTTTGCTAGAAGAATTTGGTGGTCAATCATACCTAACTACCTTGCCTTACATACTAGTAGTGACAGCCTTTCAGTTGTCATTTTGCAATGTCAAGAAAAGAATACATATATTTTCATTACTAAAATGTCTTAATGAATTAAGGTGTTAATACAAACATCAATCACTCATATTGCTGAACAAAAACATTGTCAGTGAAGAATGCTAATGAGAAGAAGGAAAGGAACTGGAAAGTATGCCTGCCAGTGCTCATTAACAACAATGAGCATGCAAAGCATCTGCTTCACTTTATAGCATCTCCATAAAGAGAACTGAAAAGTATCAACACAGAAACATTAATAAAACAGAAAGAGGTTTGGGAATAATTCTGTCTGGCCCAGTTACCTAATTAGCACTTGTATCTGCAAATAGCTCGAAAAACCTTTGCTAGGTAAGATGGGTGTATCAGTTGCTACTTTTATCTTTTCACCAAGCAACAACAAAAGAGGTCATGCACTGCTTCTTTCATCTCCCTGGAGTCTATATCCCCTCATTTTTTAATATAATTTCCAAGTCAGAGGCTCTGACGATAGCTGATATGGCTTATCTACAGCTATTCTTCCCACTTTAGCATCTTGGAAAAAACAGTTCAGTTCAATCAGAAGTTCCCTCTGACTGTGTTTTCCACAATGAATGAAATTCTTTTTTTCATGGTCTTTATTAAATCTCAAGAGGTTTTTGGAATTAAATGCCACCTCGTTCTCCCTGTCCCCCTCCCATATGCAGTGTTTTACATCTGGTGGCCATACTAGGGTGAGGCCTAAATTCAGGTATTTGTGAGAGCATCTAGGTTAGCTGTAGCTCCTGTCAGTACTCAATGCAATTGCTGGATTGATGGTACTGAAGACATTTGTTTTCCTGTGCTAGTTTAGTTCTCTGTCAGAAATATTAGATTCAGAACCTTACTAACATGAATTCAGGCCACGATTCTCCTTTGAAAAGCTTACTCCAGATGAACCTGTAACTTAAGTTTGGATGAAAATGAGGATTAAGGTATGAATCAACCTGACCCACTTCTGCTGGTCTCTTAAGGTAGCAGAAGGACAATGAATGTACCTTAGTTTTACCTACAAAATTAAAGTATTTTTGCAGGTGATTTCATCTCAGTACAGATTTCTTGTCTTGTATATACAAGACCTTGTAGATACAGATGTTGGAATGAAGTCCCTTTGGGAAATTTGTAACAGCATTTTGCAGCTTGTCAGTACTGCTGACATTAGTTCTAATGGGATACTAAAAATCCCACTGTTCATCAGGTGACCAGCTTGTGCACTTCTGCCTTTACACACATTACTTTACTATTCAGTGCCTGAGTATCTGATCAGCAAGCTACTAGCATACCATGAACATACTGCTTTAAAATAATAATACAAATAATAAATAGAAACTACCTAGAAATATAAAATTTATTTCTTTTCTTCTGGCCAGCTTCTTCTCCTTGGGAAAACATCAAAGAAGTTGAAAATGTTTCTTTTCAGCCTATATGGCCATGAGGCTTTTCTGTGTTGCTCAAAACTAATATTAATTGCAATCACACAGTTCCCTCCCCTCATACTAAACAAAGAATGATCCTCTTCTTTCATGCATAGAGTCCTTTTCATTTCTGCTGGCATTTGACTTAGACAGTACTTGTATGAAATTGCTGATGAGATTCATAAGGAAGCAGTGAAAATGCTCTATATTTTTTCATTTCAGCTGAATTGAGGGCTGAACAAAAGCATGAATATTTTTCCTCTGATGTACGTGTATGTTTAGTGGAATGTGTTGCCAGCCTTGCAGCATCGTTCTTCCTTTTCCAGAAATCAATAGAGAGCCCTCTGTAATACTGGGATTGAGCTGCCAAGGGGTGAAGAGCTGCGTCTCAAGAGAGAGGAATCAAACAGGAGGTAGGGTTGAACAGAGAAGGTACTCCACCCAAGCTGTTGTGGAGCTCATTGCCAAAAGGGCGCTGCAAGTGCTGAAGTGTATCTGGGTCTCAGAGAAGAGTAGGTGAGGTCAAAAAAGAGAAAACTATTTAGCGGTAAGTAACTATAAAGCGGCCTTCAGGCCTTAAAAAGGCTGGTCTTTGGAGGGCATTTGCAATACAGATGAAGCTTTGGGTTGAATGGAAAATGGCTGTTCTCCTAAGGCATTCATGTTCTTTAGCAATTGTCAGTTGCTGTAGAGATTGATGGAAAACAGGATTTTACATAGGTTAAAGATACCCCTGTATCTTTATTGTTTTCTTTGAGGATCACAGCAGTACCCAAACACCTTTGGAATCAGGAGAATAAAAAAATGCTTAAGTTATCTTTATAACCTCTTGTCTGGAGCTGTGACGATTGTTCCCTAGCTGCAGCTCAGGGATATAGGTTTAAAGCACCTTACTGTTTCTAGTGTAGCCTCCATGTACATAGAGTGCATAACGTTGTTAATGGCACATTGCCATACCTATGGAGGAAACTTAAGCGTGTGCTTAAGTGCTTCTCTGGACAGAATAGTCAGCAATTTACATGCATAATGACAAAGTCCTTAAGGAGTACTCAGTCAGGGCTTCCTTCTATAATCTAAGGAAAGAAAGAACAGAAAATAAAAGCCTCGGTACTTCAAGACCTGTTAGTTACTGCTGTGAACTCAAAAGCTAAAGTTCTCAGAAGATAAAAGCCTCCTTACTAGGAATTTTTATGGGCCATATCAAAGCTGTTGGTCATCTCACAGCCTCAGGGCTGGGTATAACACATAAGAATTCCCTCCAGCCTGTCTCTGTTGGCTTTGGGGATGAGGTCTCTATAGTCAGTGTAATATTTGCCATCGCTGCATTGCTGTCCCAGATACTCTAAGGATTGCAAGTGGCAGTAGGTGCCTAAGGGTCTCAGGACCTATGTTTAGGTTAGTGGGTAGCACCCTTGCTCTCCAGTCTCCACTGGCTCTCCCATACAGTAGGCTCCTACATACAAACAGCGATATTTTAGAGTCCAAACATGGAGCTGAATCCTACTCAGATTGTCTCTCAGTCCTACAGAGATGTCAGAGCTCCCACAGAGTCAGAAGAACTTGGTGTTGCTACTCTTTCAAGGCAAATATCAGTAATCCATGTATGTCTATGTATTAAAATGCAGGATAAAATTCACTAGGGCCCCAGCCTGCGTGACTGTGCTGTAAAAGAAATTCCACATGCTTTGCTGTAGTGACTGTTCTTAACACCTAAGCCGTGGGGGATTGTAATGCGATCAGGACTCGGTGGGGTTTGATGCCACTTTTTTCTTATGTTGTCTTTCATTTTGTGAAGGAAGGAAATATATCACAAATCACTGCATAGTGAGCAAAAGTTTAATGGACTAATCTGAAGCTATATAAGAGTAAACATGGAAAAGGTATATCAAATGATGTTAGTATACATAAGATGCATGTCTAGCAGTGAGGGATATAGAAACTGTGCTGTGTCTTTTGTATGTTTTCCTCAGTTATAATACAGGATTTACATTTATATGGATAAACCCTAAAAGCTTTGTCCAATTATTTACAATTATTTCTCTTATCCTCCACCTTACATAGAAATCATTTGAAAGTCTAGAGGATATTTTATACATGCACTCAAATGGTAATGGAAAGTGCCTGTATATAATAAGCACTAATAAGCGGAAGCATGTACTGAATTCTTATTCATTTTTTATTCAGTAAAAGTCTGTCTGGTTTTCCACAATTGCAGTTCAATTTCATTTTGCTTAAAGGCAGAATGGATGCAAGGACTTTCACTCAAACATTCAAAATATTGCTAAGACTAAGTAATGAAAAATTAGGTAGCTTCCATTTCTTTCTTAGATCATGACATCATAAACTTTAATGCAGGGAGTTTTTCAGGATTATTCTACATGAAAAGATGCATCATAGTGCAGAGATCCTCAGATTAATATTCAGTAACAGATTTGGTTCATGATGATGCTAGAATGACATGTTTATACTAATGCTGGGAGACTAACTACTATCTCTGCGTGGCTCTGCACTGTGCCATGGAGATCTACCAAGTTTTTTGGAGATGGCTTGGTGAGCTCTCACCCTTCCATATCTATTTGATGGACACATGCTTTCTTTTCTTTCCTCCTTTCTTCCTTCCTTAGTTTTTTAAAAATATTGAGTATCATAACAACATAGCAAAATGGAAAGGATTTTCAACAGTAAATTTGTGTCTTCCTTGCACTGAGCTTTTTTTTAATGCCTTTTTATCTGGTTTTCAGATTCAAATACCTGTGTTTACAGTCTAGGGCGCTATGTGGTGTCAAGATGTCTAAGCCTCCTTTAGGAGTCAGTGGAGGTCTAGAGCATCTATTGCCATTTGAGACCTGTGGTATCCCATCTGGCTTTTAAATGCTGTTTCAGAAGGTCGCCCATAGATCCTGCTTCATAAGAGCTGTCACCACACAAACATTGGGCTACCTCCGGGTGTCTCAAAAGTAAATTCCAATGTTTAGGCAGCTGGATTGGATCCTAGGTCTCCACAAGATATGATGGATATTTGGACACCTTATTCAGAACAAACACCTACATTGCAGATGTCTATGTTTAGGTGGCTGAATCTGGAGCTGGATCCCACCCTCTGAATCCCTTTTGTCTCCAGCTGCCTCAGCATTGTATACTTGGGGATGTGACAGAAGGAGGGGGATGTGCCAGAGGATTTCCTGAGTGTGCCCAGTCATTGGCTTTGGCAAGCCAAGCCTGATGCCTGTCTTGTGCTTCCTTCAAAGCTAAAGCAATGTAGGAAATATATATGCATGGTGGAATGTAAGCTTTCCAAAATAATTAAGTAGTTTGAAAACAGTGATTAACTGTGTAAGTAAAGACAGCAGTGTTGAAAGGAAAAGACAAACACTTTGACCCACATTAACTGCAAAATTGAAGCCAGTCAGGCTGACAACAATGGTTTAAAAAGAAAATAACCCTCTTCAGTTACACAGACAACCAATCTTCATTATTACAATAATTTTTCTCTGCAAACATTTAAGGGGAATACAGTCACACCTAGTAAGAAACAGTTCATAAACACAGAGGATTAGCACATGCTTCTTTTTGATGCTCTTTCCCCAAGTTCTGTACAAAGTAGCCATACAGACTACAGTTAATTATATATGTCAGCATTTTCCTCTTCTAATAGGTGGCTTGCAGCATCACTGCACATGGGTGATAGTTAAAAAAAAAATAAAATGCCCTCAAAACCAATTTGCAGTAGAATGGCATTTCTGCACTGAAGCTATAAACAAGATACCCAGCAAATTAGCACTTCCATCTCCAGCCTGTGCAACTGAACTGCAGCTGAAAAGGATGGACTGCTGAAAAAGCAAGGTTAGGGGTATGGGGTTAAGGGCTGTCACTCACTTGCTAAAAAAAACCAAGTGAAGCTTTATAAAGCACACACTGAGCAGCACAGGTGATTGTCACAGGCGGAGAAGTCACAGGTCTGATTTGCTAGGGAATGCCTACCTGGAGGCCACCTCACCCCTACCTGCTGTTTATCTTACCATAACGTCTTCTGCCTCCACTCTGGTGATGACCCTGTGAATCATGTGGGAACTGCTGCATCTTAGGATAAATAACTCAAAACTATTGCTACCCAAAGATGTTGAATTCCTCCCAGAGTGAAGTCGCAGAGAAGGAGGTCTTCAACCTCTCCTATGTGTCCTCTAGTAAAAGCAGATCTAAAGTTTTCTTTTTTTATCCTGTTCTAGATCAGCAAGAAACCCTGTATTCATGCTACGGTTGTTCAGCTGTATTTGGAGTAGTTTTACTGCTCTGCTTGCTAGCTGCTGGAGATGCTCCACTGAGAAAGAAAATAGCTATCAGGTGCTGTTTCATAACAACTCATCTCCTTTGGTAGTCACTGGAGGTCAGTTCAAAGCTGTTTGAAATGCATATTCTAGACTCCACCTAACACACTGAGAGGGTGTGGGAGTCCTATGAATCACGTGCTGGTTTTGCAAGCCCCATATGGATGTTTTGGATACCTCGTGGTGCCTTGAAAGTCCCCACCTGCAGGTGTATGGGCATCTGAGACCTGAGACATTTATATAACCCTGGTTCTTTTGTTTCATATCCTCAGGGGAGACTGTGGCTAAAGTTCCAGCTGGACTTTGGATTGGATGAGGAGTTACTGAAAAAATATATGTTCAGTGCTGATTTATCACAGGTTTGTAAAACCACCAACGTAGCAATTTGATAGATCACTCACTAATATAAGCCTAAAGAAACAGTGAAAATACTTCAGAGGCTGACTTTACTTTTAGAAAATACATAGTTATGTTTGCAGTCATTCTAGGATCATGGAGTGAAATGGTCTGTGGCTGACTGACAGAGTTCCCACAAAACAGTATTGTGTCAACACTGTGGGCTCTGCTGCAGCTTGGATGGACGGTGGTCTCTTTTAGCCACAAGGCTGATCTCCTAACACAGGAGGGAAACACTCATTGTGAGACAAGGCAAAACCGGCTTTCACTGGCCAAAGCATATCATTCTTTGCACTGTGTGTGGTGACACAGCCTGCATGACAGGTAAATGGTTAAAATCATAGTAGAAAGTTGTTTGCCAGTCTGGCTTGCATATGCAAGTACTTCCCGATCTTCTAATGAATGACAGTTTTGCATAGTTGATGATTCAGATCTCTCTGAATTCCATTACCTGCATTCTTATTGTAACTGCAGAAGTTATTTCCAATAAAGTAATTCTTTTATTAATGAAATCTAGCATTACTAAACTAAAAATTTTGAGCATATACCATTATGCCTCATTCACTGCAATAGAAGTCATCAGCTTTAAAAATGACATAGAAAGATGTGAATTTCAATTATAAGGCATCTCAGTAAAAATAGAACATGTAGCTAAATGCGGCTAGTTAAGTGGTAGGAAATAGTATGAGTATAGGGAGAAAAGAACATGTTCTTTTATGTGTAATTTTTTTGCCATTCAAATTGTACTCCAGATAGTGTCTCAAGCAATATGAGGATGACCTCTTCCACTCCTCCTTTCATTCTTAGAATTACCTCTGTGGATACTCAGTCCTTGCATATGACATGGTTTAATGTAGTACAAGTCAGTTTTACTCCTTGTTTTTGCTGTATTCCTCTAAACAATGTCAGGAGGAAACCTGAAGCAGATCAAGTGAAGTTTATCACAGTGCTTGTGTAACTGCATTAGTCTTTAGCATTCATATTGGTTTTAAGAAATCATTGGCATTTATTATGTAGGCAGATGTGTTTCCATAGGGCTCATAGTCTTATACAGCTGAATTAAGAAAATGTACTCTTCTGGGGAGTTCTGGGTTTTGCATAGGATTAAGAAATGATCCCATAGTATTTCAACATTTTCTGGAGTGACATATGCAAATAAATAGTTGACTATAATACCAGCAAACTCCCCTGAGAAGCACAAGTGCCTGTATCCACAAAGGAAGGTGGGTGTCTGTTCCTGGATCTGGAGTTCCCAGTCCTGATTTTGGTGCCTGGTGTGATGAAACAGCCATCACTTAGATGCAACTGGGCTCACCCAAACTGGTAAAAGACCAGAGATCCATCTCTGTTTGAGGCAAAATGGGGACTGGAGCTAGAAGCCGTTCCCTGAACATAAAGGCCACGCATCTAAGTTAGACCCACTTGACGCCACAGAAGTGCGGGTAAATTTGACCCACTCTTTATGAAAATAGTAAAATAAATTAGAACTCAATCAGCTCTGACTAGGAGAAATCTACATACATAATAATTAAATTTTTTTTACATACATAACAGAGAGAAGATGAGAGTTCTTCCTAAAAGCTTGAGCTTGTCCTTAATGCCAGAAGAAACGATCCAAGTCTTATACATCATCAGTTGTTTGACAGCCACACAAACCTGGAATAATTAGAATATCTTTTAACAAATATTTTCATATTTATTTTAAAGTAGCTGTGAACACAGATTTGATTCACATTATTTGGATGTTGGAGTAAGGTTTCTTTTGCTGTACACAAAGCTGTCTGCAGTATATATATTGTGAAAATTGTGTGTGGGAAAGCAACTGAAGGTGAATTCTGTGTTGTAAAGGCCAACCTGCTACCCTGCCAGAAATGTTTGCAGTGGTGTTGCAATTATGTTTACATTTCTAGCCATGTGTGTGTTTTCTGCTTCATCCTCCAGCTCTTTTCTTACAACATGGATTCTTTCCTCCAGTTTCTGAGGTTACTACCCTTTTGCTTTTAATTGTTTTCATAGCTGTTGTAACAAAACTACACAAACTCCAAGTCCCAATGTATCTGGTTCACTGGGTTTCCTATCAACTGCATTAAAATAGCTTTTTGTGTATCATTAGCACCTGGCTTCATTTCTTCAGCCCCTTACAGTGCTAGTATCGCATTGCAGCTGGCTCCACAATGCAGCTGAAACCAAAGCTGTCACTAATTTAACTCGGGGCTACAGTGATGGCAGCCGAACAGCAGGCAGCCCCCCTTGTTGGGTGTATGTTGAGAACATGTACGTGTACTAAAGTTGTTTTGCAGGCATACTTCTTTTTGCTATAAATCCTTCAATTCTGTCACTGTATTCACCAAGATTTGTGCTTTTCTTGGGTTTTCCTGTATCCTAAAAAAAGAAGCATTGGAGCGAAGCATTGGAGCCTATAGGGTTTGAGCCTCCTTGCACCACAGACTGGACATCTGTTTCTTTCTTTCTCTGTGGATGATCCTGTGTATTTGCTCAGTCTTACATGCTGCTATAGCTTTAACCCTTTCAACACAGCTGTCTTTTTATTATTTGGAGGCATTTTTCAAATTATCAATGTCTTCTCTCCTAGAAGCTAAAATCACACATCCTTCTGTCTTAATAGAAATCTTGTAGATTTTCTGAGTTCTAGAGTTTCTAGCTGTGCTGTGTAATTATGCATTTCCTTTTTTTCATCCCATGAAAATCTTTAGCTTGTTAAAAATGAAATGTACAAGTGTATCAGCAATAGCTTCACTTTCTCCAATGCTGTCCTGAGAAGACTTGTTTCATTACTTGTTCCCCTGGCAGAAACTTCCCTGTAGTCTTACATTAGACATGTTCCTGAAAACACATTTTACTCCCTTGCCATCCTTTTCCCCATAACGCGATAGTGAAAGCAAACAAGAAAAAAGTTCACCAGCCAGTGCAACAGCAACAAAATAGATTCATGTTTATTATCTCAGCATTAGTTTTCATGGTCAGCTCTGTATATAGAATTAAGACTTTCTTTCACTGTTTCTATTCTTCTGCAAAATATTGTACACACACACAGATTCCACAGAAATCAGTCTCTGCAGGTTTGTTTGCTCTGGTTCTGCTGTGTTTACACCTTTTAATCCCTTTGGTGTGAGTCACCCTAGTGTAACTGTCCATATCACATCTGAGATATTGCAGGTACTTCATGCTGGACAACAGCAGAGGACATCATGTTTATAAATATTTGCTCTTTATTAAAAAGTGTTTCAGCAAACATTGTAGCACTGCATACAGTCTGATTTTAGGGATCCTCCTCAAAAGCAGTTCCCTGCTGAAACCTGTGATCTCTCTTGGTACTGTAGATGTTGTAAGATATAGCAAGACTTAGCAAAGTGGAAAGATTTTCAAGAAGGAATACCAATATATAAAAGAGGAGAGAAAGTGAGAAGAGTTAAACATAAAGGGTCCACATTAAGGTAGGTACTATTCATATTCAGAGTTAGCTCACTCACTATTTTAACTTGACAATAAAATTTATTTAGCAATTGCTGCATTTGTTTCAGGAAAGGGAAATATTTTCACGATATTTGCATGTTCTAATGGCTACATGCAAATTTCTGTAAGTTCAGAAAGGGAATCAAAGAAGCCATTTGGGCCCCCCAACATAAGAAGAGTATGGACCTGTTGAGTGAGTCCACAAAGATGGTTTGAGGGTTGGAGCCCCTCTCTCTTCTATGAAGACAGGCTGACAGAGTTGGGGATGTTCAGCCTGGAGAAGAGAATGGCTTTAAACTGAGAAAGGTCAGATTTAGATTAGACATTAGGAATAAATTCTTCACTGTGAGGGTGATCAGGCACTGGCACAGGTTGCCCAGAGAAGCTGTGGATGCCCCATCCCTGGAAGTGTTCCAGGCCAGGCTGGATGGGGCTGTGAGCAACCTGGTCTAGTGGAAGGTGTCCCTGCCCATGGCAGGGGGCTTGGAACGAGATGACCTTTAAGGTCCCTTCCAACCCAAACCATTCTATGAGTCTATGATTCTTATGATTCATGAGTCTATGAATGTTTGGTGATTGTATTTCTAAATGTCTCTTGTGATTGATTGTAGGTTCACCTAATAACTTCCTTGAAGAGCCATTGCTAAGCAAGGTAGAGTTTCTGTTGATATAGGAAAATTCCTACTCTCTTGATATAGCAGGCTATTCACACTATCATTCCCTATAACAGCAGGATGAAGAACCACAAGAAACAGAAGGTACTGGCATGGGAAATGCACCTCTTTTCTAGCGTTCTTCTTCCTAGACTATGGTCGGGAAATTAGATGTATCATTGGTTGCTACTGCACAGAACTTTCATCTGGGAAACTTTGTGCTGGTGAGCTCCCTACGTCTTTTAGGGGTTTTAAATGGAAAAATAAAATAAAATATATGTCATCTATGGTCCTATGGCCACGGTCAAAGTTTATTAAAACATCAGATCAATACAGGGGGCCTTGAACCTATGTCCTAGGCTCAGCCACCAGAGTCAGAATGTGCTAAGGCGCTGTCTCCGTATAAGAGAGTGGAATTCTTAAGAGGCCAGGGCTAGATCTGAGAAAAATATATCAAAGCTGAAGCCTTTAGAGATTTTCTGTTTCTAGCTTCTCTGGAAATGGTCTAACAGGAAGACCAATAGCCACTAGGTTCTCATTTTCAGGAGGAGAAATATCTCTGATGTAGTGTCTTGCTTGTCACAAGCAGACTAAGACAGTCTCAGGCTTTGAAAAATCCCTCAGCCCTATGGCCTGACTTTTACAGATTGTAAGTATTTTTTTCTTCCAGTTCATTGTCAAAATGTTCCTCATGATGCACACTTCTTTTCTAAGCTAGGATTTGTAGATGAGAGTTATAAAAGGAACTGCTCTAAAGAACAGGTCTGTCAGTCTTTGGATTTCCCCATCATCATCATCTCTTTGATGGCTCAGAGGTGGTGGCAGTATGACTGTGTGACTGCTCCTATACCTAATGATAAGTCAGCTCTACTTGTCGGATTGACTTTTATCACGTTGTGGAGAGAAGCTGTGGGCTTAGCCATAAAACATTTATCAGTGGTCCAAGCCAATTGGGAAGGTCCCAGTTGACTGAAAGTTAGCAAATGTGACACCTGTCTACAAGAAGGGCAAAAAGGAGTAACTGGGGAACTACAGGTCTGTAAGTCTGACAGTGCTGATGGGAAAGGTTATGGATCAGATTGTCCTGAGTGCCCTGATGCAGCACCTATCACTAGCTGGTGATCAGGCCCAATCAACATGATTTTATGAAAGGCATGTCCTGCTTGACAAATCTGATCTCCTTCTACAACAAAATGACCAGCCTAGTGGATGAGGGAAAGGCTGTGGATGTTGTCTACCTGAACCTTAGCAAAGCCTTTGACACCATCTCCCACAGCGTTCTCCTGGAGACACTGGCTGCTCATGCTTAGATGGGTGTACTTTACGCTGAGGTACAAAGCTGGCTGGCTGGCCAAGTCCAAAGAGTGGTGGTAAATGCAGCTGGTGGCCGGTCACAGGTGGTGTTCCCCAGGGCTCAGTACTGGGGCCAGTTCTGTTGAATATCTTTATCAATGATTTGGATGAGGGGATTGGGTGCACCCTCAGTCAGTTTACAGAAGACACCAAGTTGAGCTGGGAGTGCTGGTCCTCTTGAGGGTAGGAAGGCTCTGCAGAGGCATCTGGACAGGCTGGATCATGGGCCAAGGCCAGCCGTATGAGTTTCAACAAGGAGGACTGCTGGGTCCTGCACTTGGGTCACAGCAACCCCGTGCAACGCTACAGGCTTGGGGAAGAGTGCCTGGAAAGTTGCACGGTGGAAAAGGACCTGGGGTGTTGGTTGACCATCGGCTGAAGATGAGCCAGCAGTGTGCCCAGGTGGACAAGAAGGCCAACGGCATCCTGGCTTGTATCCAGAAGAGTATGGGCAGCAGGACTAGGGAGGTGATCATTCCCCTGTACTCAATGCTGGTGAGGCTGCATGTCAGATACTGTGTTCAATTTTGGGTCCCTCGCTTCAAGAGGGACATAGAGGTGCTGGATTGTGTCCACAGAAGGGCAAGAGGGCTAGTGAAGGGTCTGGAGCACAAGTCTTGTGAGGAGCGGCTGGGGCAAGTGGGGTTGTTTGGCCTGGAGAAAAGGAGGCTCAGAGGAGACCTCATCACTCCCTACAGCTACCTGAAAAAGGTTGTAGACGGGTGGGGGTAGGTCTCTTCTCCCAGATAAGTAGCAATAGAATAAGAAGAAATGTCTTCAAGTTATGCCAGGGGAGGTCTAGATTGGGTATTATGAAAAATTTCTTCACTGAAAATGTTGTCAAGCACTGGGACAGGCTGCCCAGGGACGTGGTATTGTCATCTATTCCTGGAGGCGTTTTAAAACAGCATAGATGCAGTGCTTATGGATATGGTTTAGTGGTGGACTTGGCAGTGTTAGTTTAACCGTTGGACTTGATGGTATTACAGGTCTTTTCCAACCTAAATGATTTTATGATTCTATAAATCTTGCTCTGGCCTCAGATCCAGATCTTCCTCAGCTGTGGACAGGACCACTGCCAGACCCTCACCCCTTGGAGGGTGAAGAAGGGCTGGACTCCTGTGTACACTTCTTAAATCCTCAGCAGTACTGAAAGCATCATGCTAAGACACTCCACAGATCCAAAAGCGTTGGGATTGGCTTCAGCTGTTGCAGTCAGTGGCTGTGACCAGACAGTCCTCAAAGACTTTCTGAGCCACCAGAGGAATTTGGCAAGTGTCTAATGAAGTGATACTTGCCTCTAAAGCTTACCTAAAATGGAGTTGGTCATCTGCCAGTGGAGAAAGCCAATAAATGTGTTCCTCTCCAAAGCTTTTCTATTTATATATTTTAGGAAATATATCTATACTCTTCTCATTGTATATGATTATTTAGATTACTAAAATACTCACTGTGATCGTAACTGGTAGCTATTTCATTATGATTCCAGATAATATAATGAAACGAATCAATGGTTCACTGGTTTGTATATACTGTATGTGGGTGACATCAACGGCTGTGAATAAGTCTCCTGCAGTTACCATAGAAACAAAATTTCCTCAAGTAGTGCAGCAAAGTGGTGTGATGTTGAGTGGGAAGTTCTAACACTTAATTTTTAAATTAAACTGTACAGATAACCAGTAGGAAACAGCACAACCACCAATTTAGTATTTAAACCATGATGAGCTCTATTTTTTCTGTATTGAACGTCACCTCAGCATTACCTGACCTAGCAGCTAGAAAGATGTATGTTGTGAGTTCTCAGCCTGCAAAGATGCAAGCTAACGAATACTTTTCATACTTGCAAAGCAATCTATAGATAGATACCTGTGAGAAAGAGACCAGCTTCCCACATAGCAGTACACTAGCACTGTAAATTTTAATATGGGCTTTTTCCAATTAAAATAAAATTTTAATAAGTTAGTAAGCAAGGTATTTTCAATTAACAATAAAATATAATTTTAGTTCAATATGAAGTATTTCTGAAAGCTGACGTTAAGGCATATATCATATGAATGACAATGACTTTCAGGGCAAATGGGAGCTGCTAAGTGGATCACCATGGTAACTGTGGTTATAGTATATACTTGACTACGGTATTAGTTTTCTAAAATCTGGTGTATGGGCTGGCTTGTAGATTCATTGCATAATCATTTATTCTTTTAATCAGGAAAGAAAATTGATTAGTTTTGCAACCCTTCTCCCCAGGACTGCATCAGGATTTTGCAATGTGTCAGAGAGCTTACTGAAAACTTATCCCAGGAATCTTTATCTGAATTAAAAATCTCCAGGAACTGAAAAGCAAACTATCACGGAGGAGTTTTTCTTTCTCCTGAGTTCTTCTAGTGAGTCTCTGTTCCTTTAATCACATTAATCACATTAATATCAGATGTGATTAATGTAAGGACAAATCTGGAGTGACTTACAGCACACATAACTATCTCCACATCACCGCCTCCCTGATCTGTCTGTTTTTCCCCTGTAATGGGAACTCTTACAAGAGTGTCATTTAATTCAGGACTTGATTCTGCAGCCCTGCTTCCTTCCAATAGCTGTAATAGGAATTGTCCATGTTTGTTTACTTCTGAGACTTAAATGCATCCTCAAAATGAAGTCTGTGTAAGGGGGCAGCACATAATTTGCTGTCCCAGAAACACTGCAGGGGCCGAATTGTGACCAAATGATGAAGTTCTTGCTCCATGAGACAAGTAGGTAGAAACAACTTTTCTTCAGGTATAGACTCACATTTGAATGCAAAACCACCTCTAAACCACCATAATGCACATGGAATGAAAATTCAGTCCTGCTCAAACTGTTTAGTGTTTATAGAAAACAGTGGGTGGAAGATAAACTGTATGTTAAATAGGAGAGTCTAAGCTGCAAACACTGCTTAATGGGGATACTGTCCTTCACTTTAGCTGCTCTGCTCAAGGTGAGCTTGCTGGTTAGGAAATTGAAGTAACCATGAGGAGGCACCCTTTAATTAAAATTTTGTGGGAACCATATTATTTATTTCTGTGATGGGGAAAAAAATATTTCCTCCAAGACCCCCATCTGCTTTTAAGATGATTGCATATACCCCTTAAAAGGATATGCTTGCAATCAGTCGTTCCCTCCCTTTGAAATCCCTAAGGAAATATCTACCTGCTCTACTGTCTTCAGTCACTTATGAGCAACCTGATTTTACAATACATCACATGGCTTAAGCTCCCACACAGTGCAGGCTTCTGCCCCTGGGAAGGTAAATAACCCTCTGAGGGTGTGGGCTGGGGGCGGCCGGGCTGGGGAGCATCTCTGCGGGATGTGCTGGTGCCCTGGAGCGCAGCGAGCCACGCAGGAGCCAGCAGCAACCAGGCAGCAGGAGCACAGCCCGTCCTTCAAAGGACAGGGTTATACCCCTCTGCTCAGCACTCATGAGACCATGGCCAGACACAGTGTGTGGTTTTGGGCCCCCACTTAACACAGAGTTCAGTGAGGGCTCCAGGTCAGTCAGGGCTGGAGCAGTTGCCCTGTGAGGAGAGGCTGAGGGGTGGGCTGGCTCAGCCTGGGGCAGGGATGGCCCCAGAGGGGTGGGTAGCAGACCAAAACCTAACTGTAGGCAGTGGAGATAAATCTCTTTGGTATCTGAGGATGAAGCATAAGCAAGGAATCGTAACCTACAGGGCCGGGTATGGAGCTCAAGGGTCCCTTTTAGTTTGTTCTGGTTTTGCAGGAGGACCCTGTGCTTGCATTTCTTCATCAGATCTTAGGTATGCAACACTAATTTGCAATGATCCCACCAGCTGCTTAGCCAGTGTAACATCTGATGGGTGCTCAGGTTCTCATCTCAGAAGTATTGCTTATTACTGTATGTACCATATATGAATTACGGCTTTCTTGTCTGAGCTATGCATTTTATAGCCTAGCTTCCTCCTAACCTTGTTTAGGATTAATAAATTAAGCCTCACCCTCTGCCTAAGGGCCATGAATGGCAGCGGTGCATGCCCTCACAAGCATTGCTGAGCTGCAGAGAAGAGGTGCAGCCACCTTCGCATGGCCTCCTGCCAACCTCAGTGGCTCCCTGGGAAGTAGAAATTGGAGGGACCATCTTACTCGGTATGTGGCTGGGCCAGAGGGGATGCTGAGGAAAGGGTAACGAGACAGGGATAAAGAGAAAGTGCTCTTTATCACACAGTTCTTGATTACAACAAGTTGTCATGTGGCTACTGAAGAAACAAGTGCAAGGCAATATGAGGCAACATGCTGCTGCAGTTTGCTGCAAGATCCAGGCAGCATCTGGGATTTAGCCATTAGAGAAATGGCAGCAATGCTTCAGTATATGATGAAAGCTTTTAAACATTGAATTGGTTTAGGAAGACATAAATGAAAAGTAATATCACTTTTACAACTCACATCCCCTCCTTATGATAGCTGACCACCTCTAAGAGCAGTTATAATTTTAGCAAATGGAAGCAAAACAGTTTTACAAAAGCTTTCATATCTTTCCCACATTTTCAGATGGATCTAATGTTACATAAAATTGTTACTTTAAGAAATGAAGATTAGTTCACCCTATTACATGGACAAAAAAGAACATAAAATTCAGGATTCCAGAACAAATCAAAATATAGGTATGCCCAAACTGAAGTTTTCTCCTTTTAGTTTTTTCAAAAACATTACTCTTGAGTCAGAACTTCATTTCAACTCCCATACTATTTATCTCAGAGGCATAACAATGAAGCATCTAACATGCACTTTAATTAGCAGTTCTTGAAAGACATTGTATGAGTGCAGTCAGAATGCTATTTCTACATAATCAGCAGTGGTTGCTTTTTAAAAGCTTCTCTAAATTATATCTTTTGCATTGCAATGAGGGCTGCAAATCACACTCAGAGAGGACAGGTGGCAGCTGTCATTAGAAAGTGGGATCAGGTGAAGTCACTGCAAGTATCTTATTCACAGTGACTCTCCTGGTGGTGCCTTGCATATCCTGTTACAGGTTTCAGCTGATTTTCAGTGGAGTTGGCTGCTGATTTCATTTAATTCACAAATCACACCTGACCCAGCTCCCGTTCACCTCCACAAAGATCTTTCCACTCTTTTTTGAGGCCTGGAGCAGCTTTTGCAGCTTCCCATATAGCCAGAGATGGTAAGTGTACATTATGGAGAATTCAGTCCAAGGAAAACACTCTGTAGTGTAAGCTTTGGTACAGATCTGGTCCAGCTGAGGCTGCTAAGCCTGTTAAGACCTCATAGTGAGCTCATCATCACTAATGATTCAGGCAGAAAAAAAGCAGCAGTGCAAGGGAAAGCATTGGTTGCCAGATGTGTGTGTCTTGTAGAGGTCAGCAAAGCCCAGGGCAGATCAGCAGGAGTGGAGGGGAAAAGATACCCTGGCAAACAGGGAGGGTCTGTCTGGTTGAGAGCAATCAAAAGATCCCCTGTACCCTCTGGTGTCCACCCAGTATATAAATGAGGGGAAGGAAGACAAAGGCGTGAGTGACTATCTGAACTTCTGACCCTTTGACTATTGTACATATTTTGAGGCATTTCAAGGATTTCTTTGACTGATAATGAATGTCTGAAGATATGGGCAGTATACTGAGCAAAGTGGCTGAACATAATACTGTGAGTTGTAGGAAATGTAGTAAGTCGTAAGTAAAAATGGTGCCAGTCTTTCAAGAAATATAAGGAAAATGCAGGTTTTTTTAAAAAAATTTGCTCTGTTAATTTTGATGCTCTAATATGTTTTAACAATATTCTTGGGAGACAGAAATATCTAACCATCATTAGAGATCCTAGAAAGATTAATTGTGCCTTCTGATTAGGTCTGAAATAATACAATTATATCAAATATATACACCCCCACCCCCCAAGGAATAACGCAAATCTCAATTCTTGGGCAAACAACAAAGAAACTACTTTTATTGATGTATCAATAATCCCTGTTTTGTGCTGTTGCAATTCAAAATGTCAAATGTGTTATGAATGATTCCATTTATATTACAGGGCTCATCTATTTTAATCCTTGCAAACAAGTTTAAAACAAGTTTTTCATGACTTTAAATAGCTTTATATTTCATAATCCCTTTACTCCATTCAGTTGCCCCCTATTCAATCAAAAATTTAGATCTATATTTGCTCACTTCCAGTGTTCACATGATTCTCTTACACTATTCTTTCTTTAATGAACATTAAGGCAGAGATCCCTGTAATTCCCCCTCCTTTGTATCTATGGGTATTGCTTTCTGTGTGCTGTAGGACCAAATTTCTCCTTGAAGAAATATTGTTCATATATTTTTTTAATTACTATCATTAAATAATATCTTTTCAATCTTCTTGTCAGAAAATAAATACCTTTTTTTTGGCTTCACCTGTTAAAAAATATTGGAAGTCCATTAGATACTACAGCAGTAGATTTATTTTTAATTATTTATATCATGCAATATCATGGTGAACCTTATAACTGCTTTGGTTTACTGCATTTTAATAGATTAAAATACCTTCAGGCACTGAATGATCCTGTAAGATGTGTCTGATCCAGGCTAAGGTCTTTTTGTCTGATGTCTGAAGGCATGTGCCTCCTCAGTTTGCTTCCTATAAGTAGTATATTTAAGGTTCATAAGACTTATTTAGTGTTAGTAGACAACTGTTTTACTAGCTCTTTATTCAAAGATTGAATTTTAGTAGAGTATAGCTAAGATTACAGAGGAACTTTCATTGCAAGTCCCCTTTTTCAGACGACCATTGCAAAAGCAGAAAAAATATGATTCAGGAATGCTCCGGTATGAAATGAGTTTCCTTTGACTCATGCTATGTTCTTTTTCATTTTTGAAAAAAAAAAAACGGCCCTCCAATAAAAGGCTCTAACAGTTGACAATAATGGTTTACGTACTTTTAAAAAATATTAGACTAGGAAAATTTTAGTTTAAGAATTAAGACTGTCCAGTAAGGAAGAAAGCATACAAGATGACCCATTTATACAATCCAATCAGAATAGATTCAAAATCTGTAGTTTTTACAACAGACTTCTAACAGCTGAAGTCTCAAACTAATAAAAATATATTTAGCAGAAAATTTCAGAATTTCAGAAGGGGGAATGTTTCTGAACTGAGCGCATGATGGATAGCTCCTAAATTGAAGACGAGGTGAAAGTCAATGGGCAAATGACTATAAATAATTCAATCTGCAGTTCTTAATTTATGAAAAGAACACAGCTTTGGGGTTGAAATTACTTCTGCCTGCTTTGAACTCACATTGCTAAGTGTTTTTTTTTATTTTCAGAGTTGAACCGGACTAGCTGACTAACCATTTAAAAAAATTAGAGACGTCTGTTTTTCTCTCAACTCTTCAGCAAATCTCTGGGGACATGTTTTTTGCATCAAAACCCCATATGAAATTCTGTATACAAGATGCAGTGTAATATGACAGATGTCCATGTGGACAATGCTAATGAAATGTGATTTTGTCATGACCAGTGAAAACCTGGACATCAGCTACAGTGACAGAATAGATGCTGGTGTGCAGTAGACAATGTGAACAGCTAAGCATCTGAAATGCAATATGGTAACAAAGCAGGGAAGCAAACTTTGGTTTATGTATGCAAAGAGGGATCTTATAATGAATTCAGGAACAGTAGGTCTCTCTGGGCAGGTTTTTTTTTCTGTCTGATGTTTAAATATTTAGTCTAAACTAATAATCTATTCCTTCATTGTATTTCAATGAAAGAATTACGTGCCTTGTGAGTGCGACTCAGTCTTCCAATCTTAGATATGTATCTCTATGAAATAGTCTATTGAAATGTCAGTATCACAGAACTGGAGGAGACCAGCAAATTAGCACAGTCCATACCTGTCTAAAACTCTAAAATTAATCTCATTTGTGCATTTATGTCTCTCTAGGTCTGGAATACTTTGTGCTGTGAAATTTAGCTCTGCATTTTGGAGAAGTCACTTTGTTTAGGTGTATAGGCATGAATGTAAGCACTAATGTTTGGGTATTAAGCACTGGAAATGTGACAGTTTGTTATCTCTGGAATTCTCTACCTAGCTAAACAAGGTCTATGAATACAGCACATATAAAATTCTATCATCCCCTGCTTTTTTCAGGGTGAATTTCTGTTCTACAAAGAGCTGTCAAGGTGGTCATTGAAGAATTTTGGTTAGGAGCAGTCTTTTATTTGCACAACTATCCCATTGCTACTGAGTTTTCTCACTAGCATGTTTTCCAGATGTTATTTTCCATGTAGTTTTATTAGAAAGTGAATACCTTAGTAGGGATCATGGACGACATAGAAATTAATCCTGTTCCTAAGGACAATGCAGGCATATTTTTTTTTTGACATCCGTTTCTTTAACATGTGTGACGCTTGACAATTTCTCTCCATCGTGTATCTGAAGATAGATCAATGGCTACCAAGTAAACAAAATTAGGTCTGAACATATATAGAATCAATTAGGTTGGAAAAGACCTGTAATACCATCAAGTCCAACGGTTAAACTAACACTGCCAAGTCCACCACTAAACCATATCCATAAGCACTGCATCTATGCTGTTTTAAAACGCCTCCAGGAATAGTTGACAATACCACGCCCTGGGCAGCCTGTCCCAGTGCTTGACAACATTTTCAGTGAAGAAATTTTTCATAATACCCAATCTAGACCTTCCCTGGCATAACTTGAAGACATTTCTTCTTAATCTATTGCTACTTATCTGGGAGAAGAGACCTATCCCCACCCGTCTACAACCTTTTTCAGGTAGCTGTAGGGAGTGATGAGGTCTCCTCTGAGCCTCCTTTTCTCCAGGCCAAACAACCCCACTTGCCCCAGCCGCTCCTCACAAGATTTGCGCTCCAGACCCTTCACTAGCCCTCTTGCCCTTCTGTGGACACAATCCAGCACCTCTATGTCCCTCTTGAAGCGAGGGACCCAAAATTGAACACAGTATCTGACGTGCAGCCTCACCAGCATTGAGTACAGGGGAACGATCACCTCCCTAGTCCTGCTGCCCATACTCTTCTGGATACAAGCCAGGATGCCGTTGGCCTTCTTGTCCACCTGGGCACACTGCTGGCTCATCTTCAGCCGATGGTCAACCAACACCCCAGGTCCTTTTCCACCGTGCAACTTTCCAGGCGCTCTTCCCCAAGCCTGTAGCGTTGCACGGGGTTGCTGTGACCCAAGTGCAGGACCCAGCAGTCCTCCTTGTTGAAACTCATACGGCTGGCCTTGGCCCATGATCCAGCCTGTCCAGATGCCTCTGCAGAGCCTTCCTACCCTCAAGAGGACCAGCACTCCCAGCTCAACTTGGTGTCTTCTGTAAACTGACTGAGGGTGCACCCAATCCCCTCATCCAAATCATTGATAAAGATATTCAACAGAACTGGCCCCAGTACTGAGCCCTGGGGAACACCACCTGTGACCGGCCACCAGCTGGATGAACTGCATTCACCACCACTCTTTGGACTTGGCCAGCCAGCCAGCTTTGTACCTCAGCGTAAAGTACACCCATCTAAGCATGAGCAGCCAGTGTCTCCAGGAGAACGCTGTGGGAGATGGTGTCAAAGGCTTTGCTAAGTTCCAGGTAGACAACATCCACAGCCTTTCCCTCATCCACTAGGCTGGTCATTTTGTTGTAGAAGGAGATCAGATTTGTCAAGCAGGACATGCCTTTCATAAAATCATGTTGATTGGGCCTCATCCCTGGGTTGTCCTGCAAAAATGTTAATATGCAGAATATATGGCAAAATAAATAATAACATTCTTTAAAGTCCTCCGAGTACAGTTATGAACAGTAGAAAAATGTTTGGACTATTTCTAGGCTAATGTGAGGCTAGCAAGAATTTAAGATTAGGTATGTCATATCAATGATAATTTAAATAGGTTCTGGGAGTGTGTTTAAAAGGCAAGTATCAAAGAGGAGGTAAGCTATGGGTTGACATCTGTCAGGGATTAACCTTAGGTTTGATCTTATTTATGTGTAATATTTCAGTGAAAACTGGCACTGATACTTAAATGAAAAGAGCCCCTTATAGGCTGAAAAAATGTATGTATCAGTATTCCATTTTTAAATAAGAGCAATAATTTCTTATTGGCAAAAAGAAGTGTTCTATTTTTATCCTAATTTACCTTAAAAGCTTAATTATTGCTTTAAAATGTGTGCTGTGCATCCCCATGTATCTCATCAGAAATACTCAAACTCAGTGACAGTGCGGATCACTTATTTATAACTGAAGTGGTAGTTGGTGCTCTTCAGTACCTCCGTATGATTTCAGATGAGCTGGAAACAATATCACCAAAGGAAATAACGATAATTATTCAACAGATTGCATAGATAGGACTGCAGTGCTGAACTGCAGCTGACCTATAGATAAGCCCAACTGGTCTACTCAATTTTCTTCTGTCAGAAGAAAATGTAACTAAAAATTACTGATGGATTGAAAACATAGTTCAGTATCAGGACTATGAATTTTAGCACTGTGACACAAAAGGGCCATAGCTGGAACTATAACTGCAAGAACATTGGGGACAAAATAGTACAGTCTATTGATACATTTCAGCATTATTTTTTTCAGCTGGCCTGGTAAATCTTCTGATTTTGCCTGTGGCAGTTTGACCAGATGTGATTACATTGCTATACACAATTATGCTTCTGTTATCTTCAAAATTGCAATGAGTTATCATTACATCATTTCTTTTGTAAATCCAATGTAGATATATGCCTATAGATTGTTTATGATCCATGTCATTGTATAGATTTTATGTGATAAAACACAGCCTGGACTTACATAGTTTTCTGCAGAATAATTACCAGTTGGCATACCAGAATGAATGGTGGGAGGCCATCAAACAGCTCATCCAAGCCTTCCACCCATCTGTCCACTTGCCATTTGTGGAAATTTCTGTTTTTATCTTTAATGATTAAATAGTCCTCTATATATCAGATTTTTTGGTTTTCCCAAGTGATGTTTGTATGCAGCATTTAGTGTTCACGTAGTGTTCATTTCCCAGTGTGGTGACCTGTCGAACTTCAACTGGTTGAAATAAAAATAAGAAATAAAATATAAAATATTTCTTTACTACTTCATTTTCTTCTAATTTAAATCTTCATTGCACCGTCCTTGCTAAAAACAATTGTGGTTTATATATGTAGGTTCTTTTTTCCTCAAGGGAAAAAACTTGGGTTAAAACATTTTTCAGGGAATCCTGTTTTGTCTGCAGTGATAATAATGTGGCTGAAGAATAATAATTTTAATGGTATTTGCAGGTAAATTTTTTTTTAGGACATTTACTTCATCAATGACAGGTAACTCAAGAATTAACCCCTGACAGAAAAACGCATTTGAACTGTTAGATGTGTGGTAATTAAAAACAGAATAACATCTATCAGTGTCTTTCTCAGTATATTTGAAATATATCATTAAATAATTTAAGATCTGTACCTGTATTTACTCTTCTGCAAAAACAGTATGCATATATCCAGTGGATGCTGGAGTTATTTTGAAGTCAAGGTTAATTTTTTTGTTGATTTCAGTGTATTAACAATCCTGTGCCTTGGATGTGGCTCTGTGATTTAAAGAGCATCACTGAAATACAAGTTGAGACACAATTGCCAGGTGTCTGAAGCAAGCGCGAAACCTCCCCTCCACTCAGCCCACTTTCCTTTTAAATCTGTTTAACAGCAGTATATATATGACGTTCTTTGCTCCACAAGTCAAGCCAGACCAGGTGGAGACCCCCCCAGCTCCCCTGGGGGAGGCTGTCACCTCTGGTCATTGCTGTGGCTCTGAGTGCCCAGCATGCCAGTGTGCCTGATCCTGCAACAGGGTGTCCTTTTCACTTCTTTTTCATCTCTTTTGTATGCTTGTGGGCAGTTGGAATGTTTCAATGTTTCTATCCACCCTTCTTCTCTATTTCCTTGCAGTGATTTAGCTTATATTTTCAGGATGCTGAACTAAAGATATTAGACTCCTGACATCTTAGAAAACTAGGCCATAAGACACCATCCATTCTGCTCCCTGTTTCAAGGTAGGATCAGCTAAATGTAAGTCTTTCCTGACAGGTGTCTCTACAATGTGCTTTAAAAAAATGGTAACATATTTGAGTATACACCTGCTTTTAGAAACTGAGCTTTTTGTTTGTTTGTTTTGGGGTGGTTTTGTTTGTTTATTTGTTTGTTTTCCCCAGAAGTATAACTTTAAGTTTATAGGTGCAACAGGTTATTCTTGCCATGGTGGACAAAGGAGATGGTTTATTCCTTTCTAATTTGTACCCTGCTTTGCAATCTCTGATAACAGCCATCCTTTAGTCACCTTAACAACCCTGCTCCTTTCAGTCTTGCATCATAGTTTGCTTCCTAGACTTTGGATGGTTCTTTTTCTCCATACATTCTCTTCCACTTAATCAAATCTTCCTTGAAGTGTGATGCTCCAAACTAGACAATTTATTTCAGAGAAAACCTTCCTGATTCTGCATAAACTGGGCCAAACTTTATGTTGCTGATCCACTGTAAACCTCAGACTTTAAGGTACCAACTACTGCTTAGTCAGTGTTTCCCCACTGAATGTGTATGTAGTTGATTAAACTTGTTCTTATTGCATTATTTTTGCTTATATCCATGCAAAAGCATATAAATAGTAGACCAGGCCTCAGCAATAAGAACTATCTGAGAATCCTACTCAAAACCTGGAAGGGTTATTGCAATGACCTGGATTTCTCCATCACCAGCTCCTCCCAGAAAACCATTATTTTATGTCAGCATCTCTGTGGCTTATGAAAGTCTGGCTGAAGTTAAGCTGAAGGTGGGAGGTTGGCAGCTCATATTGCAGCAGCACCAACCAGTGAGCTGTGATGCAAAACACCGGCAAGCCAACGGTACTAAGACATCATCTTCATCTACAGAGCTGTGCTGAAGGTTATCAAGGTATCTGAAGCAAAATGCTTGTCACAAGGGTAAAAAAGGACAGCGAAAGTTTCACCTGTTTCATTGCTTCTGAGGCCTCAGGAAGTGAGTATTTATGTGGTGAATTTATAGCTTTCCTGAATAGGAAAATATATATGCATACACACATGTGACTGCACACTTAAGAAGACAGTTATATTGGGCAGAATGCCTACACAGTCTACATAGGATAAAGATGGATTTGACATCATGCAGGCCTGTAAAATTAGCATGAAATGCATAAAATATGTATGCTTTATTTCTAATTATCTTGGTAATCGTAAGCTAATGGGAGCCTATGAAAAGGGGAAAAAAAAAACCCAAACTTTTTTGGTGGGTGAGAAAATAGCATTACTTGGTGAAGTTTTCTGATGCAGTAAGGAGGAAAGAATTTTCACAGATAATTCCTTGGCTGAGATTTCCCAGCTGACTTACAGATAGAAGGTGACATATGCAGCTAGGATTTGCCTGTTAGTTTTAATGTGAAAGTAGAGCTCCTCCCAAATTTCACATGGCAGTGCTGCAAGCTTTTGGGAGTAAGGCGCAGCTCTACTATTGTGGGGAAACATTTTGTCCTGGTAGACTCATATTGACTGTCCATGTTAATTTTTCATTACATCTGACCGATTGTTGGTGATACTGTAATATGCAGTGAAATTAGAATCGAATGCTTAATTTGAGCTATATATTCAAGTTTATAACAGAGACAAGTTACTCATGACTCAGGCATTCTTGATCAAATCAGTAAAACAAAAAGTGGTTTGTCTTTCATTCTGTGAGCAAGCTTTTCTGGGACTTAAAGGTTCTTTGTCTTATCTGACACTTCAACAAGGCGAATCATTTAGTGAATTAAAGAAAGCATGCATTTCCCTTGCAGATTACTTTTAAGTAATGAAGTTAGTGTTTGGGCAAAACAATCAGCTTTACTTAATGGTGCTTTGAAATCAAGTCTCTAAGAAGAAGCTGAGTGATTTCTGCATGACTACATTTCGTGTCATCATCTGGTATGAAAAATGCATTATACTCTCACTTCCTTCCTCTCTAAGCAAACTCAATTTCCAACACCTGTGATCTGAATAAACTGTACACAGACTCCTATAAAAGATTTCAACTGTAAGAAGGTTATGGATTTTTAGAACTGCTTTTTAAAGTCTGATAAACCCAAGTTACCCAGAGGGAGCATGCGAGGCCAGTAAGCTGTAGGAAGGAAGTCTCTCTGTCCATGTAATACAAGTAACATAGTGAGTAGAAATGCTGCCTTGTGAGGCTAGGCAGTGAACCAAAGAGGGAAGGAAAGTGGTCCTAGGCAGGGCTAGCACCTTTCCCCAACTAGAAGAAAGCCTGGTTGGGAAATGTGGTAATAGCTTTGCTGTCATTCTTACCTCAGGCTGGCATAAGCTAAGCAGTCGGCTCCTCCAAGGAGGCACTGGAGTGTGAGAGGGACCTATAGGTCACTCCTCTTAGTCATGAAGAAAACCTGCTTGCTTGGCTTGACCCTGAGCTGCCTGGTGTCTGGGCACTGTGTGGTTCTTGTATTAACTCACCTCTTCTCTCAGTTTCTCTCTCTCCTCCTCCACCCCCCACACCCCTTCACAAAACCTTTCCCCAATATATTTCTTTGAGTTGGCACTAAACCACATATCGTTAAGCTTTATGCAAATGTCTCGGCAGAGGCAGGATAAAATGAGTTGCCTCTATGCCTTAAGTAATGCAGCTATACAATTGAAAAGACTAGGTTTTAACTCATTATATGCATCTAATTAGTTAAAAGCTGTCTCATCAACAGCCTGGGAAGCCTGTATGACATGTGTGACATTGCATAAGTATTTCGGCAGCCATCTGCTTTCTCACATGATATCCTCCACTATACTTGTTGCCTGCTTACTGTGCTGTTCATTACTTTAGGCTTCCTTTAAACAAATAAGACGACAAAGTTTCTATCATACCAAAAGTAAGAAATAAGAATTCAAAGAGAAATGAAAAAAGGTAAGTTTGCAGTTTGAATGTCTCTCTACAATTTTTAAGGCTCAATATAGAAATCCCTCATACTTGAGACTATATTGAGTCTGTACACCTATTTTCATATAGAAGTTTTTACTTATGCTCACAATAGCAATAAATTGGAATTGTATGTAGTCCCCTTTATTACATTAAGGATTGGGAACAATATCAAAAAGTGAGGAACTCTGACCTCTATTTCTTGTTTGTGGACAGGATCATCCTATTACATAGAATCTTTCAATTGCATACCTACTTTCAGTCAGGTAGATTCTAACTTAATTGTTTTTCTTTGCTAAGTGATTCAGAAAAAAATAATAATGTAAAAACATTATTATAAACTGGAAGATGGCACTAATAACCTCTGCTTCTGTTTAACTTAAGACAGAATTAGGCACAATAGCAAGGAGGCAAAGCAGAAATAAAAGCTAAAGTAGAAAGCAAATCAGTCTCTTGTTCTTAAAAAAATGCATGCATACTTATAAGAATTTTCTAATATATGCGAAATAAATTAGACTTATGAAGGTAAATTCCAGAACTGGATTCCTATCTACACATGTATTCCAACATGGAAATTGAAAATGTCCAAAAAGACAAAAATACTTTTTAAGATGTATGGACTGTGTTTGTGAACCTGTTATGTTGTGTGAGCATTCCCATTACACTTCTTTTGTTACTTTAGTAACTGTCAGACTGCAGTTAACCGATGGTTACTATTTGCTCATGATCAGTCCACCTGGCTTGTATTTATGATTATCTATGATATCTATGATTGCACTGGACTACCTGTCTACATCAAATAATTTATTTTAGATTAGCAGGATATCTTGGTTAAGGGAGCAATTTTGTTTCTTGAATTTATAGTAAAGGACTACCAGCACCTTTCACCATGAGTGTAGATAAAATTGCCTAGAAATAATGAGAAGAGAAAAAAGACTATGTTGTGCTAGAGGGACAGTGAGATGCATTGAAGGAGGGTAGTAAGAGGCTCAAAATTAATTAATTTGTTCTCTCTTTTCTGTGCAATTTTTTCCTCAGACTAACATGGACGGAGACTATTCCAACAGTTAGGTATGATAATCATGGGTATTTCAGATCTCAGATGTGACATTTCAAGTATGGCAAAGCTAAATAACCGGGAAATTTTATTTTATTTCTATCAGTAAAGTAGGAGAAATGTCTTAGACTTTCTTTACATAGACCAAATGGACCCCAGAGATCCTGACTGTAATACAATCTCAGCTTGGGAGGAAATAAGCTGTACCCGAACTATAGCTCTTACGGAAGATTTCATTTCAACAGCTTCTTTGCTGTCTGGTTACTTAGTAAACATTTTGTAGGTGGAATTAATTTTACTCAGTAAAATTCTTTAAATCAATTTTATGCAAAATATTCTAGTTTATATACAGCAATGGAAGAATTAGCTGAAGATTTCTTGTTTGATAACTTATATTGTGTATCTTTTTTTTAAACTATAGCTATCTGGTTACATTTCCCTAGAAAGATCTGGACAAATGGAGTGGCCTGAGCTAACTTTTACTAAGCTATCAATATTGTACATTACATGATCAAAGTTATTGCTTTTCTTAAGATTGGATAATTTAGATATCACAGTGCAAAAGTTTTACGGAAAACCTAATGCACTGGTCTTTTCATCATTGTATATTTCTGGCCATCTGGTCACCTCCAACAATTTTTTTTTTCTTATTCTTTTTAATCTGTACAGTAATTCATGATAACATTATGTATGGATATCTGACTGTTTTGAAAACCTGAAATCATTCTCTTCTGTAAGTGAGGAAAGAATGAATGTCTGTGTTACAGAAAAATAAGCTAAACCTTGAATTATCAGCTGATTAAAATTAACAAGCCCTTAACACTAATCAAAGTGCTGAATGAATTTTGTTAAAAATCCAATTATTTTAATTGTGTATAAATTATGGGGACCGTGTGAAAGTGCTTGTAGTTATTTTACAAACGAGACTGACATCTGACACTTACTACCATTAAATAGTTTTCCTACTTTCAGATTTGCTTCGTAGTCTCTAATTTTAACATGCATCTCCGACAACCACTGAAATTTTACTTTGTAGAACAGAATTGTTCAATCAATTAAATTACTTAATTAAATTAAACATCTCATTTCAAGAAGGGAAAATGGATGTGTTTTCTGCATTTTTACTACTCTCAGTTGTAATAAATATCTGGGCAGTACCCAGCTCAGGAATATCAGCGAGTTAATTCCAGGACACACTCTATCCATGCTATTGTTATTTCCATTATGAAAATTTGATTTCTTATATATCAGACTTTAATGCTTAGCATTTTTAAAGTCATTTTTTTTTTAAGTCTTATTGCTTGCATGCTGTCATTTTGAGGCATTGTACATGGTTAGCTTACTCATTTCACTTCAGGAAGAATGGTACACCTTTTGCACTTTCCGATCTCCTTCTGTACCTGCCAAGAATTACTCCTGCATACCCTGTAATTCCTCTCCTGCACAGACCCAGTCAAGTTTCACAAACCAAATCTCTTGTGGCCTCAGAATCTCATCATGCTCAAAATGGGCATATCTGAAATAACAGTAACCATATAATATTTACTTCAAATTGTTAAGATATGAATATCTGTGTTAAAAGAACTAGCTCGCTTCAGTTTATGCAACAATCTGGTAGTTGGAACTCATGCTAGAATCAAAAGAGTATGGCGTTTCTATGCTCTCGCTGTGAAGGAATTAAGTGTTTTGAAATAAAAAAGAAAGAGGAGAACCCAGGGGACACTAAATCTGTCAGTCTCACTTTGATAGTCAGCAGGACACCAAGACAACCTGTACAAACACATTTATAACTACTTACAAGATAATGAGGCAACAAATAAATAAATCAATGAACAAACCGACTGACTGACCAACCAGCAAGCACAGATTTGGCAAGCATTTCACGAGATGGGATCCTGATTTAAAATTATCTTGATAAATGGGGACAATAATCAGAAATCAACAGTGAGACAGAGAACAAATAGCAGTTAGCAGTATAATGGTGATGAAGAAAGGTAAAACTTGTTCTGTCATGTATTGCTAGAAGTCTGTTAAAAAAGGTGGGGGAGTTGATTAGTCAAGGTGATGCTTAGGAAGTCTCGCTTGGATGCTGCTTCTTGGAAGTGCTACCACTACAGATTGGAGGGGATCTATAGAATAGTGGTGAGAATGAAAAGAGCTTTGGGAAACTTAATTTACAAGGATAACTGAAGGTATTAGATTTCTAAAAATCTAGGAAATAGAAGACTAAATAATAAGGGGGAATGTAGAAACAGTTTTCCACTGTGTAAAAAGTCCTAATGAAGAGGGTCATAGATGTATTTCTTCCCTATTAATACAGGAAAAAGAAGTAACTGTCAGCCAGGAAGAGTTAGCTAAGGTGACACTTATAAGGGTTATGAAACTTGTTTGGAAGCTTATAGAGTTTCCTTTCTAGAAGTGTTGAAAAACAGGTTAAACATCTGTCAGGGATATTTAATGTTTATTTCATCTTGTCTGAGTGCATCAGGATTTGTTCCTACAAGCCTGACATATCTATGGTCTGCATGTTGCTGAAAATGTTGTCAATTGCATGCTGAGAAGAGTATCAGCACTATAACTCCATCAGGCCTTGTAGCCAGTGATGGGCGACACTGGCCACTAGATGAACATCTATCACCTGGTTTATTTCTATTAAGAATGAGCAGGGCCATAGTTCACCTTTATTGTTCTTGTGTAAAATACCATATGCAGTTTTAAAAGGATGTTCTTTCATTGTATCTTGACCTTATCATGCTGGGAGAGTGTGATTACCCGGTCTTTTATTCTTAGTGCTTCATATGATTTGTTCCTTTCCAACTCTATCTGAATTGCTCTAATTAAGTAGAATCAAAATATATTTAGACTGAAAGGTCCTGGAGCAGAAGGAAAAGGTAACCTCATCCATCAGATAGATAAAAACATTCCTAGTAAACTGTGAACAGTATCATTAAGTTGAAGTAAGTCTTCATTTGTGTATGAGCTCAGGAAAGGCAAATGCAGATAGTCTTTTCAGAAGCAGATTCTTGGATCTTGACAGTGGAGAACACGTCTTGTACATTTTGCCATTGTTCACAGAAGGTTTTGACTATTTATTAGTGGCCATTTTCAAAATCAAGGTTCTAACTCAACAAAACAGATGAGCAAATGCTCCCGTATTTCTACCTGAGATTTCCTCAAAGGAGTCTGTATGTACTTTCAACATATGTGTTGCATGAGGGCGTGCACATGCATAATATATATGGTATGTTTTAAGTCTGTTGGATTTACTACCCTGACCAGAGGTACAGATGGAGCAAATCCTGCATGTCTGCGGGTATAGGAACTAATTAGCTAAGCACTACTTGGTGGAGAAAACAAATTTGCCTCACTGAAGCATATCACATTTGTTTCCTAGGCGCAGAGCATTAGTACCTCCCATTAGTGATGGAGTTTAGCTGTGAAGAAGTTATAGACACTTTTTTGGTCGTGCCCCATGTATTGATAACAGAAGCAGAGTCAGTGGGTGTGCAAAAGGATATCCTACACAGGTATCTATTGATTAGCATGCCTTATGACTTTTTTTCATGGAGTGATAAATTTGGCCTCAGTCCACAACAAATCTGGCCTGTAGGTTATTTACAAGTCGCAGCTGGAACAAATCCTCTATTATATAAGTAAGAGCCAAAGACATGAAATTAGGGGATGAGTGAACATCATTTGAAGTTAGTATTCAAAATGTGCAGACAGCCCGAGCGAACTCACGTCTCTACCTACAGGGAGCATGTTTAAGTTCTGTAGAGGATCTTTACCCAGAAAGGCTTGGTCTTCAAACACATATATAGCCGAAACTAACCAGACAACACTCAGTGAGGTTCTTTGCACAAAGAAACCCACTGATCTTTTAAATAATCTATGTGGAAATGAATGAGAAGGTTAATTTCTCCCCATAGCTAATATACCCACATGAGTTGCACCACTGAATGGTTTTCTGTTGCAGTATAGTAGGATTATGTTCAGAAGCCTTTGCCTGTGAACACACATAGATCAACATTTCTGCCTATCATAATTAGCAGTTTCCAGCATCCACTGTACTAACTTGTGATCTCCAGCTGTTTGAAAATATGTACATATCATTAGCAAAGCTCTTTCAACTCCCCTGCAGTTTTGAGCTGATTCTTACTCAGTTTCAATCGGAAAGTACCAGATGAGACTTTGTTTTCATTAATTAACATAAATAGGTATATATCTCCCCAAGATGAGAAGACTTTTTCTTGTTTATTTGTCAAATTAAAAACAGTGTTTTTGGGGTATGAGCATAGAATAAGGTTTTTAAAAATAATGAGATAGATGTCCCAGATTGCTGAAGTGTGAGTCTTCTGCACTAAAAACTTGTCATTTCTTCAAACATGCTTGATAGAAGGTGCAGACAGAGATTTAAATGTTTTTCCTTAGCAATTGCAAATGCTCCTGAAATAATTTAATCGGGTAATTCAACAGTGTGCAGCTTTTGAATGATTTTTGGAGAAGACAGAAACAATTGAAGTTTTCCAGGTTTGTGCTCCAGTGTAGCCTCCATGCTTCAAAGCAGGAAGGCAGAAGGTCTGGCTGAAGTCTAGATTAAACTGCATTGAAGAAAGAAAACTTACATAACCCCAAATGTTGAGTTTTGGATCAGTATGGAGGAGGCTCTTCTTCCTGTCTATAAGTAACGAACAAATATTTGCATTACCCAATTGTCATATAGTTGCTACCTCTGAATATAGGTCAAGCCAACCAGCATCTCCCAAGTTGTGATTCTTCTATGGTAGACATGGGGTTCTAAGAACATAAATAGGTAAAGTAGTAAACAAATTCAGCTTCTGCACTCAGACTGTACTGGGAAGATTCCTATGAATAAGTGGAAGAGAAGGAGACCATTTACTGGAACTGCTATGATAACATGACATAGCAATAGGGTGGCAAGGTAAAGAATATGGAAGTGGGTAATTGCAAAGTGGGACAGAAGGGAGTAGAAATAAAATAAGAGATAACTACTTACAGTTAGGGCCAACATTTATTTAAAGGGTTAGTTTAGGAGACAACTATATAATGTATTTTTTTCCAAGTATTTCACATTCAGCTGAATATCTGTAAGCTTTCATTTCTTTTTTAAGTGGTACTTTTAATACATTTCAACACATCTTTACTTCTAAACTAATTAATTTAGTACTTTAGGCTTGCAATTAAAATTAACAAATAATTTAAAGCTTAGCTTTAACACAGAAGTCTGTTAGTATTTCTTTTCATCTGTCCAAATCTTTTTACACAAAGAAAATGGGTATTTTAATTGCTGCATTTCATTAAATTTGAATGAGGCTGAGTAAACTACATATTTAAAAATATCACACAAGAAGAATGTGAACATTAAAAATAATATGGTGCTTTCATAGGAGTAATAGGGTTTACACAGATGTTTTAGAAACTCACTCTATACAATACTTGTACAAAACCAATATATACTAATACCTGCTGTTCCTCTTTCTAACCTACATGCATATTTAATTATTGTTCTTTTCCAGAAATAATGCTGCAACTGCTAAGGTCATTTGTGCTTTTATTAAAAACTTGCATTCATGTCAACATTTTTTTTTTTTTGTAATTTAACCATTTCTAGATCCATTTTGCTATTAACTTCAGCATGTCCGGGTCAGATTTTCCAAATACGATTGCACCAGAAAAGCTTTTAGCTGAATTGTGAAAGAAAGATAAGTGGTATTCAGTAGTGAAAAAGTTCTTAACATTCAGTCTTCATCACCTTTAGTGAAATTGAGATTTGTACCTAGATATTGCAGACCTTATGCACAGAAGAAAATTCCAGTTGGTGGAAAACATTTTAGTAACGTTATAATGGCAAGATGTAGAGATAAACATCTTGGAGCAAGCAGGCCTCAACATTTCCAGATTCCAAGGATGAGAAGAGGAAATATCACCCACATGATGAAAATCCTTTCATAAATGAAGAAAAATGATAGAGAATTTTTTATACAGATAAGGACTTAACTATGGCATTTTGCTGTATTCAGCATGTGATATGGGAAATTAAATGGATGAAAACATATGTTACCATTTTCTGTTCACTTGTAAATGTTCTCTTTGTGGCAGTGAATATGACAATACTTCTGACAGTCCTTCCCACAGTTTTTCTTCTTTGTGGTTTAACTCTTCATGCTTTAAACAATACTTGCAAATAAAAGACCTGAAGGAACCTCCACCTGTGGCCAGAACCATGGCAATCAAATTAAAAGTGAGAAATAGTGATAAAATTGAAGTGTTATTTGCAGTGCAGATGCCCATCACCATCCAGACAGCAACTGTCCATTACGTGAGAGAAATTCGACTAAAATCCCCACAGGAACATTAGTTATGAGGTGCTGAAGAAGTTACAGGTCTCCTTTGAAACTCTCACTCTGTCTTAAGTTCAAAAGGACCCCGGGATTTTTTCTGTGTGTCATGACTTAGTGTTGAAGCCTTCTGTCTCCTTGAGTCATAGGTGAGGGAGGTTAGATGAAAATTGCTAGAAAGCCTTGGGAAGCTGTCATGTTAAAAACTTGCAAATTTGTTGAATAAACTAGCTTTTTGCCATGTTTTAAAACCCTACCCTTTAGAATCATGGATTCATAGAATGGGTTGGGTTGGAAGGGACCTTTAAAGCTCATATAGTTCCAACCCCCCTGCCGTGGGCAGGGACACCTTCCACTAGACTCAACTAGACAGGTTGCTTACAGCCCCATCCAGCCTGGCCTGGAACACTGCCAGGGATGGGGCATCCACAGCTTCTCTGGGCAACCTGTTCCAGTGCCTCACCACCCTCACAGTGAAGAATTTATTCCTAATATCTAATCTAAATCTACCCCCTTTCAGCTTAAAGCCATTGCCCCTTGTCCTATCACTATGTGCCCTTGTAAAAAGTCCCTCTCCAGTTCTCTTGTAGGCCCCTTTTAGGTACTGGAAGGCTGCTCTAAGGTCCCCCTGGACCCTTCTCCAGGCTGAACAACTCCAGCTCTCTCAGCCTGTATACATAGGAGAGGTGCTCCAGCCCTCTGACTATATTTGTGTTCCTCCTCTGCACTCACCCCAGCCAGTCCATGTCCTTCTTCTGTTGGGGCCCCCAGAGCTGAACACAGTATTCCAAGTGGGGGTCTCACGAGAGTGGAGCATAGAGGGAGAATCACCTCCCTCGATTTGCTGCTCATGCTTTATTTAAAAAAAAAACAACAAACAACAACACACCAAACCAATGTCTTTTATATAGCAAGTTTTATAGTAAAGCTTTTTAGAAGTTTACTTTCTTTAACGCTGCTTTTGAGTACAAAACCAAACCAGGGGTCAGATCATATTTTAATTAGAGAAGACTCAAATAAGAAGATACACGTCTGATTTTCATTGCAGGTGTGTAATTTAAAGCAATCTTTGGATAATACAAAAGAAACTTTTCTCTTTGAACTTGATAGGTTTTGCTAAATGACTAGATTTCTTCAGGCTGAATTCTGCTCTGAAAAGAAAATTTAATCAACAGTTATGTTGCTTATTGTTACTTAGAAAGGGTTTTCCATTTGTTTTCATCTTCCTTCATTTATGCGAAAAAATAATGAAAAAAATTCATACTCAAAACCAGAATATCGATGGTCATTTGTTGTATATGAAGCAAAGAAATAAAGCACAGATCTCTTAAAATAAAGCAATACCAGTCACTTCAGAGGAATAGGTGAGGGAAGCAGTTAATACTGAGACTTCAGAGCAGTTAGACACTGTATACCTTACTGTTTTTCTTTTTAATTTATGAAGAGTTGGCTGAAGCAGTTAGCAGTGATGAGTGTGTTGGCAGTTACCTTGTGTAAGTAAGGCATCTCACCTCATGTGAAGTAAATAAAATCTTTCATGAGCATCAACATTATTTGTGTAACTCCAAATTTAAAAGTTTTACCAATTAGAGTACTTAAGCAACTTCAATTCCAGATATGATGTGTGACAACTCTCTCTGTATCTTTTAGTATAACTATTCTTTCCTTTGCCTGAATCTAGAACTATCTCAAGACAATAAGGGTTTTTTTTCTGAATATCAAGGAAGAAGTGATAAATTTGGCTCCAAAATGTGTATTTTTGTCTGAACAAGCCCAAGATTTAAGTCCAAATATATTTCAGATATTTACAGGCTTAACTAATTTATATTGACATAGTTCATACTTGGGATGGCTCTTAGGACAAGATGGAGTTCTTCTTTAACTTAATTTAGAAGGGGACAAAAAACCTTTTGGAGATTGATGTAGTGTAGAGCTATGGATGTAACAATGGTATTATAGCTAAGAGTTGTATTTTTTTCTTTCAGTTTTTGTACATGAACAAAGTAGTCCCCTTGTAATAAATTTCTTCCATAGATAGAACAAGAATCTTAAGGATATTCCAAGAAGGTTTAGTTAGATCACAACAAAAGTTTATACTAGGTCTTCTTTTTTTTACCTGAGTCGTTAGTAATATATCTGGACAGTTATAAAAAAAAAGAGGAGTTAAATAATTTGATTTCATTGCCTGGGGTTTTCTCTTGAGCTCTCCTCCTCCAGCAGGTTTTGTATCAGAGTTTCTAAAAACCTTCTAGACGGCTCCACATTTAAAAAGATATCTAAGTGAACATCCCTTCCTCCTGTCAGTGGGAGTAACTTGAATGAGAATTGTCACAAGCAAAAGCATATTTCTACAGAGTGTGTTTAATGCTAAAAGAAAATTTGAAGCTGGTAAATGAAATTTTCTGTTTTAATTTCAAGCATTTTTTTCAGATTGTTATGATAAAGAATACATTTCTGCTTGGAGCCCTGGGGCACTGCCTAAACCCATTGCTTGCTGAACATTTCCCATACTTCTTTGATTTGTGGCTGCTGCTTATTGCCTTGGAAACCCAAGAGGAGCTTTTACATTGCTATGGAAACAAATCAATATAAATATATCTACATTTTATTTATAGATCAGGTAGTGCAAAGGCCAAAACACATGCCTGCACGGGTAGAACTTGATATACAGTAGGGTTTTTCTGTTGTCTTTTTTAATTAATAAAAATATTAGGTGATGCTGAAATAAGGGTCTGTTTTGTTTTGATGCAGGGGTTAAAGAGGCCATTCCCACTTTCTGTCCTGTGTTGTTTTAATTCACAGGTTTAGCAGTCAGTTGTTCAGGGATTACGACACTAGTCTAAGATTAACATTGACTTTGGTTTTGTAAGTGCTTTAACTGGTGTTGTACCAAACCTAAATTATATGCTCCTCTAACTTGCAAGAATGTAGTATGTTATGTTTTGCTATAAACATTGGAGCATTACTATCTTAATCTGACAGAAAAAGAGCATTTCAACCTGCATTAAACCACAAGCCCATGTGGTCTTATTCTTTGCTACCATATTACCTTCCTAGAATTGCTACCGAAATAATTTATGCTCGTTTGACTTATAAGAGCCTCACAAAGCCTCTCCTGAGTTTTTAAAACACATTATTCAGACTATAAAGGTATAATGTCTGGTTAAGTTATGCAAAAAAAGACTATTTTTTTTCCTTTATATTTTACTTTTATTGTTTTCTCTGACTGGTCTCTTTATATAACCTAATAAAGAAAATAAACTATCACTGCTATATTCTTCTCTGCACCTTTATACACACCTCTGTAAAACTGCAGAATCCTGCACAAGGACCTGGTTTTGACTTATACAAAATCACTTTACATTCAAATGGCATTTTGCTTTTTCTCAATAGCTTTTTTTTGTGGGTGTCCAAGCAGAATTTTGAATGATTGTCAAAAAATACACATGGACCATTTTATCATTTCTATCTGAGGAACCTCAATGATGTGAAAATACTGAGCTAAAAAACTAATGTATGCCTTTATCATGAATATGTAATCAGCATACATTTTCATTGGTCCTAAATTTACACATACTGAAAGGCTGAAAATATATCGAAGAGTTGAGTGATCATGGGATTCAGATCTATGGCTCCCCTTCAGCCCTTGTATCTACACAGATGTACCCTAGCTCCTTTGTGAAGCTCTACTGACTTGAAGAAACAAAGCTAGCAGTCACTGGGGCATGACATAAGTTTCAAGGTCTGTCCACAGGAATTTAATGACATATACACTACACAGCAGTTTTTGTCTTACTTCAGGCTGAAACTCAATTTCTATTGGCCTCTGATTTGAACAAGGTGGTGTAAGAGATAACATATAAGGCAGAGACAGAGGTTAATGCCAGCCTGACCTAAGGCAGAATATTTTCTATTCAAACATTTTCCCTATACCAATCTGTTTACGTGGAAACTTGCAGTTTTGGTGGCACTCTATTTTCTGATGGTAGAAAACTGCTCTGTTGAAAATGCTTTGACCCCAATACCATAACTTGTTGCTAAAACGAAGCCTAGAGTGAAAAATGAGGACAAGGGTGGGTATGGCCATAAGTATTTTATTACAAGGATTATTGTACTTGCCCCTGTAATAGCCAGAAGCAAATATGGGTTGCATCTGGTAGGAATCTGTCAGCTCTCAAAACATTTGAGAAAAGAAGCACATGTTGGCAGTATCCAGATATAGGGTCATTTCAGGAGTAAATAAAGTAACGAATGGTAAAGCAGATGGTGCTTCTTATCCATTAGTTCTGCTAGGGCCCACAAGTCATGGACAAGATGAGTGCATTGTCAATGTACCAGACATACCTGTAGAGAACACTCGTCCCAGAATGTTCACCTATGGAATCAGAGAAGGAATTATCCTTAAATTTTGGGAAACAAGGAACACAAATTCCTGAGAACATTATAGCAGGTCTGAGGAAATGGAATCCACATCAGGAAAGTTCACAGTGAGTTGTTCAGCTTCCCCTGCCTCCGCTTTGAGCTTCCACTCCCATTTCACATTGTCTAATTGATGTGTTCATTTCACGCTTTCAGAAGCACCAGGCTTTATCAGCCATGGAAAGGTGAAGTTGTTTGGCATTTCCAGGATCAAGGTTAAAGCCATATAGCCCAGCTGAGTAGAAAAAGATGAAACCATTCCTAGTTTCCCATTCTATTAGCATGTGCTCCATTTCAGAAAAGAAAAAAGTATCTCTATTGGAGTTGCTGAACTGCTCAGCTGGAGTAGGGCTTCTGCTGTTCACTCTGAATGCATACTCTTGGGAATGAGTGTAAGTTTATGCAACTCAAATCTAATTTGAAATCATGACTTAAAGTAATATTAGTCTAATATTTATAATGAGATTCTACTATTTGTTTTTCATGTGTGTTTTCTGTTTTCATAGTTCCCTTAGCTTTTACAGAGGTTTATCTTTTCTGTTCTTGCTGCTGGTTGTCAGAAGGAAAGGAAAACAATTACTGAAATTATCCTCAAAAACGATCTATGGTATGAAATGTCATTTATTGGTCACCAACAGACAGGGGCATTTTATTTCCAGTGACCATTGAAACTAAAGCACAACACTCCTGGAAGTGTAATAGACATCCTCACAAATACTGAAATTCCTCTAATCAAGTAAATTTAATTCAATGATGGTGAGATGCATAATGGTATTGGCTATTATCAGATACACAAAGGGAGATGGAAAGAAGCCAGCAATACTTTTAGGACCTGCCTTTTTTCTGATCCTTGATTGCATGTAATTCACTTTGATTTTCAGTCTAGCTTAATTTAATTTGTGTTCATTTGCTGTGTAGAGTGGTTAGTTATGTCTCCATTTGGCTTGCTATACTTTTCTTTCTCTGGGTGGTCTTTATTTATTGGATAGTTTGTTCTGTGATCTTCATCTCCTTTAGTTGTCTTGAAAAGTGTGATTTGATATTTAGGACTACAAAGTGTTTGATGATCTGTTTTTATTTGTTTTTAACTCATTTCTCCCTATCTAAGGATTGGGGGGTGGCAAAACATATTCTGCTACTTGCATTTTCCTAGCAAATAGGATATCCTGGCACTGTTAACTTTCCTCGTTTAAGTGGCTAGATACAGTGGAGTTCAATCACTCAGCTTGTAAAAGGTGTTGGTATGAATGAGGAAAAGATGTGATCCTGCATATTGGGTTTGTCTAAAACTTTTGGGTCTTCCCAGGTGGGGTTTTAGTCTGGCCTGATCTTGAGTGTATCCACATATGGAAAGCACATTGATGGATTATTCCTGTGCATTACACATCAGTAAAAATGACCAGAATGTTAAAACTGGTCTACTGCCTAGAGTAGGTTAGAGTATTAGTTTATCTTGCTGGTTGATTTCCTGAAGGCAAGGTACAAATAGTTCCACCTAAAAGTGAAGAGCACAAGTCTTTATCATCACTTTGTGTTAGAGAGGACAAAATGTCAGATGACTGGGCAAATCCATGGAGCCTTCACATCTGATTGCTGTCAAAAAGTTTGAAACATGGCTTTGGCATGTACCCACAGCAATGTTTCCCTGTATCTATTGTGTGGAACGTAGCAATGCAGTGCTAAATGTATTCTTTGTTATGGAAAGAAAATATTTTGCAGACTTCCACCTTTTGGCTTTTTATGCAGTAGAAAGAAAACCCCAAGAAATCAGAACATGAAAAATTTGATGAAAGCCTGACTACCCTGTACTTAGTTATCAAGATATCTAAAATGCAATTTTAGAAGTAGACAGAAAAAAACTGTAAAAAGTGAGCAGATATTTAGAAATTAAAACTGCTGTTGCAGCCAAAAGAACAGATGCTTCTTTCTGAAACAGGACAGACTTTACAGGGGTTATCTGAAAACAGTAATACCGTAACATAATATGCAACCTGAAATGAGTTCATGTAACGTAGAAAACCATACAAGCAATAATACGACAAAATGTCTATATAAGAAAGTCATACCGAAACAATAAAGCATAAAAGAATAACAATATAAAGTTATTTCATTGCATAACTGTACACATTGCATTGATTTTAGTAAAAGTAACAAGATTCAAGAAGGATCTGTGACTTTCAAGATGACACTGGGTCTTTAAATAAAAACATCTTTCACAATCACTTTCTTGTGCCTTGTTTTTTCACAAACTGAAACACTCTGACACTGAATTTTTTGCTTTAGAACCATTGCTTCAGGTCACATACTGTGTCCTAATTGATCCGGCATGGCACAGTAGGGCTCATTTTCAGCACAGCTTGCAGGAGAATTAAACAACTTAGATCACTATTAATAGGAGTCCTGCCCCCTATCTCTGCTCAGTGTACGCTGAAGATTTGCCCCAATGTCAGGACATATTTGCAATACTTACAAAAGCCTTTGAGAAAAAAATCAATGTTTTTTGCAGTCTTGGAGGGCAAAGGTGGGGGCGGGGAGAAGAAAGAAACAATTTTCTATTTGTAAAGGTCACATCTGAGGTATTTTTGAACTCTGTGGTGTTGTAGATAATCAGGTGAGACAATTCTTGTGTCGACTGATGATTCAGCCTGACCCATGTCTGCTTGGGTTATAAGGACTGTGTGTCTGGCATGACATCAATGTATTGTTCTTATTTTTGCACAGAGGGACCTCAGTAAACAACGTTTCTTTCACTGTAAGACAAGCCTTACTCTGTCAAAAGTTAAAGTCTAAAAATCAGCTGTCTTATGGCATGAGTAGTAGATTAGCAATTGAAAAGTATCCTTCAGGAGCTGGTAGGAAGATGCAACCAATGCCTAAAAGATAACTCATGTTGAGATCATAGGACAGAAAGTACTTCATAAAAGACTGGAGAAAATAGATATATGGGAAAATAAGCAAGAACATTTACGTGAACAGTGAACAAACAGCCCTTTTGTGGTCTAAGGCAGAAGCACTGAGCATCAGAGACACCCAAAGAATTGCTGATAGTCACTGGAGATGGTATTTTTCACTGTAGGTGAGCTACATGGTATTTTATCTCTATATTCACTTCTTTTGATTGCTATTAAATGAGAAGTAAAGAGCCCAGTAACTCATGTAGCTGTTTTATACTTGTATTTTCACTGGGGGCTGGGGGGTGGGGTGGGGTGAAGGGGGGGGTGGGAGGGAGCAGTTTTTCATCTCTGGCTTCCCCTCCTCACACACCCCCACCTCATCCCCACTCCCGTCCCTTATCTTGGGAGTTTGTACATATAGTTGCTATAGCTTGGATGGCATGTTCCTTTCTTTCTTCTCTGATTTGCACCCCGACCTGGACTAGTCAAAAACATGAACCGTCCTCATTGCCAAACCAGTTGCAGCGATTACCCATGCTCTGCTTGGTCATCATGTCTACTCCTGCCCCCTACTAGCACCAAGTGTTTCGGTGGAGTCACATGAAGGACCAGCCAATACAGAAACTGGATGTTGACCATGAGGAGAGAGCTTTGGGCCTTAATGATCTCTAAGCAAGGACTGAAACTTTTAGGTTGTTGTAAGGAAAGGTGCCGGGCTGGTATATTTGGGGGAAGATAAAAAGGACTATGGCACAGAGACAATCCTACAGCACAGATGCCAGAGAAACTAACCAGAGGGTGGCAAGAGGCCCTTATTTTTAAGCTGAATGCACCTTTTAATTCCAGAATTTGACCCCAAGCATGTGGCTTGTCAAATGTCACTGAAAAAGTTGTTGTACCTGAAGCATTAATTGTTTTTTTTCTTTTTTTCTTTTTTCTTTTTTTCTTTTTTTTTCTTTGTTTTTTTTTTCTTTTCTTTCTCCCTAAATCACTGAAGCATGACTTTACTCTAGTTCCTGTCAGGAAAGATCACATTTGTCATATATTAAGTTTGGGGAAACTGCCATAATTTTTATTTCATCATGGAAACTCATGTCATAGCTGGACATCTGTTATTGTCCCTGCTGGCCTGAGGCTTGTATCACACACTATTAGTTTAAAGAATATGACTGAAATGCGCCTAAAATGGGAAAGGTTAAACTCTGTAATTAATGCACGGCATTGTGTGAGTTGCACACACACACACACACGTCTCTTTGTGACTCTGAAGTTCTTTCTCTTTTTGTCTCTCTCTCTGAAACTGCCAAGATAGAGCCTTTTTTTCATGCAAAACTTAAGGTCCAATTGCTAGTTTTTAATTTGCTCACCAAAAGAGTTTTTCTTTTTGGTTTTTTTTTTTTTTTTTTTTTTTTCCTTTTTATTTCAGTAGAGGGACACCTATAATCTCTAAATGTTTCTTATTTTTCAGTACTTTACCCAGGAACTTTTAGTCTTCAAAGCCTTCATACCATGGTAGCTCTGAAAGTGCTAGCGTCTTAAGCTTCTATGTAAACACAAACAGAGCTGGCTCCTGCACCAGCCTTTCTTATGCTGCTTCAAAGAGAAGCTCTTATAGCCCCAGTCTGTTCCCTAGCCAGCATAGTTGCAAAAAAATATTAGGTGACAATTTTTTCAATAAGGTATTTTCACTGAAAAGATATGGCTGTTTACAGGATACGGAAAAGATATATTTTTATAGTTACAGCAGCTCCAAATGATAGGAGCTTTTATAAAAGTTGAACTACTTTACACAACCAAGTGTGTTGTCATGTCCTAGAAGAAACTTTTCAACATTTTCTTCAAATTAGTTTAGTTCTGCTCAACCGTTTACTGAAAATAGAAGCCCATGTAGATTGAGCAGAAAGGTTAAATAACCCAAAGCAAAAACCCAGCCCCTCTCTCCAGATGTTACCAGCTGGTTTCTTTCTACTTATTTTTCTTTCTACTTATTCATTTCTCTGAAAATCCTTCCTCAAATCCCTTCCCTTTCAACATCACTGCAGAGCTCCAAGTGGGACAGAGTAGGCAGCATGCTTTTGTTTTGCTTGGAAAACCATCACACCGCCACTTCTTTGAAGAAATGGCTGTGTTATGACTGACAGTTTTTGGGGTTTTTTTCTGCATTTGTTTGATAGCAGCCTTCAGCAGCTGCTGCAGCTGGAAGCAGAGGCTTGCTGCAGTCAAAGCCAGCCTGCAGGAACCCAGCAGGGCCTTGGAGCACCTGCTTTAGCCAGAGGATGGGATGGTGCACCTCTGCACACTGACAGGCCCAAGAGCAAGGACTTCTGCATGGGGAAAGTCACACTGCACTGTTATGTTCATGGTTGCTCATGTTGCTGCAGATGTGCAGACCTTCTGCTCTCAGGTATGGGCTGAGAGGAACGCCTTCTCTTCCACTTCTGATTTTGTGGACTGGTCAGTGACATGCAACATCTCTCTGGTACCGTGGGTACCCCTCAGTTCTCACCGATCTACCTCATCCGCAAGCTGAAAGAGGTTCTGGCACTGCTGCATGCCACAGAGCACCACAGCACTCTCCCTGTACTCATGAACAACACTCCAAGTTTAATACCAGCTGGTTTATTTGCTGTGTTTTTTTCCTCACATTTCTTTCAGTTATCGTGTGGTTACACACGGTAAATGAAAACTGCTGTATGTAGAAAGCTCTGTTTTGCTATCAGTTAAACTCACGCAGCTTGGCTGGCTCAGAAAGAAGCCAGAAGTGGTGGCAGTGATTAGCTTTCTGTTGGAAAATTTTCCTTTCCCTCAGGGAAGTGTGCAGGGAAATATGTTGTATGCAGCCGTACATTTACCACGTAAGTCATCACTGCAAGTCAGTGCTTGCTGCCCCTGACTGCTTGCAGCAGCTTGCCTGGGTGGTTCAGCTTGGGCCATCAGCTGACAGGAGACCTGGATATGCCCCTGAAATCACTTTCTCTTTTGGATATAAACATCAGATCAGAGTCACCCTGTCTTTAATGGGTCTAATACCTTGAGATCCTAGACATAAAGGACTTGAAATTCCAGTTTGGAGATTAACTTTCTTCAGGTTGGGCCAGTTGTGAGATGGGCACAAGTTCTAGTTTCACATATGAAGTTTGAATGCCAGATTTTTCTCAAGCACTTTGTGAGTCCTTGAGGAGTTGTGCTGTAGTTTGTCAGCTGTCATACTAAAAATGTTCAGCCACTGGGGACTTTGGACAGCAATATAGACAGTCTTCACTCTTTTTATTTATTTTATTTTATTTTATTTTATTTTATTTTATTTTATTTTATTTTATTTTATTTTATTTTATTTTATTTTATTTTATTTTATTTTATTTTATTTTATTTTATTTTATTTTATTTTATTTTATTTTATATCTTTGTGAAGGAAGGCAATGTCTTTCTCTCTTGTCTCTGGCCTTACTCCCACTCCATTGCAGCAGAGGGCATGACAATACTGCAGCACAGTTACTGTTCAATTTGACTAGTACTAGGGGTAAGGCATTAGCATTGCAGTACAAAAATCTGCCAGTTCCCTCACTTTCTGTGCCTGCATGTTTCACTAGGGATCCAAAGAGTTAAAGATCCATGAAGGAAAACTGGATCTTGTACTGCTTTGGGGGAAAACATCAGACTAGAGGAGCTGTTTCAAGGTGATGGGATATCTCTGCCAGTGGAATGGGAGCAGAAGAATGGCTCCGGGGCCCATGTGAAACCCATTGCACTAAGTAGAGATTTTTGTTTCCAGCAAGGGCATTTAATCATGTCTGAAATGCCTGTCTAAAGGGATCTGTAGCCCTGAGATTATTTCTGTAAATTCCTGTAATAATAAAAATGGCTCCTATCCAGAACTGTAGGCCTCTGTGATATAAATCACAAACCAATATGGAACAGCAATTAATCTACCAACAAAACTGACCCTTTTTTTTAAAAGAGGCAACACAGAGCTGTTCCTTCTTCATGGAGCCCCAAACACCTTTAGACTTGCCCCTTTGCATCGTTATTTAACAGGAGTGAGTCAAATTGTGTCTTACATAGATCTAAACATTTCTATGCTTTGACACAAAAAAAGATTCACCCTAGATTTGGCCTTTTGCAATGTATAACAAATCTCTGTGACAACAGTGCCTAGGTGTTACGATGATGTGGATCACTGAGGAAAGGTTCAGACAACTTAGTTAATCAGTAGATAAACTGAATCAAATCTCACCACTTCAGAAAGTCAAAGGAGCATTTCAGTTTGTTTCTCCAAATGTATAACCTGACTCCAGACATCAGACTTGCCTATTGGATTTAAAAAGTGAGCAGTACTCTGAACCAGCTATGTGGGGCATTTAATCAGACAACAGGACTCCAGATAAAAGCAGGAGAGGCTGAACTCCCACAACTTTTTCCATCGTCATTTGATACAAGCTGCCAAGAATGATTTATTTCAAAACGTGTGAAGTTTGCTTTCGGCCTGAGAAATGTTGGTTTTTCATAATGTCACTGTGAAAACTGTTGACAGAACTGGCAGAAAATGATCCACTTATCCCACAACATTCAGCAAAGAGCAGTCCAACACACCATCCATGCTGTTCTTGGTTGGCATTCAACAAGACTAATTTCTAGGGGTTATGAATACCGGTTAGCCCTGGTGATGTGGCTGTTAACAGTCAGCATAGTAGTCAATCATACAAATCTTATTAAAACACATATGAAATTTACGCAGACAAAACTCGTCATTGTGAACAAAATGCAAAATCTCTCTAACAGAGACAATAAAGACTGATAAAGGCATTATGACAGTTTACATTGAGACATCATAATTTAATACAGTAGGGTTAGATTGGAGCCAAATGTTGTATGTCATTAAATATTGAACACAGCTATCAGCTGAATTTGTAGAAAGCGATTTTCATTTCTTGCTAGGTTAAAGCTGCCTGATCACAGGAAACTGAAGGTGTAATTATGACCACTTCATTTGTTTGTGTTATAGCTTTCCTAAAGAAAATACGAAAACTCAGTCTGATAAGAGCCAGCTCAGCCCATGATGGAGTTGGCAATATGAAAGCCATCGGGAGTTCAAGCTGCTGTCTACGTGGATGATAGCAGAACTTTCTCAGCAACAGAGGTATCTGTGGTATATAACCATGTGATGCAGGTGGAGGTGAGCAACCAAGCTTTGGCTAGAAGATGCACAGCAGATGCACACTCACACTTGAGATACAGGAGTGCCTGGGGTGCTGGGGCTGAGAATGCTGTTCAGCGTACTATTTCCTGATCCTGAAGGAGCCTAGATGTAATTGGCCCCAAGTATTTTAAGATAACACCATTCCCTGAGCACTCAAATGCATGGTGAAAGATCCCCACATTCTGCCAGCGCGTGGACAATATAACCCAGCAGCGCTTTCGCAGCACTGGACAATGCACTGAGAACAGACAAAGTTGGCCTTAAATTTTAAAACACTGCTACAGGTGCTAATATCTTAGTGGATGCACATAAGTTTTGGTCCTATTGCAAGGAATATCTTTGAATTTTACGATTCACATTGATTTTAATATTGATTTAGAAGCAAAACTTTTGTCACCTTCTCCAAATCATGTACTCTAACCACTACCACACAGCTAAACATTGCTGGTACCAGATATCTTTTATCTTAATTGTGTGGTGATCCACCGGCAAACAGTGCAGAAGGTTTTGCCCAACCTAGTCGTTATTTTGTGCTTTCTTCTGAGAGGTGAGAACTGGTGTACTGAATCACCATTCAAATTGGATTTGTAAGACACAGGCCTGGACCACATTTAAGCATGACTGCACTATAAAGTGGGTAGACAAAATCATAGACTGTCTCCACTTCTGTGCATACATGAAGACCTTTATAGAAGCAATAAAGTTATCAGTCAGTTTGCATATGTTTGCATATCAGTCTGTTCATGCTGTGACCCATCCTGGTCACAAGCCGTAAATAATACCCCTGCAAAGAAGGCTTTAAATACTCTTAGACGTTTTGTCCTCTCCTCTCAATTTTAGACTTCAAGCAAGCCTTTCATACTTATCTGTTTCAGCACATCAGTTTTGGAAACTGGCAAATGTTGTTTCATTTTAGTTTTTCTTAATTACATTATCACTGAGAAACACATCTAATTGATTTGTACAATTTTCTCATCTGCTAATGGTAACTGAATCCAAATCAATCAATTGTTGGGGTTTTTTTGTTTTTGTTTTTGTTTGTTTTGTTTTTTTTTTTTAAATATGTCATTTTTACCATAGTAACTAACTCACAAAGCTTATTTTTTGGGGGGGGGGAACCCCAAAACATCTTTTATGATGTCAAATATTTTTGCTGTTAGGCTTGGATTTATTCTAAAGCCAGGTCCAAAGATTTCTAGATTCTGTCTGATTTGTCTGAACCTTTACCTGTGTGCTTACTTTTTAACACTGAACTGTGCATGGAAAGGCAGCAGGTATTTAATCCTGAACAGCAAAACACTCCATCTGCTCAACAGTCTACTCAATTCAACCTGGCAGCGATTTTGCCAGGAGAGGTTGCCAGTGCTCTGTACACCCTGGAAACTAATTGCAGTTTCACCTAGATTAGATGTTTGCATGCAGTGCACCGCAATAATAAAAGCAACAGAGAAGGGTAATGGGTCTCAGATTTCCTGCTTGTTGGAGCCTGAGTTACAGCAGTGGTTAGAGGCAGGCATTACAGTATGTCTCCCAAACATCAGTGGTTGTATGACTATTTAAACTGCTGCTCCGATAGAAGCCATGTCCTGTTCTGTTGTCTGGAAGGTATTAAAGAAATAAAAGCAGATATGAAGACTTTTTTCAACATATGGCAGCATTTTTTCTGCAAATCACATTACAGGTTAGGCTCTGTCAACGTGCAAAGCATTTATGTACCTCTTCTTACCACCAGTTCATCTGTCTTTTAACCCCTTGGGGCATTAAGTGAAAAATCCCTGTTACAGAAAGGTTAAGGGTGAGCTTTTGCGGTATAAAAGGCAGGAAATTCAGAGTTAAGAGTCTATTGTAACTTTGTAATAAGTTCCTTCATTATGACCCAAGGGCAGTGAAATGTCTAAGCACAAGCTTACCTTTAATCTTAAAGTTAGGTGTCTTAAACTTAAACTGCTGAAACAGGGCCCATGTGGTCATCTGGATCAATTAGTTCCTTTGTAAAAGCACCAGGATAATGCTAATCCTGAAGTACATTTCACAAGGACTATCTTAGAACAAAATACGAGAGTGCATTGCTATTGACCATAGGTGATAAAAGTCCATTGGATGTGTCTAACTCATATCTCGTGACATCCATAACTGCTGTCACCTTCTGGACAACTATTAAGACACATTCATACGCACATGAGTGACAGAAAACCCACAGTGACAGGAAAGTGAGTGGAAAAATTGAATTTTGTTTGACAGGTGAGATTTAGCATTGAGACACTTGTATTTGGAAGTGGTCACATTTTATTGCAAGAATGTAACAAGTACCTGTGAAAAACATCTCTTAAAGTTGGAACAAATACAGTACGGACCTGAAACAGAAGAAAAAAACTGTGGGAATGCTAGAAGTTATCTCCACAATGATAATGATAATGAAAAAAAATACATTTTCCAAACAGAAAAATGAGCTATATGTTCCTGGAATAATTTATATGTCATCTTCACTAGTATAATATGTCACAAGCATTCCTATAATTACACAGAAGTAAAATAATTTGTTTCACTAGAAGTTGAACATAATTATTGTAAATGGCAAAACCTCAGATTTTTTTCTGTTTTAGAGGGAAAATTCTAGTTTCACATTCCCTCCCTCTACCCCTTTTATGAGGTGGGAAAAGCTAGAGGAAAGTACAATTATTGTTTCTTTCTCAGCACAGTCAGTCAATATTCTGGACATCATAGGCTGCATCCTTTAGGAGATGACATCGATGAGATATGTCAGGTATTTCTTGGCTGAAATCCAGCTTATTAACCAGAAATGTGCACAAGTGCATGTTTCACTCGGCACAGAAGCAAAATGTCAACAACAAAGTGCTTTCTTTGTCCAAATATCCAACTTTTCTCTAACAAAGTATTGGGTCCATTTAGGTCTCAGATTCTGGTTTCTCCTGGACCTATTCAGTATTGTAAGTCTGGTGTATTCCTGCCTGGTAGTTACTCTTTTTGTCCCTTATACCAGTGCAAGCACAGGCTGCTCCAAACAGCAAATCCCTTTGCTCCGCAGGGAAAGCACCTACTCTCACAGATTTAGCTTCTTTCCAGACATCAGTGTTACCCCAGGCCAAGGGCAGTAGCTGCCACTTTCTGTACTCATCCTCCTCTATGAAAGGAAAATATTTGAATCTACCATTGCTGTGGGTTTGGGGTTTTGAACATATCAAAAGTTCTTTAAGTAAAACAAAGTATAACAAATATATTTTTATAATATATATTAAAAATAATCTTTAAGTAAATCTTTAAATATATCAAAGTACTTTAAGTAAATCTGTCATTATACAATAAAAACCCACTTAAAGACAGTCACTGTAATCTTTTAATATAATAAAATGAAAAAAAAACTTCTTTACATTCTAATACATATTTCACTCCATCCTTACTAATGTGGACTTGTGAAAGTTGAAAATGTTCCCCCACAAAAAATAACCAAATTAAATATGTAAAATGATTTTTTTAAAAAAAAAAAGAAAAAAAAGAGAAACAAATAGGTTTTCAATATTGTTTCCAAAAAAGCTTCTGAAACTTTCTGGAAAATTATTTATTTTTAAGTTTTATTCTTTCAGAATTTTAACAATTCCTTTAATATTGTTTCAATGCATGCTAATTGCAGTGACACTTTAATGCATTCTGCTACTTCTGACTTATATTATACATAAATAGTTGAAATATTATAATCTTTCATTTTAAACCCAGTGATTTATTTTTTCCATTTTATTGCTTTTAAAATTAAAGTTAATAAAAACATAAAAGAGAAAACCACAGAGAAAGTCTGAGTACAAGTAAATAAATACACTTTTTTAAAAGAATTGTCTCTTCTGGAGCTTGCGTCTTCAAAAAATTCCTGGAAAGTGTTATTGTTTGCCCAAATCTGTAAGTGGACTACCTTTTCAGTTAAAGAGCAATTTTGAAGTGTGCTTAAACTCTGAGTGGATCAAGTCTTCAGAGAAAGACCAAGCCAGCCTGTGACCATTAAACTGTGAAACCAAAATAAATATCCCTTTAGGAGAAGATTTTCTAATTTAGATATACTCTTCTCTACATGTAATTAAGGTTTTTTTTTAAATTCTTTTTGTTTGTTTTGTCTGTTTGTTTACATATAAAGTACAGTTCTGTGAATGGACAGGTTCTATAGAGGGCAGAAAAGGAAAAAGCATATTTGAACAAACCTGAAAGATGGATTTTTGTTGATTTTTTTCTTTCATTTGACATCTCTGCTGGGTAAGTCCCTGATACGGCACTGTGTGCTTTATCTTTGAGCATGCAGTGTGCACATGTGCATGTTGCATATGCTCACACAAAAACTTCTCAGAGCATTTGATACCACCTTTGAAGAGTAACTAGAAGCTTCTTCCCCTAGAAAACAGATATCATTGAGTTTTATGACTTGTTGGTCATTAAATCTGTTGATAATTAAAGGATAGTCAATTTCAAGTTAACATAAAAATACCTTTTTCATTTGCACTGGCATTTTCCCTATCTATGAAACACACAAAAAAGTAAACTACTGTTTTCTCTGCTGAAAGAGTCTATGAAGTAAGAAAAGTCACTCTGCTAGCAGACCATTAGCAGACTCCATGTTTCATTGTCTGTTGAAACGTTGTCATAACATGAGATCCTGCTCTGGTGAAGAAAACAGGGTAAAATTCACCATGCGCAAAACCAAAGTGATGCAGATGTGTGGATGGAAGGTCTTTAAAAGACCAAGCTGGAATACCTCCCTCGCCTCCTTTTGGAGATAGTCTTCCCAACCAGCTTGCTGACTAGGAGAACCTGGATGGCCAAATATAATCAACAGATAAAATACCCTTCACTTTCCAGTCAGTGATGAATTGCCAGCTTTCTCTTTTAGTGAAGAACAGGGTTGTTGTAACACCTTGGTACTTCCTACTGAATTATTAGATTTCATTATATTTGCAGTGGACAACTAAGTCAAAGCCACTGCTTCAGCTAATGCAAAATGTGGTTGCCTGCCTCTTCACTGTTCTGACAGCTCTCCTGCACTGAACTTGCAATGGTAGCTTAAAGTTTTGGCTTTAATCTCCAACCTAATTGGTGAATAGAGTCTATCAGAGGCCATAAATCAATCGGTGGAAAACTAAGACCATTGCAATTTCTGCAGCTATCAGATGAGAGAGAGAAGAAGGGCAGAAAGGTGTTTCAGCTGATGTGATGCTGTTGTGGAGTGCTTTGCCCCAGTAAGCCAGTGCCTGAACATCATTGCAAAGCAGTGCAAAGTATTCCCAGCTGACCATTTCCTCAGCTGTACACAGAGCAGTGTTCTCAGCATCAAGTGTCCTCTATTTACTCATCTTCGCTGCATACAAGAAGTCTTTTAAACAGAACTTTGTGACCTATAAAAGGACATAACGCAGAGGCTCTGTGGAACCTAAAGAGATGACTTTGAAACTTAAAAGGCTTTTCTGACAGACTATGGAGTCAGTGAGTCTCAGAACACTAATCTGGACACTGAGTTTCAATGTAAAAAGACAGACACACAATATTTCAGCTGGCACCTACAGAGATCACCGAGTCCAAGCGCCTGAAAAGGGTGTGATAAGCACGAGATCTGTATTCTGGGAATGTATGGGCAGTGTAAAGGCTCAGGGGTAGCACCAAAACTTGGTTTTCTGTCCATGGGCTTAAATCATCCAGGAGATCAGCAACTGAAGCATCTTTTAGTTGTGTAAGTGGTGGTAGACATCATCACCTTGTTGTTTAGAGACTCTTTAGTTAAAAACACAAGTTTTCTGCCTCATTAAAAAAAAATAATCACATTTAGTTTAATGGGAAAGTGAACTGAAATAGGAAACATTTAAATGCGTCATGGCATGCTTTCATGATCTTTAACACTGATAACAGTCTTGGTTAATAGTTTAGAGAATAACAGATGGCCGTGTCTGCGGGTAACTAACAACTGAGTGTTAAATCAGTTGCAGTTTAACACTCAGAATTTGATTTATCATTTCAGCATTTCTGCAACATAATGCTGATGTGGATACCAAGACATGAAAAATCCAGCTGACATTTTTAGTGTGTTTAAAAGTTTGTCTTCATTAAGTGACCTCAGCAGGTTTCAGATAGATCTTTTATCAGAAAGCTACTTAAAATTAATTACAAAGATCATAGTATACACTTCATGAAAAAGGAATGTGGAAATCTCAAATGCAAAAGAGGTTAGAAAGGTTATTTTCTAAATGACAAGATTTCTATATCCCGATGTTGTAGAAAGCTCCACTCTTGTATGGCTGATTACAAAGTATAGAAAAATGAACTTATCTTCCCACTTTCTTTCCTGCTAAATTGAGGATTCAAATCTGTATTAAAAAGAAATTGGACTCTGATGAGGCAGAGCAATTGTCTGGTGCAAACTTTGCAGGAATAATTCGTCAGCAAACACAAGGCTTTCTTTATTAACCTTAATATTCAGTGGAGCACAATAAACCTATTAGAAAGTCTGTAGTCTGCTGAGCAGAGTATTTATACCAACATACATACTTTTAGTTGCCATGAAGCTCTGGGAGCCAGAAGTGCCTTTAATGTAAAAGTCTATGTTTATGCAAATGAATTAATTTCACTTTTTTTTTTGAGAGAGAATAGACACTACAATTGAATTTTGTGGTTCTTTTTCTTCTTTAGCATAGTGCTTGCTTGATATAATTTTCAATACTTCATTGTCAAAATTATTTCCCAAGAAGACATTGCTTTTCATGGCATTCTTTCTGTTGGAGCAACCAGGGGAACTTGTTGAAGAGACACTGCCTCATGTACTGAAGAGTGTGGGATTGCCAACTTGGTTACACAGCAGTGCCTGCAAGATGGACTGGGTCTGGAGCAGCAATAGCGGTGTGATCCAAAGTGTCCTCCTGCAGGTCTGAGGTGCCCCCATGTGATGTGACCCAGAATACAAAGTGGAACCAAGAGTGTTGCCCTGACAGTTTAAACAGGTCGTGCTCTTAAAGCATACATACAGCAGTCCACGGGGGATTGTTTAAAAGAGGTGTAATTTTTAATTCCTCATGGAGGCTCCTGAGTGACCCAGCCTGCTCTCCTCAGCAGTCCTCTTCATTTAAAATCTAGGTTCTCCGGGCTAAGGTTTTCTCCCTCTCAAGGTCAGTACCTTCCAGTATTCCCATTACACACAAAGATGCAAGCTTCAACACAAAATTAATCTTTACATGAAATGACTGTTCCTCTGTTCTGTTGTTTCCAAGGCATGTTTGTATGTGCTTAGCAGTGAGAGAGGATTTTAACAACTATGGCAGAAACTGGACATATTGATGTGTGGTACCCACACGTTTCCATGAATTTGTTATCTATTTTAAATGGGGAGAGAAAGGATTTATTGCAAAGATTTAGCTTCGTAGGGATTTTTTAATGAGATAGCAAAATTGGTGCCCTGTATAACTTCAGCAGAATCCTCCTGCCATCAGCAATCATTCCCTCTTTAAGGCTATTATTTTTTATAATATATGGAAGTCATTTACTGTATGAAAGGTTGTATATGATGCTGTAGTGAACACCAGGAATTTATTATAATGCTGCAACTGGATAGTCAAAGTTCTGATGTTACTTCAGGGACCAAATCTATTCATTTAAAAAAGAAAAAAACAACCCTACATAACAATATGTCACTTCAGAGGTCCATCACTCCCTCTTCCATTTGTTGTGTTCCCACAGGCATGGGCTGAACTAGATGAACAGGCAGGTATTTTCTCTTGCACACATTTCTGCAGTGGAAGAATGAGGAATTCACTAGAGGCTGACAGCATTTTAACCTCTGCCCACTTTCCTCTCATTTGGACTAGGAGACCATGCAGTCCCAGTTTAACATGTACCAGCCACCGCCCCCCCCCCCTCCGCCCCCATTTCCCCGCCCCCCCCCCCCCCCCAATATCTAAAGCAACAAATTGTGTGTGATTTATTGTTCATTATGCATGCTTTCAATAAAGTAGAGAACAGATTGACTTCAGGGCTTTAAAAATATGATTGTATGTTTGGATGTGCAATAGCGGTATCTTCCAGGTGGTTTGCATAGAGACTGGCTTAAATCAGCCCCTAAGGATATTTTGTTTTGAATATGTTTGTGCTCTGTTGCTGAATACTAAGGCTAAAATATATTCATTCTTTGGAGGCTATTTTTTCTTATTTATTTTCAGGAGTGTGCAGTTATTATAGATTAAGGTTGTCAATTATTCCTTCTATAAGTAGATAGTGTTAATATTAGATACTTAGCACAAACACCATGCTCATCTTTTCCTAAATATTTAGAGGAATAAATGGTTCTTTACTGAATATTAATGCACCTCTATTAATTGATATGAAAAGTATCCTTGTCAGAAGAAATTTTAGTAGTAGTATTCTGCTTTGTGTCCATTTATTGTGTAGGTAAAAATATCTAATGATCCATCCAGCTAAATAATATGCAACTACAGTGAAACATTTATCAACATTTATGGGTATAAAATATGCCAGGGCCTATAAGTGGAAGAAAAAAAACCCAAACCAACAAAAACAAAAACAAAAACAAAAAACAACCAACAACAAACAAACAGAGAAACCCAAAACTGAATTCTCCTTTCCTGGCCTTATGACTTGTGGTTCAGCAACTAGGGATCTCAAAGTCAACAGGGTTTTGCTCCTTGGTGGCTCTGGTAATGTATCACTGTAGTACATCACACATGAGTTCAGAACAGAATGTCACAGTAATGCTGAGGGGCAGCTATGAAATCTTGCTCAGTGTTCTGCTAACAAAAGTACTACCCCTGCTGTCTGAGAGGCTTATATTTATGTGAAAAGACTATCAATTCACTCTTAGGGTTACTATATAAGAAAGCTAGCAATTCACTTTGACTCTATCAGTCCCTGTAACCGATAATTTCTGCTAGTTTATTCCATTTGTGATGATAGAAGCCATCTGTCTCTCTCTGCTTTGCACATCCTCAAGTGGGTTCTTACATGTTAGGGAAACCTTTCCCCTTCTGCCCTTAACATGCAGTTGCCATTTTGATAGAAATTATAACACTTTCCCTTAAAGAGTTCCTTTTGAACTCCACCATTTTGAAAATCTCTGCTTTAATGGGCTGCTTATTTCTGGCTAGAAGCGTGATTGGAATGTTACATATTTCTCCAGGCTTGGAGTATTAAATAATTGATAGTTGGGAACAAATTCCTAAGCTGTAATTTAATCACTAACATCTCAAGCTGCCGTTTGTATTGGCCAAATTGCTGAAGCACAGCTTTTTATTTAATCAGGACATAACATATTATTTCCAGAACAATTGCAATCTTGCTCCGTCTCATGAGACCCTTATCCCAGAGGCTTGGCTGTTAATGGCTGAGATGTGGTACATGTGAGAAAGATCTGCCATAGGTTGACCTCTGGAAAGGAGGAAAGCATTTGTATTTTGTTGGCTTTCCTGTGTAGGATTCTTTGCCTGACTTTGGCCTCTTGTTGACCAGAGCCCCTCTTTGTGTGCAGCAAGCTCACTCCCACCCCTCTGCAGCTCACACCCGGTGCGTCCCTCAAGGGTGGAGTGCTCTGAGCTGTAACAATATGAGGTTGCTGGCACTCTGCAGGTCACTGTTTTCTTTGGAGGCAGATGGTTATTGTAGTTTCCAGTATAGCAATGGAGTCCCTCTCTGAACAGCACGACCCTGGCTGCTGGGACTTCCAAAATGCTGTCGAAAATATTTATTGTTGTTGTTGCTGATGCTGCAGAAAGATAGAAGGCATGTTGCTGAGGAAATGCAATGAAATAACGAGACAGATACCAGTGGTAACTCACACCTCAAAAGTTCCAGAGCTCAAAACACGCGAAGTTTGGATACTTAATCTGACACACTTCATTTGTGCTTTGTCTGATTTCTTACAATGCCTCGAAGGGTTTCTTCAGAGATTTCTGATACTTACTAGACTGAAATTTAATAAAACTGGTCCTTATGTGATTCTACCTAGAATCCAAAATTTCTAAAAAACACAAGCATGGAAATAACTTTTTAAAGCAATTTGCTTTTGTTTTGTGTGTTTAACTTGTTTTGTTTCAAGAGCAAGAGCTTCAGCCTTTGGCTGAAAAAGCTATCTTAGTGGTGTTTCTAAGAAAATTTAGCCATTCTTATAAATGTTACATATAAGATTGAGTGATTAATATGCAGAAAATTGGAACAACCTATATTTATATTAGATTAGAACAACCTACAGATGCAACACTGGAATAATGTAATTGCAATGGGCTGTGGAAATAAGGGAAACATATCTAGCAGTATCCTTGAATACTCTTGCCAGGGAGCTTTAAGTATTTACTGTGTGTTGTGAATTAGCCAGTGTACACATGGACCCTTTAATTTGCTGATAGGAAGGTGGTTGTTGCAGACAATTCGCTCTTGAGTGCTGTAGAAGGAGCTTTTGCTTCTAAGAAAGATGTGTGTCCTGTTCCTGCTGACATTGGGAAACCCCAAAGAAGTATGAAATGGAAGATCTTGTCAGGAATCCCTGTGCACTTACAGAACTATAATAATAGTATGATGCCAGCATGGATATTAACCTGAAACACGACAACAAGGTAATAGTATGAGGACATGAGCCTGAGAGACACTCAATGAATTTAAATTTGATCTCCACAGAATATGACACCCCTGCGTTTTCATCTGTTAAACTCGGATGTCTGCAGGATTAGCACAAATTCTTTCAAAGCATATTCTTCATGTCTGTTAGAGTCAGAAATTGGTACATCATAGGGATCCTTGCTCAGATGTGCATGTGCCAAGCTTACGTTCATAGGCTTGAACATTAATAATTTGCCTAATTTGAATAATATAGAGACACACAGGTATAAATATTCCCCTGTATTGTGTTTTGACATTTTTTTTTAAAAAATATACAGAACAAAAAAAATATATACTTGCATTCCTAATTTTTCTGTGACTGTCTTCATGCAACCCAGGAACAAATGGAATGGATTACCCTGGTCTGGGTTGCTGGAGGGTGTGAATAGCTCTTAAAAGGAGAGTATTTATTGGACCGTGTAGTCTCTAGTTTTACAGCAGCGTTGACTGTAATTGGTAAATGCTCCTTGTAACTGGGAGAAATTTGAAAACCCATGCACCCACTCTGAAAAAACAGGCTTGTGATGGGGAACATGCTTATTTTGGTGTGCTGGATGCTGGCTGAATAATATTCCTAAATAGACCAGCTGGGAAAAGAAAAGGCTTTCTCTGCCAAGGGGAGAAAAGGATTCAGTTAAACATAGAGTAGATCATCAGTTGTTGCTTGGTAATTTTTAGACTGTCATGATAAGGCTGTACCAATCACACATTTTTATGTTTAACCAAACTTTTGGTTCCACATACCTTAAGGTCCTTGGGTCAGCGAAAGGTCTTCCTTAGTTCCTGGTTCACCAAAGGAAGTAGATGGTTGCTCAAAGGAGTATTCCAAGCGCAGCAGGATACTTCTTTTCAAGAATATACTTTCTTGCAAAAAAAGTATGACCATCTGTGTATCTAAGCCTCTGGGGGTGGAAAGGTGGAAAGCCACTTCTCATGGCTGGCTAATGCTGAAGTCACAAATGCAGATGCCTTCTCTGGCCTTGGTTGACTTCCATACATTTCTGTACACTTTCCAGAGGTGGATGCAGTGCTTAGCTGTTGTCGTGCATAGACTGCCTAGGTATCCCGTATCTGCTTCAGCAGAAGGAGTTCACTTGGTGCCTGCCATTTTCCACACTCTTCTTTGGAATACGGCTGGTCACAGTTGGCAAGGAAGGTTTAGAGTACTGGTCAGTGAGGGGAAGGAATTATGAGGTGAATGGGGAAAAGGGCTACTCTGTTTCTCATTCACCACAAGAATGTGGCAGGAGAAAGATATATCTACTGACCTTCATCTATGTAATGTGTGTGGGAAGGAGCAAAATTAATTTCTTTCTATTTAGAAGCCCAGCAGCCTCCCAGCTCATGCCAGCTCAGACCAATGCTTGGCATAAGGCAAGGAATTTTCTTTTCCCTGAAGCTCAAAACAAGCAGCAGATGCTAAGTTTGACTGTGTCCCCAAGTCTCCTGACATGCCATGCTAAACCCTTTCAGCCACGCTTAGGCCTGTGTTTTGGCACTAGGAGGGAAGGACGCTGTAGCATCAGCAGGTGTTGCTGCTGCTGCTGTTGGGAAAACAAACATCATCCTACTGTGGACTGCAGATGTTTGTCCTCCTCACCTCCCCCTGGCATCCTACTTCGAACATGTTGGGACAGACCACGGTTTTCTGCCAAAACTTTGTCAGATGTTTTAGCATCCTTGGGATGGGAACATACTGCTGACATGCAAGATGATGCGTTATTTATAAGTTTGCCTTTGTCCCATTAATCTAAAAATACTTAGATAATGTGACAGAGGTTTGCATGGTTTGCCAGCACACTTGGCTGAAACATGAAGTATCTGCTGGAGAGAACTGAGAATGCAGCCCTGGGAAGGACTTTTCTGCTGGGTTCAATTAGTTGAATCCATAAAATATTTTATTCTAACACTGTTACAGAAACCCAATATTTGAATTCTAAAAAAGCCTTTGATTTTGGGGTTAGTTTGTGGCATTCTGCTTCTGCCCATGGTTAGCCAAACATATTATTGCACTGCCTGGGAGCAGCCTGGGAGGAAAATTCCTACTTATAAGATCAATTTCCCTTTCACAATCATTTTACTCTCAAGGAGGGCTAGGGCTATTGCTGTCAGAGCCTGGTTTTGATGTCTGAAAGAAGTTCTGGGTAAAAATAGGAGGGTATGGGAAATACTGGAGTGGAGAGGCACCTGGATCCATCCTGAATGCATCACCCCTTACTGCACATTTGTGTAGTGCACAGCACCACCTGCCCATGTTTTCCTCGGGATTTCCTAGGTGTACATAGAGAAGTTTACTTTGTGACTAAAGTGATATATTAAGCGACTGTAAGTTTATTCAAAATGCTTCAGAGTTACTGAGTGTGTATTGTGCCATGGACCTCAACATGTGTTGTCACTTGTCAGAACTATTGCCAGATGTCCAGAAAGCTCTGTTGGATGGCCAAGTACAAGAAAAGGGGAGAATGGAGGAGTGGGATGTGTTCATTCCTCAGTTCCCAGAGTGCTGACTGTCATGGGAGATTGCAAAATACAAAGACAAGGGAATGTCATGTCCTTTTGCACTGTTAAGATTTTTATGGTACCCAAACCACTTTGCATCATCCTCTTACAGGCTTTATCAGTTTTGAAAAGATATTTCCTGGAAATCCTACTAAACCGATGTTTTTAACAGCACAGAGCTGATAGCAGCAGTATTTTAAAACAAGCAAAACTTGGATCCTCAGGCCAGTGGCCTTGCCACTGCCACAAGCACACGGCTTTGATAAAATAATGGATGCCATATGTTGTTTCTTAGAAATGTCATGCAGTTTGAGTAGGAGAATCATTTTTTTAATCCAAGAAAGCTCATGGGAAGCAGAAAAGTCAACAAAAAGCTCCTTAAGAAAACAGTAACAGCTCCTTACCAATAAGCCCTACACTTACTTTCCATTTAACTGAAAAATCCTTGCAAAAGACATTATCGGGTAACCAAACTCTAAATTCCTGTCAAGATTCTAACTGCATAAAATCTCTACCTGTTTCTACTTTTTATATGCCATTTCTGCAAATTATATAGATTAACAAATTATATGGGTCCTTACAGCTGTTGCTAGGTTTGCAAACGATTGGTGTACAGCTTCAGCATTGATTTAAGCTGACAGTTATTTTTTTCAATCTTTGGTTCAAAAATATAATCTGGATGTGGAAGGTAAAATGCTCTGTTTTTCTCATGAAGCGTTTTACAGGTAAAAACATTTAATGAAAAGAAAAAAATCACTGGTATGGAGCCAGTAGATCATAGGATTATGGCCATTTTGAACAGACATTTTTGGTCATTCTTAACATCAATGGGATCAGTGGTAGCTAAACAATAGAGAATAGAAAAACTTTGGGTATTAGACCAAAACTCAGCAAATGAAAAATTATTGTTTTTCTTTACCTAAAATCTATAAAACATTTCTAAGCTCTTTAGAATGAAAACGGTCTTGAAATGTAATTTTATCTCCACAAAACTTTATTTGTCTTCATTTTCAGACTGTTTCTTTTTCTGAACTCTGTTCAAGCTTTCTTCCTTCTCCCTTCAATACCGTATGCTTATTGCAGAAAGCCGGGATATATTTTTGTCTTTTTACACATCCATGGGAGTTTTTTGTTGTAGATAACAGGGCCTGAAAACACTCCAAAGACAAAATAAAGTGCTTAACTTTAGATGGTCAAAGAACTTCTTGCCGAGACAGAGATGACCCTGCTGATTTAGGAGATGTAGTGACAAATTCCTAAAAGCTCTTTTCAGCCAAATGGATAATTATTTTGGTTGGGATTTCTCAGAAATCAGGGATTAAGATGTAGGTAAATGAGATCATTCTTCAGGATGAATAAGGCAGTGGAGATAAGGAGAGCTATACCAGTAGATACTGTAGGACATTCTTTCATAGCTCTTTTCTCTCTAGTTAGAGACTGCACTGCTTAAAATCTTGTGTGTGTGTGTTTATGTTTCTCTGCTAATGTTTATGATGTGAATGGGAAAAAATCTTACTTTTTTACACATACCTCTGGAGCTGAACAGAGAAAAATGCAAATTACTTACAGACAATAAAATTTTATAATACATTTAATACTGTGTAACAAGCAATGCTTGCCCAGTTCCCTAATCACATAACTTGTACAAAAAATATCATATGCAAGAGAGTGTAGAAGGAATTGCAGAGGGAAACAGCCTATTTTTTAGAGTAGGGATGGCAGGAAATGTCATATTAAGGCCTTAGTTTGGCTTGATTTTCATACATTAGTTTGACCATTATGTATATATATAAGAACATATGGGAGAATAACTGCTTGGGGCAGATGGGTCATGTTCCTCTGGGACACTATGCGTGCAGAGTGTACTCTTTCAGATCATCTAAGACTGCAGCAGCCAACGTGGATGTGCTTGAAAAGGTTTGTCTCCTGTAGTGCATTTGCCTGAGTAATTCTGTTATGCATGAGATTATATCTTCATGCTGTCTGCAATTGGGCCATTCTTTTTTGATAGACTTAATAATAAATGACATTTTTAATATAGACCTGGTGTAGTGGGGAGCCTATATTGTTTTCACACCAGCTGGGGGTTGCCTCTTTACCGATCTGTTTCTGAACTGTGTTTTGAAGACTATAGTTCTAAAGTAATTACTGTTTTCATATTAAAGACAAAGCAGGTACAGTTGCTATTAGAAACTTAACCATGTTTTTTTCTTATGTGCCAGGAAAACTTCTAAATAGATGTTAAGAAGTGAGTTAAGAAAGGGAATATTTTTTTCCAAGTTATGTTTCTAGTGAGGCAGAAAAGATGGAAAAATACGTGGCACTTTCTTCACAAAAGAGTTAGGAGGAATCAGGAGGTGCATATGAGAATAATGCAACATAAACTGCTATCTTAGGAGTAAACAGTAAGTCAGAGGAATGCTGCACACAACTGACTCTATAGGAACAACTTCTATTTGCCTGTATTAAAATTGTCTATGACATAGAATATAATGATTCTAATGTTTCAAAAAGCATCCCACTATGTAAGGTCTTGATTTCTGCTAAGTGCTTAGCACCTTTCCACATGAAAAGGCCACGTGTCTTCTTTACATTGCCCTACATGCCTGTAGCACATTTGTTCCATCCTAATTTAGAGGGAAAAGTCTTGATGCCTGAATCACTATCAAGTGAAGTTTGCTTGATTATGTCCCTTTCATGTGCTGAGTGATTTCCTTGACAGGACCATGATATATGTTACAAAAGGTAGGAGAGTGTAGGGTTAAGCCTCTCAGATAATATATGGGTATTCAAATAAATGTTTTCACTTAAAATATGTTAAAAAGCCATAAACCTGCATATAAATTAGGGAGAATTTCTGTATGTTCTAGGTCCAGGAAAAAAAAATACATTATTCATACTTACATGATTTGGGGCATCACTCTTGAAAAGCCTGTCATGAAATAGGTGGTGCAAGACACAAGGAAGCATCTTGTGTTTCACCACTGAATGGTCAATGGTCAATGGTTTGCTGCTGCTTCTGCCCTGCTAGTTTGCTTGTTAAGCCTTATTAAGACAAGTTTCTGATAGGACTTCTGTGAGCTTGCCTTCGGAAAACATACAAGACTCAGCATTTATGAGAGCACAGCTGTGAGCATTGGATTCCATCAGACTCCAAGCATGCATGCATTTTAGAGACTATAGGTGACAAAAGAAAATAGCCAGGACTATATGAAAATTCAGCCTGGAAGGGACCCTAGGAAGTTTATCAATTAATGTGATGCTGCTACAAAGTTATAGTAAGAAGAAAATGCTAAAAAGCTAAGTGCAAAATCTTGGCAGATAAATAAATTAATGGTTGCTTCGTTAAAAAAAACAAACACACACACACATTTATTTCTTAATTGATTTATTAATTTATTTGAAAATAATTTTGGTTGTTGATCTCCAGTAGAATCTGACCACCAGCTGGCTCTGTCCATGTTTGTAGAGGGTCACAGGTTAACAGTAGTTGCAAGAGATCCCAAGAGGACTACAGCTGAATCTCTTGCTACAAGGTTAGCTGTGAGATCAGACCAGGTCTGAGGTGAGACTGCCACATCAAATGACACCTTTGCAGTCAGATCTGGAAACCCTCCAAGGATGGAGATTGGAAAAGCTCTCTGTGCAACCTGCTCCAGTGCCTACTGTCCTCATGAGAAAAATTATTTTTCAGGTATCTAGTCTGATTCTCTCATTTCAGCTTATGTTTGTTGTTCCTCATCCTGCTGCTACGCACTGCTGAAGAGCCTGGCTCCATCACCTCACCTACCTCCCTGTAGGTTCTAGGGGGTGCTGCTAGACTCCTACAAAGCTGTCTTTCCCCAGGTCGAGCCAGACCGTGTCCCTTAGCCTTTCCTGGCAGGGCCGCTGCTCCAGCCTGTCAGTTTGGGGTCCCCTCACTTAACTCATGCCCATTCATGAATGTCTGTTTTACACTGAAAAGCCCAAACCAGGATGCTGTATGCTAAATGTGGTCAAAAGCACGGAGCAGAGGGGAATAACGCTGCTCCTAAGCCATTTGTAGGTTCGGGTTCTTCATCTGGAGGTTGGTTTGTTTTTAATATATAAGAAAGTAGTTTCGTGTATACTCTGGATTTCAGTATTTCAACAATTAGCCATGTGTCTACATATTGACATTCTCATTAAATATGTACAAATGCCACTTCTGAATAATAGAAGTCAGACTTTGATTTCTTTTTTTGAAAATGGTTAAAAAACCTAACAATTTAAGTTTCATGACCTTGTATCTTTTTAAACAATGAAAAAGCTAGATTGCCTCTTTTTTTTTTAGTTGCTCCATTCAGTGATTAGCTAGCCAAAAATGTCTACTGCTTGTATATGGCAGTTATTGGATAAAAATTTGAAGATATTCTGCAGAATTTATTTGAAAATCTGATTTTGCTGCATTTTATCTTGGAGACATACTCTAGTTTGATTTAAATGAACTCAAAAGCCAAATATTTTAAGTATCTTCATGGATTTCTAACTAATTATATGTTAATTGAAATTTATTTCTGCCAGTAGAAGGAAGTTGTAATATGAGATAGTTCCTTTTCTATCAAAACTATTATTTTCTAGCACATGCTACCATCTGAACACATTATCTTTTTGTTTGATTCATTCTTATTACACATTACTTCCACCAGGAAACTGAGCAGCTGGGCATGATTTAGCTTAGATAAAATAAGAACTGATCTGTACTCCAGTTGAAAGTCATATGCCATTGAACTATGGTTGCTTGAGAGCTTGGAAATTTTTATTAGCTGACATGTTAATAAAACCCTCAAATGAACAATTAAAAATAAAATAATTTAGTGTTCATGAATGCTGCTAGACTGACAGTTCTGACAAATTAAATTTTGTTTGTGTCAAAGGGGAGACGGTTATCATATGCAAAGTGATGACACAAACAGACATCATCAGCTAATACGCCTCAAACCTCACCTTGAAGAGGAAGAAATAGTTCTGTTTACATGCCATCCTGTCTACATTATACAGTGAAAAAAGCAGCTAATTTTGGTGGCCGTTTTCATAATCCACTAAGAAAAAGTCTATTAACTAGGAATGAGCGAATAACTGATTTTTTGTTTGAGTGGCTAAAAGGAGACAAATAGTTTGGATGTAATAGAAATAAACCAAGTTATTTTCATCAGAAAGGTGGTTGGGTTTTTTTTGGTTTTTTTTTTTAACCTCAGAAAAACATAAACATATTCTCTTTTGGAACTGGTAATAAATGACAGAGGAATGAAGATCCACATTCATAATGTCTATGACCAGTAGTTTTATGATTAGCCAGTTCACCTATTGAGAGACATAAGTTCAGATTTTTCCTTTGCAAAAATGGAGTGAGGCTGTGTATCCAGGATAGTTTCTTATTTCCTCCTGTGGCCTGGGGAGTAAGTAGGCTAGAATTCAATTTCCCATGATGTTTCAGTGATTTAGCTCTTGAGAGTCGCTGATTGTATGCAAGTAGTCCACACAAGGAGATACAGAGCAACACACCTCAGTACTCTCCACACCATGGCACTGGCAATAGCAATCACTGGAAGAGGCAATAGCCTGAGAAGAATACTCTACAACCAGAATTAAGACCTAAGTTTAGGCTCTGAGCCTTGGAAAGGCTGTTCTATCTAAAATGCTGTTATAATTAAATATTATAAATCTAAATAAAAAAAAAGCTAAATAAATCTACGTTGGCAGTATCTGTGAATACAGCCCTTCATTTGTCCAGCTTTTATTCCAAGGGACTTAAAATAAAATGTTCCTGAATTACTAAGTCAGTTTATCTCATAAGGGCTGGAGCATCACCATTTTCATTTTGTCCACTACTGCTAGGTTAAACTATATAATTTTCACACCTGCAAGCAGCATTTTTTCCCAAAAAAATTTTGCACACACCCCCACCCCCACCCCTCCCCCACCACCCCTTGATTAATCTCTACCATTAATGCATTACTTTCTAAATTTGGGGAGAAGGTATGAGAAATATTTTGAGTCACATGACTCAAGTACTTCTGTTGTTTGACATCTGTGGGCAGGGAGTGCAACCACAGGCTTTGCAGCCTCCCATTCTACTTGTCAAAAGAAGGATACAGAGCCACTCTCAGCTTGTGTACAGAAGCGCTACAAGAACAGAATAAATTAATCTGAATGGAAAGTGCCACTCACCTCTGGAAATACATCCTACTTTGAATATCTAGCTTCAAATGCCAGAATTCGAAAATTTACAGCATGAGTTGGTGAAGTCTGTGTTTACTTCAGGCATATAACCAACTGTGAGCCATTGGCTCCATGCAACAGAAATCAATGACTCTCTAGAGAGTAATGCAGTTGCTCTTTACAGAAAAATCCTGTATATTTTGGGAAACATATATCTGATATAACCTTCAATGCAGAAATGCACTATTTCATTGCAAATGAGAGTTTATGTCGTTAAAGTAATTTCTTATATGTATATAACATCTATATAGTTTAATGACAGAACATCTATGAATAGCTCACTTGAATGTCTACTTACTAATATTGCTTGCATCTTGAGGTTGGTATATTGTGTTTGTTTACATAATTTTTGGCACTTAAGAGCTAATCAAGTGTCTTGATACAAAGAATTTAATATCTAAGGCTCTGAGGAGAATCTTTGATGAATACCTGTTATGTGATTCCCACAATGGATATAAACTTGATTAATGTACTTGTATTTTGCAAGCAACATTTTCATAACATTTCTGACAAATTAACCTTTAAAACAGAATGCTAGAAGTACACATACTTATTTTTATTTATTTTTCTTAAACAGTTATAAAAACTCAGTTTGCAGGAGAATTATAGGTATTTTGTGTAGAGAAGGCATTTAGCAGAGAACTGAACCCAAACAACATTTTACATTCTAACTTCTATGATCTTCCCACGGTTCCTAACTCTCCTGTTTTTGGGGTTTTTTTTTGGTTTGTTTGTTGTGGGTTTTTTTGTTGGGTTTTTTTTTTTTTTTCCCCATGAAAGTCTTTCTTAAAACTTCAGTTTCTGGAGGGATATGAATAGATGAGGCCATAGCTTTTATGTTAAAAGGACAAAATATATTAAAAAAACCCAACAAACAAACAAAAACCAAAACCCCCAAAACACTTACATGGTTTTCAAGCATCTACCTTTTCTGAGATTCACAGACTGTGTTACAATATGGTGGTAAATGGCAGCGGGGGACACGTTGCATTTTCTCATAAAAGACCTCTTGCATGTCTGACTTAGGTTCACAAATAAGTGCAACATGGTTGTGCCTTGGGCTTCCCAGTGCTTTCCCTGGTGACCTGTCTGTGCGTGTGAGCATCTGCACACATGTGTGCATATACATATGGTGTATTCTGGAGGCGGAACTTTCCTAATAGCTGTTGAGTGGTGTTTAGGAGAGGTGCACCAGAGTAACAGGGTTTATAGTTCCCAACTGCCACAGTGACCAGGTGTTACTAGTACCTAACAACGTAAAAATACAAATTAGTATGTATGCATGTGTGCCTGTGTCTGGACTATGAGTTGTTGTGTGAATAAGTGCTTTTGATTTTAGGGCAATGAGACAGATATGATTGCTGACATACTCCTTTGGTGCTTCTAAACGGCCTGTTTTGGTGTCCTGCCCTCTGTGTACTGGGTGTGGTGAAAGCACCTCCAGAGTGCTTGGCACTTGCCCAGTCCAGATCTAAACAGTTTTGGGCACCCAGTCAAGCTTTGTTCATCCCGCTCCATGAAGCAGTATTTCCTTCTTTGCTATTGCAACACCAAACGTTGAGAATGCTAAACCCACCCCCTTTTGTTAAAATCCTAGCATGTTTGGTCATTAAAAAATGACCCGAAGGTACCCTCAAAGCCCCAGTAGTTAAATAAAAAAGTTTGTACAATTTCTGTTCTCCCAGTATTTTTAAGACTTCTAATGTTTCTTCCTATCTCATAACTGCCTGTCCTTGAGGGGTGTTTAGGGGTATCTGACAATAATGATATTGGGGGTTTCCAGGTTTGCAGAATCACTAGAACCACTGTCTGCAAACCGCTCTGTCAAGGGTCAGCTGCATGACAGTTTTGACAAAGCTCTATTTGCTGCAGGCGTCTAGGCAGATAGCATGGTTTTCTTTGGTCTTGTTTGCTTGCTTGCTTTTCTTTTTTGTTGATACTCACCCACTCTTTTCTCCCTAATTTTTTGTTTTGTCATCTGTGTCCTCCAGAACGTGTGGCGGTTGACAACATAGCAGTACAATAGTATAATGCAGTCTTGATCACTGTGACTGACTGACCACATCTGAGTTCTGGGCTCATACATACTGAGCTATCTTGACCAGTATTAAATGGAGGCTTCATGACCTTAAACACCGCTTAGTCCCCTCCCAAGTTTCTGACTGCCTATCACTGTTGTAAGCCATGGAGGGGCTACCAAAAGGCAAAGGAAAACAGAAGATGGGCATTTAAATGATGGGTTGAATAGAACTTATCTTTTGGGACACTACCATTTTTCAGAGTCTAGACACTGACCTGTACCACTGTACTCTCCTTGGAGTTCTACCCTGCCTCCCTCTACAGACTCCCAACAGTGAATTTCTGGAGGGGAGCTTCCAAAAAAGAGAAATATCTCCATTTGAGTTTAGCCACAGTTGCCACTGTGTTTCCCAACAGCACTCCATCTGTTCTGCCTCTTTCTTTCAGTAAGCTTGATTTTCAGTCTGTAGAGGAAGTCTGCTATTGGCTTTGGGTGAAAATGCAATATACTCCTATTTAAAATGGGTGTTCATAAAATCAGTCCAGAAGCAGCTGCAGTAGTTTCCAATGTCATCACCCCTCCAGTTCCTCTTCTGTAGGGGCTTGTTGCAGCTGAACATGGTAAAAGATCATAACAGTGATTCTCATGCAAAGACTCAAGACAGGCCAGAAATTATTTAGTTTAACTTGGCTGACTTTGTATTGAGGTGAATGAGCAGGAATGGCTCTGCTCCGAGGATGATAACTTCCTGCAGGAAGGTAAAATGTAGTATCAAACATGGAGAGATTGTAACTTCTTACAGTACTCCAGCTATATCCTCATACCTTGCCTGCTCCTGACTTCTCAAGTCTTCTCACATTGCCAAAATGTTGTCAAGGGAATTTAGGATTTGTGTGGGGGAAGATGCATGCAGCTGTGCATAAGCTTTACTTACAGTCTGACCCAGCTCAGGAACAGGATCTGTGCAGGGTGTCCACAGGGAGCCCAGGTTACATAGTTGGCAAAGTGACCTCTGCCTTGAGTTTTTGTTTCATTCTTGGTGCAATACCTTGCATAACCACTGTCACCAGATGAAAACAACAAAGACATAACCTTGTGCTGTCCCCCAGTGCTGTGGGAATCAAAGGTTTCCTGGTTGCTCAGTACTTGTACACAGAAAGTCCATAAGTGGAAGTTTTGTTATAGTTTAATCGCCTAATCTAAGCAGCCTTTGAAGTTTAAGATTTTTTAAAATAAGAAAGGAAATATTTTGGTGAGAATTAATGCTTGCATTTTTCACTATTTAAATATAAATCTATGTTTATATTCTATAAGTTAGAAAAGCTGAGAAGAGAGGAAGATGTGTGTGGGGTTACTGCTCCTCAGGTGAAGCCATGTTGTTCCCTTCCCGCTTTCCCTCTCTCTTATACACAAGTTACTGAAGCCAGTGCCAATTTAAAATTTTCATGAGTTTCAAAATTGCAACTAATTTGTATTTCTGAGTGTGTTAAGTAGAAGTGAAAAAATACACACCAAAGATCGAAAGACCCTTCTCATTGAGGATAGGAGGTAGTACATAGGATGCAACTTAGAAACAAACTGCAGCAGTCATCCCTTTCCAGGTGGGATTGGACTGATTTCTGGTACCTTGTATGTGGAAGACTTTGACAGTGTGTCACCACAACTATTCAGAGTTCCATGTGCTGTCATTTGGGAGGTGGCAGGAGTTACACTATTAGCAGAGCCTCGAAGTGGCTACGGCACCATGGTAATGGATATAGATCCCAGCTGCAGTCAAGATCAAATGGAAGACAAATGGGCTTCTCTTATGCTTAGCCCATTTTCCAGGAAGCAGAATCGACTCAAGTTTGACGTACACTTTGATGAGAGGGAGGTTTTGTTTCTTCTTCACAATATGCTGGTACATACCATATGTCTGTCCCAGACTCCCAGGGAGAAGAAAAGGTCCAATACAGTGCTTCTAGGTGGCCTGGACCTGGTGTCCCCAGGGGGCATTTACAGTGTACTAGCTTTGCTCTTTCTGAAGGGCTGATAACAGAGTAATGTCTTCTATAAAAATGCTTTTGTGACCACATAGAAATAGCCAAGCACAATGTTAACATTTAATAGCTTGTAGAAAAAAACCAAACCTATTACTTCTTAGAAGCAAGGCTGACTTGTTAATTTTATACGTATGGTTGAACAAACGATCAAAAGTAGTCCCATATTGATCCTTAGGGAGAAGCTGATAATTAAAATTAATAAAAGGTGCTTTTGGAATGAGTGTGCTGCTTTGCCTTGTAACATTCTTTACCTGTTTAATAGTCCTGTGCCATATGTAAATTTAGTTTTCTAAGTAATATGCAATCTTTTCAACATAGAGTACAACTCAGCAAATCAGACTTTGATTTTCTCACTTCAAACTTTGTATAATTTAAAGATTAATAAAATCATATATCCCAAGACTTTCACTTTCTAAGAAAGATGCCTAGTTTGGAAGTAAAACAAAACATTTCTAGAAATATTCCAGAATTTCTATCTATCTGCCCCAAAGCACAAGCTGAATCCCCACAGGCTGAGAAATAAGAAGGCACCTCTTGCCTGCTATACAAATGGAAAGTTCAACTCATATAGCTATTATGCATAATTTACATGGATGTTCCACAAAGCCTGCCTGGGAATAACATAGAGGAAAAATTAATTACATGCTTTTAATATTCATTAAACCTTTTTTCCCTCTGAGCCTGTGTTGCAACTTCAACAGTACATTTCTAAAACTGCATAAACCCAAGAACAACAGCAAGATGGGGATCACATATCACTGCAATAGTACAGTTACCTGTACTGCCTCCAGGTCAGCCCAGCTCCTGGCTTTGGACTTATGGGTGGCAGAAAGGATGAAGCAGCTGCAACCACTGTCCACATGCATCCTGGTGTATAGGAAAGGAGAACATTCCCTTGCTTTTGCTTTTAAGGAAAGATGCATCATAACTTGTTCCTACAGGTGAATGAGCTCCTGTCTTTCCAGAAGGGACCATTTTGAGACAGTGGTACTACAGATATCTTGCAAAAAATATGTTCAGATCCTCAGGTGTTTTAATCCAATGACCTAAACCAAAAATATCACTCCTTCTTCTAGATTTCCCTTTATAGAAGAAGTGGATTTGTTTAGAATAATAAAACAGCCAAATACACCAATACACTGATCTAAGGTAGTCTGTAAACATGACAGTTAAAAGAGAGCTTATTTTTCATCCCTACTCTTTGGGTAATCAAGAAATATGTAGCTCATCACTTCTACATTCATCATGTAAGCAGAAATACTGCAAATCATTATACCTGCTTTTTGTAGTTTTATTCATTAGATTGGTTTCATACCTTTCAGTTCCTGAAATTCAGAACAAAACACACTTTTGAGGAAGAGAAATCAGAAAGCGTGAAGAGCGTTGTAAAAACTTTTTAGAAGATACAGAAGAAATATTGCTGCAAGACTAGCAATACTTCCAAAGGATTAGATGGTTGCAAGAACAGTCTTATACTTCAGGTTCAGTTTCTGGGTCTGCTAAAAGCTTCCTGTATAAACGCATGCAAGCCACTTGGTCTTTTTGTACCTTAGTTCCCAATGTGAAGATATCACTGTTTTCTTCTTCTCAGACTTTATCTTGTTTGAAAGCTCCTTAAAGCAATGGGAATTTCTGTGTAGTATCTGGCTATTAATTGGTCATAAATTTGTATGCAGGGATGCTGAGAAAAACAGGAAGGAAAGGTGGGTTAGATTTAGAAGTACAAAGTCAGAAAATATTTTGCTTTGTGAACACATCAATGTATTTTCATTCCTCAATCAGGACATAAAGTTTAAAGATAGAGTGTTATTATGGATAAACTGCCATTGAATCGTTTCAGTATTACGATGCATTATGGTACCACATTATTTCAAGGGTTTTGAAGTATGGATGGACTCCCCTTGCAAGGCTGGATTGAGCATCTCATGACACTCTAATAGTCCCATGGCTTTCAGAAGACACTATCTTACTTAGCAGAGAAACAAGTTTGCATCATAGGATTTGCCCACCATAGACAGACCCTGCTCCATACAGCAGAGTGGAGGGAACCTGAATTACAGTTTTCACTGTGGAATGTGAGTGCCAGAGGGTACCAACCCAGAAGAAACTGATAAAAGACAGTATCTGGCAGCTCCTTCAATGAACACTGTTCTGCCCTAAGCGCTGACTGAATAAGGCAGGCTGTCATAACAGTTTGCTACTGTGTAGCTAATAAAAACTATAACATAGCACTTGTACTCAAGGCTTCCAAATTAATGTTGTGCATAAACAACCTGTGGCATCCCCTCACTTTTAAGATAAAAGTATTTAATACCTTAACATTTTCCAAGGCATCTTTAATTTTTTTTTATCATTTCTTTCTGTCTTTCAGAGAGAAAAAAAATTACATGGCTTTATTTTTTAACCTGTTCCTAGAAAAAGCTAATTTATGTCTTCAAAGTTCATTAAAGGATTCCTTCTTCAAGGACAATGTTCTTTCGATTCTTCTTTAACCTTTATAGCAAATTTAAAAAATAGAATCACTTTCACACCAATACCTGAAGTTATTTACAAATACTTAATTAATTCACAATCCATTGTCTGCTGAAAATGCTAAGACTTCCTTGATCTCATTGAGATCATATAGGTATTACTTCCGCATAATGCTGTTATCTCATGTGTTGTTTACATTTACTTTTTTTTTCTTTTCTTTTTTTTTTTTTTTTTTTCTGTAATTGTGGTCCTTTAAGGTAAAATGAACTGAATGAAATGTGAAATCAGTCTACATTGTCCTGACTTGAAGACATGAGGTTTATAAAGTAAAAAATATGAGATTTGTGAAAAACTGATGAGAACTCACAATATTCAACAGAATATATATCCGCAGGATATTACTTGGCTTGTGGTAGACATCCTTAACTTTAGGACAGGAGTTAGTCTTTGGATTTTTGCATGAAACCTGCCCATTTAATGGAAACCTGATCTGAATGGCAGCTTGATCTGCTTTGGAAAATAAAAATTATTAATAATCATGCTTGTGAATGGTGCTGTTCTGCATTTCTGATACATTAGTCTGCAAAGCTGTAAAGAATTTAGACAGATCTCTGTTTTCTTCTCTTATTGACCAATGTACTAGCTAAGAAAATTTCAAATAAAAACAAATATGAGGAGGGTTTGATAGCATCTTTAATTTCAGTCATACACAGCTGAATTCTTCAGTTGACCCTGAACTGGTTGAGCTTAATTTGCTGAAAAACAAGTTGCTTGTACTTTTGTCTGAGCCAAACCTTTTTAAACAGAAAATGAGGGCTTAGTGATTTATTCCGTTTCTTAGAAGTTGCCAGCAGCAATGCATCTAATGAATTCCACACTCCAGCAAATGTGCACAACCATTTTCCTGCTGAGGCATAGGTAGGAGATCCTTTTTCCCTTTATCTCTACTAGCTAATCTTGGCTGGTAATAGAAGTGACCTTCACTTCCAATTGAGAACAGATGCAGAGAACTGAGAAGTATGCATGACTGGTTGATGCTTATTAAAAGTGTACCAAACTTTCAGAGGCCTGCTTAAACTTGACCTTGATATGCTTCAGCTAAGTACCGAAAGCTCATTGCCTTCAATTCAAAACAATAAGCAATATCACATTGAGCTTACAGGAGAATTTGTTTGTTTGATTTTTTAGCTGAATAGAAAAGACTAGAAAGTTCAGAAACAGGTTCAGTTCTAAGAGGAACAATATTTATCTAAATCAGTCGGGGGGGGGGGGGGGGAAGGAAAGAAAAAACCCTAGTCACCTTTTATGGTAAGCACCCATATTTCTTGTTTCCAGTCATGGTGGAGATAAAAGATTGCAAGCATTCCCATAATTAGTTATTTCTGAACTTGAAAAGGGTCAGGAAAAAATGGTAATAATGAGAAAGAACATTTCTGAGCTGTTTCATAATGAGCTGTGCAGATGTCTTGATATTTAAACAAGACTGTTCCTACAACTGTGTCCCAAAACACTGCCTTAGTCACACTTCCATGTTTTAATTCCTTGCCAGCTTCTTCCTTGACCCTAGAGAGCTGTAACTTTACGTTGTCCTATACCAGACTACGTGCTTTTCCTCTTTTGAAGGGATGCAGATCCTCTGTCACAATCTATCACTTTATTGTAGAAAAGATGAGGGGACACACTTGTCCCCATTCTTCTAAGCAGAAAATGCTGACAACTATTTTCTTGTTCATCTTTTTCGTAACATCTTGGAAAACAAACAAACAAACAAACACCACCCAACAACTAAGCTAATGGTGTACTTCAACATGCCTCTGAACTGCAGGTGTAGTTGGACCTTCTTAGAGTCCCAGGTGTGTGACACTGTCTGGGTTCTGGGAGGAAGCTCTCTTTCTTCCTACACAAACAGCATTTTGGAAGACATCTGTGGCAGGCTGATGGTAGTTTCCCTTTGTATCAGAGTAGATCATGAGAATCATAGAACCACAGAACAGCCCAGGTTGGAAGTGACCTCAAAAGATCATCTGATCCAACCTTCCATGGGAAAGGGAGCCCAGGTGAGATTATTTAGCACCCTGTCCAATCACATCTCAAAACCCTCCAGAGATGGGGACTCTACCACATACCTGGAGAGGTTGCTCCAGTGAATGATTGTTCTTACAATCTGTAAAAAGTTTCTTATGTCAAGATGAAGCTTCTCCCAGTGAAATATGTACACATTCCTCCTTCTCCATGTGGCTCCTTGTAAAGTGAGAGCATTCTGTCCTCTTTGTAGCTGCCGTCTGTGTATTGGAGTACTGTGAGAAGGTGTCTCCTGAGCCTCCTCTCCAGGGAGAAAAGACCTAACTCCTTCAGTCTTTCTCACAGGGCAGGTTCTCCAACATTTTGGTCATCAGATTGTAGTTGAATAAATAGATGAGCCAGGCCTGGAATATTTGCCCTCCTTGTTGCGCAATAATAAAATATGATGAGCCCAAATTAAAATTTTATGGAAAAAATATATGTAAGATTCCAAGAAGAGCTATAATTTACTGTAGTTGCATTAAATATAACATAGATGCATTAAAAAGGATCCCTAAGTTTACCCCCTTATATTTTAGTTAGTTATCAATTGTCAACATGTGAACCATCACCAGGTCAAAGCAGGAAAGTCAATGCATAAAGCAAACATTTAACAAAGTGCCATAATGACTGGGAAGGAAAAAGTAATTTGCCTAAAAAATGATTGTTTTATGAAATCAGGTGGATACGTCAAGGGAGCTGCTGCCATTTCACCCCTGTAGGTCATCCAGATCCCTTGCTTTGCTGTGGAAATGTTAGTGACATGGCACGGCGAGGAAGAGAGCAGCTAGGGGAAGGAACTATCTAAAATCCCCGTTGGGCAACTTTGCAAATACCCTGTGACTGAATTTCTGCTGGTGCGTTTAATGTGGGTTGTTTTGGAAGTGCTTTCTATTGAAAACAAAAAGTATCACTTCAGCTAGCGTAATCCCATTAGCCCAAGAGGTTTCTGAAGATGGAGCTGTCAGAAATATGTTTCAAGTCTGTTTCAGCTTGAGAAGCAGCTGGAGCACATGAGCAAATACATCAGAACATGGAGGCACCCACTGATTTCAATGTACAATGTATCATTCTGTTAAAAGACTTACTCAGAGGCATCCTGAACCAACTTTGTTGGTTTCAAAACTGCAGCACTAAAATGGATGAGCAATCCATAGCAGAGCTTAGTGACTACTGCATACATGACAAAATATCGGGACATAAGTACATATGGCAGCTCCGGGAACATGTCAGGCAGATGCTGTGTGAGAGGAAGATATAGTCTTTTACTTGGCAACTGGGGATTGTGGTTGTTCATCAGATGAAGCACGAGGAGGAAGTATAAGAAACATTATGTGATGTTACCTCCCATGCACCCTTTTTGCAAAAGCTCCAGAGAAATACTCCCATGCACACACATTTAATAGTATCTAGAGCTAGGGAACTAAATGTGAATGTAAGAGACTAAACATGTAGCCTAATTTTCTAAAGTCACCCACAAGCTCAGTTGGATGTCTGCATTTATTTACCCCCCCATCCATCTGCTTGTGGGTAGTCAGCACCTCCCCGCACAGAAAGACCTAGTGATATGTGTGTTCTGCGAGGCTCTCTGTTGGCAAAATATTAGTTCAGGAAATGTCACAATTATTTCACATAGTAATAAGCATGGGAAATGAAGATGGAAAGAACCTGTGATCAATCTAGTCATGAACTGGATGGTAGCCATTGGAGTTAATCACAGTACGGGAAAGGAGATAATGCTCGTGAATATAAATGGTAAGAAAAAGAGGAAGAATGTTTTTCAGCTGTGCTGAATTAATTCATAGAACTCACTGATGCAAAATATTATCTGTGTAGAAATTATAACGTAATCAATCCCAACACTCCACAGCAAAAGCTGGCCAGTAGATGAGGTCTGCAGGAGCTCTCTTCTACCCTAACCTTGTAGTTCCGTGCTTTGGGTGCATTGTGGAATGTTTAGTGCCTTACTTACCAAACCAATAAATATAACCTGAGGGCACCAGGTTACATTATCCTTATGATACTCTTTATGCCTTTCATTCCAGAAAGAAGTCTTTACTCTGTGGGGCTTATATTTCTGTTTAATATTTTGTTGTGGTTTTATTTTTTAATTTTTTCCTTCCCTCTACCTGCATCCCAGACACAAAGCCAGGTTCACTGCAGAGAAGAAACAAACCTAAAGGTGTTCACTACCTTTCTTTGCTGGCTTCTGCTAGTTTTTATCAGGCATATAAGAAAGCAGAAACCTCCTGTGCAAATCTTTCACTGACGCAGTCTTTGTGTTCTGTGGTCTGTGAACCCATTATACAATTTGTAGAACTGTCTGCTGGCAGGGCATGTCATGGCCAGCGTGGGCACTATCTGCTCACACCGGCTCCTCAGGTCTCAGCTTTGCCACGTGCTAGGTTATGTTTGGCCTTCATGATTACCAGCACACATTTCAATAGTTGGTAATCTTAAATTTCACTTTCTGATGTTGGTTAAAGAAGAATTATGTACACTTATTTCCCTAGTTATTAGTCACATTGTGGATGTAAAATATTTCGTGCTTTCTTAAAAAGTCATGGACTAATGCTGAATGGGGTGCTAACCTTCAAATACTGTCTGTGAAAGCTGATTATGTTAAAAATATTCTTTCTGTCCTTGAATTTATTTTGAAGAATAGCTTGCAGCTTTCAAACAGAAATATTTCAGGACTAACATGTATGTTCGTTCACAAACAACAGGCAGATTTAAAGCAGTTGCAGGCTCAGCTTAAGATGAAATTACAGTTCCTCAGGTGGAAGGCAGTGACGTCTCAGCTAATAAGCATGCTTCTGTTCTTCAGACAATGAGAATGATCAGGGGCTACACAGATCACTGGCTTCACCAGCATGTTGCTTCTATCATGGAGCAGTTTCCAACTTGTGTGACTAAGGTTTACGAAAGATCAAGAATCTCTATATGCTCCCAGTGATGTTTGCTTGTGCAAATGAACCTTACTTAAAAGTAATGGCATGAACTTTTAGCAGCCAGTCCCCAGTACTGAATAATCCTTGATACAGCAAAATGAAGCAATATGTTATCCAACAAAATTAAAATATCCGCAAAACAAGCCCACATGGCCAAAAAGTCTTTTGATAAGTCACATGTTTTTTAGGAGAGTTTTGAAGGATACTTCAGCTCTTTGATGATGTCTTCTTTTCAAACATGTCTATGTTAAAGATTTTTATCTTACAGGAAAAAAAAAAAAAAAGAAACCAAACATACCCTGTGCGTGGTTTATTTTGGGGTGGTGTGTTTAATGACAGTTTCAGTACATGTCTTGAGGCCTAGTGTCCCCCTCATTTCTGTTCTTGCTAATCTCTGCAGAAATGACAGCCTCGGGGTATGCTGGTAAAAAAATGAGAATTCCTAAGTGCTTTTGTCTGTGCACATTTACATAGCTATTGTCTTCCCATAGCTTTTCTTGCAGGTATTCTGTGGCTGAAGCAGTTTTTGGCTGAAAGAAGTGATAGGGCCTGATGTACGCAAAAGCTGAGTTGGGTTCTGTGTTGCAAGTCCTCATGCTTTGCAGCTGAGCCAGGATCTCATGATAAACCCTTATTTTCTGTGAAAAAAAGCAGAGGTGTCAAGTGTAACTGATTAAAGAAAAGAACGCATACTGCACTAGTGTTTTAGGAACTGCACTTGCTAATTAGCAATAGATCTGTCATTACTGCTGTGTTATGACCTGCCTTTAACTGAACTAATTGTCAAAGAGGGTAAGAAGTGCTTGTATTTTGAAGACTATAGATAGCCTTACACTTCCTGATTCTCCAGCGCTGGAAGACAGATCTTTTAACCAATGAAATACAATTCACTATATCTTTGTGACACTGCTGATGAATGACACTGCATGACAGATCAAGAATAAAGCAGTTGTGTTACTCCAGTCCTTCTTTCCTTTGTTAATCTTACTGCTTCTAGTTACAATTCTTCCCAAGTCAAGATTTCTTCTGCTTTGGGCACGTCACTCTTCAGATAACTATAAATGTGGATCATATTGTTCTTGGACATGTCTAGAAAAGCAGTATATATTTAGGATTTCATTCTTGAATTTGATACATGAAGATCATGATGCCCTTCCTTTACAGAAACCAACCGGATTGCTGTGGCACAAAACCAATATAATAGAGCAAAGATAAGTTCTTTGATTTTTATCCTGTTGTCTTAGGAAAAAAACCCTTCAAAAACGTTAAGAACAGTTCTGTGTGGACAAGGAATTCTCAGAAGAGAAATCAGTGGTCCCAAACCACAAATAGCATTTACTGTAAATCTATGAAGAACATTCAGATTTCAGGGAATGAAGAAATGCCTGTTACTGTTTCTTTCAGTATGAGATGCTTATTTGGTTGATCATGATGATGAAGACCAAAAGCAAAGTATTACTTAAAAGAGTTTATTGTTTCCTGTCAAACCCTCTGATCCTTTGTATCCAAAGTATTCAAGTTCCAGTTTCAGATATTTCAAGCCAGGCTCTGATCTTAGTAACTTTACTGTAAATAGGGTGTAACTAGACTGTCCTGTCCTTCCCCCATAACATCTGTGCTATTAAAATCTTGCTTTTTCACAAAGATCGCATTCAGAAAAGTGCCAAATACAAGTGTGATTTCATCAACTAGAAATTTCTCTTTGCTCACAGCTTTGGCCCTCACACAGTTGAGCAGAGTTGGGCATCACGTAAACAGGGACACTGTTCAGTAACAGTCATGACTTCTTTTTGGGACACCTCCCCAAGCAGCCCGACACATCTCCTCAGCAAACTGTGACAGCAAACAGGAGCCTCCTTCAGACATCTTCTCTGATGTGATTAAATGTCTGATAGTTTCTTTTGATCTCAGCACTGGTGGACTTAACCATGGATATCCTACTTTGTGTAGCCAAAGAATTACCATTAGTGGCTCTGTAACAGAGCAATTTAGATTTCTGGTTCAAATTTACTGGCTTATAATGAACAAATTTGCTTTAGTTCTTGAGGATTTAGAGGATTTTCCTTTTGCTTTATTCCCTGCTATTACATTTCTCTTAGCCAGGGTGGTGTTTTATGCTATTTAAATGGTGCACTTTGATTTAACAGCCTAAATACCATTATTATGTCTTTGCATGCCAACAACTGATATAAAATGCTTCTTAGACTTTGTCCTCTTTTTTGTATTAGCTAGGTTTCTTCTGTGTGACCTTGATAGCAAGAAGCCTACTCCCTGCCAAGAGCAGAAAACAGGTTATAGCAATTGCATGAAATACTATGGTAGTGCAGAAAGGTTAGCCAAGTTTATTCTTTCAAAAGATGCATTTTATTTTTTTATTTTTTTTGGAGGGGGGGAGGAGGGGCAGGAAAGTGCAGAAATAATATAATTAGCTTTGTGCTGTTATTTCTCTTGTGGTATAAATTTGTATCCATTTAACCAAAATTACGCTTCTTAAATTTTAAGCGTAAACAAATAAGACCACTATTTTAGCTGTCACCAGGAATTATAGGACAACTTGCAGTACTGTACCTCAGGGCTGCCTACACAAAAAGGATTTAAGCCTCAAGGCTGCCAGCAGTGTTTGTGATACCTAAATTAGGTACTGCTGTCTATGCTGCATGGAGAGGACTACATGGCCCTTGTTGCCAGCATGATCTCTGGCACCATTTCATGGAAACTCAACCAGGCAGGCCTCCTTCCATCGCAGTCATCACCTGGGGGCTTTGACTGAGAGAAGCTAACATGAGCTGGCTTGTGGGCTGTGCTGAGAGCTGGAAGTGAGCTGGGCTACAGCTACACAATGTCAAGACTAAGGCACTTCCGGACTATTGTGGAATGGAAAGGTTTGGTGTTTGGGGAAGCTTCATGTCAAAGGCACATATCAAAGGTCTATACATGGAATTTAGGTGCCTAAATCCAGCACAGGTCCTTTTGTTAATGTAGCCATGGACTTCCACAGCCTGAGGTGTAGCATTAAAAGCTGTCAAGAGAAAAATGACAGTGTCATAACTTTTTCCATGCTGACCCAGGATATGACATGCTATCCATGCTCTGAGACTACCCCAATTAGTACAGAACTTTACTCTCCACTATTCAGTTGATCCCTCTAAAATTACACTGCCAAAAACCCCTGGTATGGCACTGAGTGGGACCCAGCCCTTTGTCACTGGATAAATAAAATAAAAAGATAGCTCTTAGCAAACAAATAATGAGATGATGTTGTTATAGTGGTTTTCACTGGCTCAGGGTAGTTCTCTGTCATCTAATTGAACATTTTGGGGAAAAGTAATATGACTTGGAAGAGGCAGAAGGTGTGATGATCCACTGTTGCAGAGCCAGGTTTAGTGGCGTAACAGCAAAATCCCAGGTGTCATGACTGTCATGAGTGTTAATATCTCTTAAATACGGGAATATATCTAGGTTGTTTGTGCTAGTAGATATTATTCAGTAGGAGTTGTTGTTATTGTCTCTTCTTAATTTAGTAATGACTGTCTCACTCCCAGTGAATTCTTAGTCAGAAAATTTCCTTTCATAGTGTCACTTCAGGCTAAAGTAAAATCCTTTTCCCAAAGAGAGCATTTTTACAGCAGAATAGGTACAATGGCCTATTCAACTGAATTCTTTGACTCTGTAGTTTCAAGTCTTAATGTTCCTTTTCTTATGATCTCCTCCTTTTCATTTTAATATTGTTCTGCTTTTCCTTTTTTTGTACTGTGCGTATCCTATTTTGTTCCACTGAAATAATTTTGTAAGAAATCCTTCATCGGGATAATGCTGTCTATTCAGTCATCACAGGCACAGTTTTGTTCTTTGAGCTTTGGCTAGCTTATATACACGCTCCTACACTTCCAGTGATTACTTCCAGTGCCAGCTGGGATACCTATTGGTAAATTCAGAGCTGATTAACTGAACAAGACAGTTGTTGCTCCAATTAACCTACTCCATGTTTCAAGGGATTTCATTTTTTTCATTAAGGAAAGAAGTGGAGGGACAGAATTTCTGTAGCCAAATTGCTCCATCCATCTCCCCACAGGAAAAAAAAAAAAAAAAAAAAAAAAAAAAAAAAAGGTCAGTTTGGGGAACAAAAAGCAATCATTACTGGACATCTGTGGCTAATAACTGGGATGCAACAGAAATCTGAGGACTGGATGCCTAACAATTCATTGTAGGTTTTGTTTGCATATACAAAGCTCCTTCCAAGCAGACTGTGAAAAAACCATTTTATTCAGCTGTTTGAGGTGGAAATTGCTAGTTTTCTACATGGTGAACAAATATGTTAAATAATTAACGTAACCATAAATGTGCATTGCTTAAACGCCAGTTTTCAGAATCAATGTACTTTTGCTTCACAGAAGGGCTTACAGCACGTAATTCGCAAGGTAGGACTGTGACTGACCTCTGTGGGAGTGCACAGAAAGAAATGTTTTCGTGAGTTTTCCCCCCTTGAACCATTTCTATAGGAAGAAGTAGACAATTGCAGTCCTTGTCTCATAACATAATGCTGACAGACAAGCTCTGGAGAAACTTGGGCAGCGGCACAAGATGTTAATACACCCAGAGGTTCACTTCAATCCTTTGCTGGGTGTTTCTACTCTCACAGCTAAATCAGCAGAAGGAAGCACACATTCACACCAGAGAGGTCCTGGGAAGGAGAGCACAAGCATGCCTAGCACCTTGCTGTAGATCCAGGGTCCTATTCAGGTGGCCTGGAAAGACCATAGGTAAGCAGCATGAGCTGCATGAAGCTCAATTAAGCCTCACAAGCTCTTCCTGGGATCTTGTTATGAATGTGCTGTGGCTGCAGGGTAGCAATCAGCTGCCTGGTGGAAGAAAAGTAATACACAAGTATCTGAATTTTATGATGGTGTTGCACACCCAGAACTCATAGAGTCCCTGCTTTATCTTAAGATGTTGCTAATGTTTAAGTAGTAACAAAGGTACTGCAAGGTTTCAACATGATGGTAGTGATAAAAATAGCTACTGATGTCATAGGAACCTCTCAGCTCTTGTTGAATTTATATTGCTTTCCTTTTAGCGGAAAAGACATTGATCAGAAGCAATATAAAATAAAAGCTTTATTTGCTAAAGAAGTATGTTGGTGTTTCATGTTAATTCATACAGCTGGCCTGAAACAGAGGATTACTGATCCAAGGAAAATGCTGAGGTTTCAAGATCAGTTTTTGTTCTGATTGCAAATACAATTTAATAAAGAAATAAAATCTTAGGACTTACATAGCTTATTTTGGTGTCAGCTCATAGCTGCTCTGTTCTGGAACATTTTTGCACCTTAAGACAGGAACCAGAGTGCCTTAGGTCTCCAGCTCCAGAAAGCTTCCTCTGGGGGCTTGTTGCAGGGGACAGAGATGCTGTGTCTCCCAGGTTCCTCTTCGGTTCGCTCCCCAGCACAACTCATCTGCCTGTGGTTTCCTGAGATTTTACCAAAACTGAGATGCCTCCATACATTTCAGTCTTTTATCTGAAATTGTTTCAGCGGAACATTTCCTAACACCTCTATTTATTGACAGATGAACTCTGCTTATTTATTGATACACTGCTGTTTCAGCTCTGGCTACAGTGAAGAATATAAACCAGTCGATCTGAAAGTACCTGTATTTGTATGTTAGAAACATACAACTCCACCAAAACCCCTCCACCTAAAACTTAGAAGCAAGTAGCTTACATGCTGTTATTAATGAGTCAGAGCCTCGTATTCTGTAGTTGATCCTCCATAAGGCTCCTCATTTAAACATAGTTCAGGTACGAGGTCAGTATCCCGAGTCCTCTATTTTTGGTGGCGTCTACTTACATACAGGACCTAGATTGCTAGATGGGACCAAAACAACAACAACAAAAGCTGCATTATATTCTTAATTTTTTCATATCAAGAAAATTTTTAAATGGACCATTTTGATTGTGAAGCAGGTGGCAAAAGGCAATTTCTGTCCTCTCTTCTACAGAGAAGGTAGGGAGTTCCAATATATATTTCGGAAACTGGGATTCCTCAAATTCAATTCTTCTGTCCATATGATTTAAAGCAGCGAGGTAATATTGGGTTTGCGTATCCTAGCTGATAGCCTCAGCTGTTACTGAACAGCTTTGGGAAAAGTAGAAGAGCACTGGTCAAAATCTTTTCTGAAAGCATCTCTCATTGTAAGGCTATTCAGTGTTAGAAAGAGAAAAGGAGGGAAAATGACTTCATAAACAGATGATTAAGGTAAACATGGCCTTCTGTCTCAGCTCCTGTAAACTAATGAATTTGTACTTTGGGCTGATGTAGCAACTTTCTTTTTTTTTTTTTTTTTTTTTTTTTTCAGGTATAAGGACCCATGTCTTCCATGATGCCTGCAGCGAATACCTTGACTGTTTTATAATGTTAACAAGACAGTCTCCAATACTCTATTCAGTAATCTTCCACTGCACTGGCTTGTAATCTTCCACCTCAGGTACATCCTCATTTCAAGGTGCCTTCTCTGTCATGGTCATAGAAATTCTTCACACCAGAAGAAGTCTTCTGTGATTAAGCATGTTGCCTTTGACATATTTGGACACTGCAATGCAATAAATAAGCTCAAGGTCTGTGTGTATTATCCATATGTGGGGGAAAAGGCCATTTATGCCGTCTTTTGGGACAAAATATGCCTGCTACAAAAATGGAGAAAACATGCCCTGGGACAGGGTGCTGCAAAGTGCATTGTGATAGCAGAGTGTTTCAATGCAGTCAGAGACCTTATAGCTTTTCAAAGCATTTATTTAACTTTCCTTTGAGTGCAGTAGCCTGTGGTGGTAGCATCAGTCAAAACATGATTCTTCTCCTTTTCCACTACATCTCCCTCCCCCTCACACCGCCTCTCCTGCTCTGGTCCAAATGGCTCAGAGAAGCAGCATTAATGAATGTGGTCAATGAAGTACTAAAAGGCACTTTCCCTGCACCATAATATTAAAACCTCAGGGACGGGAGGAAATGAAAGGCGGCTGCCGTCATTGGTGATACAGTCTCGGGGTCCCTGCTGGCCAGCTGGTTTGAAGCACAGCCTGCGTTCTGCTGCCAGCCCATCTCTGCCGTGTCCCCAGGAGACAGCGCTGGGCTGAACCAGCGGGGTCATCCATCATTAACAAGCAGGGTATAATGCCTTGCCATGCCTCTTACAATGGCAGAGAAAGAGGGAAGAAGCAGTTTAAATTTCACCAAAGCTGGGGCAGTGTCAGGAGAGGTTTAATCAGACGGCAGGCTCTGCTGATTACATATTCCAGTGTCAGCTCCCAGGTGCAGACAAGCTGATATTCTGGGCTCTCCCTGAGGTTAGTCTGGAGTCACTCATAATATAAAATATGAATATAGAAAGTAACCTCTTCCTTGCTGGATCAGAAGCATTTAAAATCATATGCTCTGCTTGACTGTCCTTCGAACATGATCCTGTATTCTGTGAAGTTATTTATTTCTGTATTTTGCCCCTGTAAATATGTAATTAATGCTACCGCTGTGTTTAGGATTCAGCAGGGGGTGTGTGAATTTCTCTGATAGGAAGCTAACAAAAACACAAGAGCTAAGTCCTGATTTAAAATAATGGTAACACAGTGACCTACCAAAGCACAGTCTCTTTGGAAACCACGGGAGACTTCATCTTAAATTAAATGTTAGGGGGGGTGTGAAGCAGACCGGCTCCACTGACGCATGAAACAGCTCCCTCATGGAAAATCATTCACTGACATCTTCAAGGGACTGGGCTTTAAATTTTCTGTCCCTTTATAAACCTCTGGAACTGAAGGTACCATTCTGCAGAGGGTTCATAAACCCTTGGTAAGAAATTAAGTTACAATCGTATTTACACTTATTTAAAAAAAAATAAATTAAATTAAAATAATGTTCTGCCTCCTCCCTGTCCCTTATCTCTGCTCGGTTTCACTGTGTTCCCCTTGTTGCAGGAGTCCCATTGCAGCGAAACAAGAGTCATTTCGAGGTTGGCCTTAATATGTGCAGCAACATGGTTATTGAGATAGATAACTCCAGAGATAACTTTTCCCACAGTTCTACTACTTCCTGAGATGTGCTGTGTTCCAAAGTGATGTGTCAGAAAGAAACATGACATTTTTCCCCAGCTGTGTGACAGTCTGAGATAATTTTATTTACTTCTGTGAGAGTCCATGTGTAACACTTCACAGTGAAAGCACAGTGCTGACATTGGAAGAGCCATGTGACATTTTCTAACTTTATGGACTTGAAAACAATTCAGTGCACAGAAACACATCTACAGCGATAATATGTTGTCCAGTTGGAGGTACTCAAATGCAGGCACAGTGAACATCTGCAAAATGTAGTGATAATACTGCAATACCTTAACGAACAGCTGTGGTAGAATAAAACTGCAGGATTTATAGGCTTTATTTCTGGGCTGTGGTATACTTTCTTGAGCCTTGGGTGTATTCCACACAGAATGCTCTCCCATGAATGGAATTTGCATACAAACATCTAGAAATGAACTAACTATATTAAAATGCCATTATCTTGAGTAAGGAGGGGTGGTTATAGTCACCATGATTAGAGGCTGAAGGGCTTTGCAGAAATGCAGCTGTAGCCTTCCTTCTATTTTGTATAGTGCCATGGAGGCAGCACTCTCTGCACTGAAGGAAAAATGTAGTAAAAATATACACTCATAAGATCTGTGTAATATTTCAGAAAATGCCCTGCGAAATCAGGCTACATGGTACAGTAAATCTAATTTAGTCAAAACAACGTAGTTGATCACTGATTAGAAATTTCTAGATGAAAATCTTTCTTTGATGGGAAACGTTGTTCTGTGGAACCTGCTCACAATGCTCCCCAGAAAGGGCTGCCTTAATTAGCTTTGGAATGAAGTGTTGTGATCTGAAACATTTTAAAAACAGAAATTGCTGCTCTTATCTTTCCAGTTTGTATTCTAGAACATCAGAAAAGCTCCACATTTAGTCTTCTTTTTCTAGATCCTAGTTACTGGTTGCCAAGTTCTTCCCTCCCAAACCGTTACTAACTTTCTTTGAGAATTCTGTTAAGGCTTTCCTCAAAGGAAGGCTTAGGATGGACTAAACTAAAGCTGAGAAAAAGTTGGAGGATGATTTTGTTATCAGGTGCCCGGCAAATAAAACGGGAGGTGAAAATCAGTGTTGATACAGTTGGAGTTAGGTGCATGGGAAGAAAACACCAGAATTTTGCATACTTAAAGATTTACTTTTTCCAGTCAAAAGAACGAGTTAGAACCCACTGTAGACACCGCTGTGCCAATGACAGCTCCATGCTCAGCACCAGCCAGGGAGGCTAACAGAAAGGTTGGAACAACTAGGGAAGGAAAAACAAAACAAAATCAAAACAGAAAATGGTGTGGCACCTTCATAAAAATTAATACATACTCAGTGCCACAAAAAGTTGGCTCAGCAGATATTTTCTTGCAGAGAATCAGCAGTGGAATGGGGAGGGGTACAGGGAAGGACAGCAGAAGAGACCAAGGGCTTCCATAAGGGCAGAGAGAAATACACTATTATATTTCAGTATGGAAACAAGTTACCAAAGGGAGACATGACAGCAAAAGTGAACATTCTAAACTGGAAGTGACTTTTTTGCTTCTGATAGCAAAGCAACTAAGGGAATCAAGATAAAATACAAGACAAAAGTCTGAGACAGACAAAAATACTTTTGTCTGTCAAATTTTCAAGACTGCATAAATATACTGTTAAACTTATTGCCACAGAATACTGTGAAGGTAAAAAGTATAAAAAGAAGTTTAAAAAAGTCTGGACAGAGTCAGAGGAGCCAATTGGTGGCTGTTGAACATGATGGTTCAGATGTGAACTCTCCCTTAAATTGGAGTAAGAAGATGATACTCCCTAAATGGCTACCGTAACAGAAAGTATATAAACATCGGTCTGGGTTTATCTATTATTCCTTTCTTACCTTATGGAAAACAGATTATGAAAGTCTTTTTATGCAAACCAGATATCTCAATTTTCACCTGTAAAACATGGTAGTAATGTCTGTGTAAAAAATGCCTTGAGTCATTACCATTAGCTGTGAAAACAGACTTCCAGATGATCTGCTGCTCAATAAAGTGCCCTTGTGTGCATGGCTGTGGGTAAGACACTTTCAGGAATGTCCTTGCTAAACATTTTTAACCTCTAATTGTACATGCAAGTAGCTGTGACTGGCCGTGGGACCAGTGGACGTGGTCTCTGCTGCTGCACTCAGAAAAATTCCATGTTCATTGGGGATTCAACTGCAAGCATGGCTGATGCCTCCTGTTTCCTGCCAGGAGCAAAGTGCTCTATGGAAAACTGGGCAAGAAGCCTTTGTTTCTGGAGTGCTGATGAGCATCTTCCATGGAAAACAGTGAGAGCTGGAAACCCATGTTACAGGAAAAAAAAACATTTCTTTCCACTTTTCTCCTCCTAACTTCCTAGTAAATCTTAATGACACATTTCTATAAGTAGTTTGTAATAATGTGCTATTGGGAATCATTATAATTTCACAGGAAAAAAACCCGCAAATTAATTGCTCTTCTTGGCCATTCTGGTAGGACCATGTTCATTCAGAAAACAGAGGGAAAAAAGACTATGCATAGTCACAGAAAAAAACTAAAAATATGAAAGAAAAAATATTAAAGGAAATTAGTTGCCAAGATTTGAAGAAGTTTCTGAAGGTGGAGTAGCTACCATGGTTGTTGTAGCATTTCTTTAGTTACTGTTTTATTTTTCTAGCTTTGGAATTACAATAGAGTTACAGTAAGATACAAAGAGACATTTAATCAATTCAGCAGTTTAACTTGAAATTAAATTTACCACATGAAAACATGCTTTCCAAAATGTAGCTGAGGAAAATGAAGTAGCCTTTAACCAATTCCAAAGCAATTCAGTCTGAATTTGTTGCTGTAGTGCTCCCTTGGAGTCTTAAACTGTGTTCACAGTGAATGGCCTTGAAATTACAAAAATTGATTCAGTTCAATTCACATGCTCAGAAAATTCATTCAGTCAAAACACTTCTCCGTGCTGTTTCCTACAATGAAGGGTTTGGGTCTGGGATATAGTTGTTAAAAAATAAAACATGTTTGCATTGACTTTTTGAACATGAACAGGTAGATTACTCATCTTGCTGTAAACACTTGGCTGTATATTGTCTAGTTAATATATTTAATACATTTGCAGAAATTCAGTCACCTCTGTGTCTTGTCCTTAAACTTTGCATAACGTTTTATCATCATTGGAAGGTTAGCGTGTATTAAGATTGGTGTTCCTTTACGATTATTGTATCACTTCACCTCCCTGTGTGGCTATTTGTAGCAGATCTGAAGCATGTGCAGGGTTGCTACCCCATTGCAAAGAGAGGCTGAACCGTTTGGCACTTAGCAGAACACTTAGTGTTCATGTATCAGCCTGTTAAGGAGCTTTGTGTAGACTCCAGGTACAGATCTTCTTCCCTGAATACTGATTTCCATACATATGGAAACATTAAAGTATGGAAAAGAGGCACAAGGGGACAGTATATTTAACGAAAATAATGAATGGAAAATACTGATTAGGGAATGGATGAACTCCTGCCCTCAAATCAGAGATACCACTATAAGTCCTGCCACTACCAGTTGCTACATTACGAACTGAAAAGGATGTTAAGAAAGTACCAGGCACTGCACATTTTTTGACCTCCAAAATTTTTTTTAAACATATATATTATGTCTTTTTTTCAGCATAGGGTCGTATTATTTTTTTTCCAAGCCAAACAGCTCTGTGTTTGCTCTGACAAAGGCAATTGTAAGAGAAAAACTCTCAAATGCCTCTATAAGCCTGAATTACTCAGGCGAAAACTTCCTGTAACAGGACCGTGTTCTGCATTCCTCTATTCTGCCCTATATCCTGTGCCGAAACAAGGATTGGGTAGAGTACTGAAATAGTCCAGGGAGTAGAAACTAGAAACCTGGCCTCCCTCCTCTGGAAAACACTGTAGATCTTATTCCAAATGGAAGGAATGCAGATTTACACCTAGAGCTGGTGTCTGTAATACACTAGAGGGGAAATACTAAGCTTCAGAACTGCTTTGGAGGCTAGTTATGTGTTTTGTGTGAAAGAGACTCTGGATAAAGTCCTGATGTTGAAATCAGCACCTAGGACTCACTCTTCCTCTGCTCCATTCTGGGTATTAAGCTACCACTAGGTTACCGATCCAACATGTCTCCTTCTTTCTCTACGTTCCCAAACCTTTAATTCCTTTTTACACAGTTACCCAACTTTCAATGGAATGGTGGGAAAACTACCAAGTAGCCAGGTGGCAAAGGTTATCTCTAGGGAGATATAAGATGTCTATTTAAATTCCTCCGGCCTCTGGAAAGCTTGCGTCTCAGGTTGCTCCCAATTTCTACACATGTATTCCTGGTACCAAGCTCTGAGCAAAATGTGTCTTCTTCTCATATTTTTAAGTAAAGTCAGTCCAAACCTAGTGAGTCTTAGCAGGACTATGCTAAGCATTTAAGCTTGGATTGTGGCCAATGCCCCATGAAGAAGAAAGCAAGAATAGGTGCTTCTGCTTAGATGCCCTGTAACTGTAAAGTGCCAAATAATTTTAGATGCCTTTCAGGTGAGAGAAGGGGTATGAGCCATGCTGATGTTTTGATTGCAGTTGTGATAAGACTGGTATTGCATATTATTTAAAGTTTCCAGAACTTTTATTTAAAATAAAATCCTAGATTCTGAAGGAACTGAATATTTTTCATTTAAATTTTCAGCTATAAATATGTATTTATTTGGCCAAAACATAGCAAAATATAAATGATATAGGTGATATGGAAGTGATAAGGAGGTGTGAAATCCTTGCAATCATGTGGAGAAACAATACTTTAATTGCCTGATATTAAATAAATAGAAAACTAGTCAAGAATACATTCTAATGGTAACACATACTGGAATATTAAATAATCCTGCTAAGAAACTAGTTGAAGAACCTTCCCTTGGGAGCTTTAAAAGCAATCTGAAAAAAATGGTAAAAATATGATGTTACCCATTGCACTTAATGAGGTGGGCAGACTAGGTGACCTAATTAGGCAGTAAGACATGACAGCGCGTGCATTATAGTCTCATAATGACATGCTTTAGTGCCTTTAAATGTAAGACAAAGTGCACAAAGCTGTTAAACACTGAGGTGTGTTATCACTAGACTTTACAACCCTTAGATGTCCTAAAATTATGTTTCTAAAATAATCATTTCCGAAGGTAGAATGTCAACTATTAGAAAGAAAAATACTCCCCAGATGAAATAATCACTTTTTTTTTTTTTTTTTTTTTTTTAATGCACTGTAAGGTCATATCAAAGGAAATTGTCTAGACAGGGTTTATTTTACTAATTCTTGATGATGATAATAATTAATGTTGTTAATAAAAGTGCAGCAGATTGCAAACATTTCATCTTTAAAATCAAAATTTAAATGCATGTAGTAGGAACGGCTCCTTGAGAGAGAGGACTTGCATCCCTGTTAAGTCCTCCTGCTGTCCTTCCCTGTAGCACTACTACTCTCTGAAAACAGAAAGCACTGGGGAAGTAGGGCAGAGAAGACAGGGCCATTTAGTGACTTAGGTCACTAAATGAGATGTGTGCACACCTGAGGGGCTATGATCTTACCAGCATCACAGAGGTGTGGTGGGATGCCTCCTATGACTGGAGTAAAGGAATGGAAGGATACAGGCTCTTTAGGAAGGGCAGGCGGAGGAGACGAGGAGGGTGTGTCACCCTGTACTGTCAATGACCATCTGGAGTGCACAGAGCTCTGCCTGGGGATGGAGGGGGAGCTGTCCAAGAGCTTATGGGCTAGGTTCAAAGGGAGGGCAGGGACAGGTGACATTATAGTGGGGGTCGACTACGAGCTGCCCAACCAGGAAGACTGAACAGATGAGGCCCTTTACAGACAGAGAAGCAGCCTCATTTTCACGAGCCCTGGTCATCATGGGGGACTTCAACCACCCTGATATCTGTTGGAGGGACAACACAGCAGGGCATAAGTGATCCAGCAGATTCCTGGAATGTGTTGATGATCATTTGCTTTTCCAAGGATGGAGGAGCCAATGAGGAGATGTGCTGTGCCGGACCTTGTTCTCACCAACAATGAGGGGTTGTTAGGGAACGTGAAGAATCAAATGTTCCCCCCACCTTCCTGTTCCCCCCACCTTCCAACACAGATGTCTGTCAGCTGCTGGAAACAGAAAGCAGGTGAATACCGGAAGCAATGTCAAGTCATTTGCAATAAGAAAATGTGCACTACTACTTCAGGCAAGAACAGTGATAATATTTCCTAGTGGCATCTTCACTATGCTGTACATTTTTAAGTGCTTTATCAACAATTATTTCCGAAAGTGAGCTTAGTCCTTGCCCTAGGAAAATCAAGGGGAAAGCTAATGATGACTCTTGGCAGAAGGGAAACTTATTATTATTATTACTTCTCACTGGCTATGGCCAACTCCTATGCAGTCATTTCAGCATTTCCAGTGGGTAGCACCGGTGGTCTGTCAGTCTGCTCGATTCCCTATGGGCCTTTTTCTCTCCATGAAAGCAAATGCAATCCGAAGTACGCAGCACTTACTTTAGTTGCTTGGTAACTTGAAAGTCTTTGTCCCAAAGGCCAGCCCCACACAGGCCCACTTGTGTGAACAGACCTGACAAGTCACCTGTGTTTTTGAAAGGTTTAGGTCTAATTGCATTTTCATTTACTTTATTATTTAAGTAGATTTAGTATCCCTGGAACACTCCATGGCACCTTGTATTTTTTTTTATGGGTGACTTTCAAAACGTTGTTATATCTATTAACTGGGGTATTTTCACTCCTGACAAAACATTTTCAACTGCAAGGAAATGTTTTGGGGTTTTTTTTTCATTTTTTAAAAATGTTACTGCACTGAGAAGGGAAGGAAGTATACTAGGATTTTTGCAGGATTTTAAGACTCTTTGTGCTGAATAAGCAACAAATGAAGTTCATTTGGTATTTTACATGTAAAAAAACAAACTTTGACAGTAGTTATTGTTTTTTAAAAGAAAAAATATTCAGATTCAATTTATACCTTCAAGAATCAAAGACGTTTAAAAAAAGAGCAAAAAATCAAATCGGTATTTGTTCTTTTTTAATTTTTTTTTAATCCTGTCTGAATCCATGTGCTTCTTTATCTATGTAGTTGTGCTTGACAGAAACAAGACCATGAAATATATAAGTAGAGCACTGAAAATTCATCATTATTTATTCAGAGAGCTGGTCTGTCATCGTGCATTTGTATTACTTCCACACACAAAGGGTGGTATAGCCAGTCAATCCTCATCACATTCTGCTGATATTAATTCTTCTGCATATTCTGTTTTCAATGTCAGCACTGCCTCCATTATGTCACTCAAACCCCAACATTTTCTTAAAGTCCGTGTTACGTTTCCTCCTATGACCTCACCATACATTTACCCAAATACCTTATCCAAAATTTAAATTAGATTATCATCTGGTGACTTCATTATGAACTTGACCTTATCTTTCAACAGCTCTGTTAGATCCACTGTTGGCTGAAGCTGTGTTTTTGTCATCCAGCTGACTGGATGGTATTGATTTTAATTTTTTTCTTGAGTACTTATGTTTTACTGCAAGTCTATACACATATTGTATAACTACAATGGTTATTTCTATTCAACTATCCATAAGGCACATATTCCTCTGACCTCACGGTTAGGTAAAAAATTTTATTCTCTCATAGATTTATGTACACTCTGACTGTCCCATTTAAGGCATTTAGCAATATTGGATGTAGCAAGGAAGATATATTTAAAGAGATTTTTGTGGAAATTTCCAGAGTCAGGAGACAAAGAACCATGTTCTTCTCAATAAATAGTTAATTTCTAGACAGGCTATTAGCACAGAGGTTACCCAAGAGAAGGGATAGGAGAAAATACAGAGACTCCTTGTTGTGATATAAAGAAAACAAATGTGTCTTAGTATTCAGTAATGATCCCAGTATTCAATGGTGATCCCCAAAAAAAACATTCAGGAACAGTTACCATTGTATCTACATTCTAATAAAACCCAGTAATGATTTGCCTGTGTTAATTCTGGTAATATAACTCATAGGATATGAAATTTATCAAATTATAAACTTATATGAAAAGATAAGGTTTTGATGAAAGGCTCCACTCTACCATTTGAATGATAATAAAGTACTTCTCTTTGCAGGGCTCAGTCATTAGCACATTCCATTCACTTTTGGGGCAAAAGATGCCTTTGTCTGGCCATGCCCACGGAATATTAGTATTTCCAAAGCAGAAGGAGCTAAGCAATAGCTTGGGGATGGAGTTTCCAAACTACCTCTTATTGGAAGCTGTTGATACCAAATCCTGGAATAAAAGAAGAAGGAGCTGGGCTTGAATTTCAACTCACCCTAAAGAAAAGTTTGGGGCATAAAAAGGAACAGGAGTCAGCAAATCTACCCTTCTGTGAGGGAAGGTAAGGACACAGGATTTGTAGAATGAGCCTGACAAGGCCATGAAACATCTAATCAGCTTGTTAGCTGCCTACTGTAGGGTAAGAGGACACTTCAGAGCTTTTCTGAGTAGTAGATATGTATGTGCTTCTATTTTCACTTCCACTCATCTTTTTTTAAAGCTTTTTCAATTGTGTTATTTGTATTTCGTAAATACATTCTCTATTTTTCTTTCATCTTATTCTAGCTTACACTGAAGATGATCTCAATATAGTCGGAAAATTCAAAGGCCTTTTATTTCTTGGAGTAGAAATCCTTAAAAGTAGGGTAATGAACTTTCTTGTGAACTGGACTTTTATCATCTCACGTTGTTGTGCAGATTTCAAATGATATTTCATGGAATATTTCAAGTATAACAGAATATGCCTCCGTGCAGTCCAGTTTGGGAGCTGGTAGTTCAGCTGTTTGTTGACAATAAATAACATAAATGTTTTTCAGGTCTAGTGTTATTTAGGAAATTTTCTTGCCTTGCAGTACAACAGTGGTGAGTGTGTCTCAACCACATGGAACCGAAAGAAGTATGAAGCCAAATTAATCTAGAAAATCTAATGTCAGTTACAAGGCCAAAACTCTGTATGGGAAAGGGATTTCCACAATGCAAAAAAGTATCCCAATTGCAGAGTAGATCATGTCATAACTGACATGAAGTAGATCATGTCATAACTGACATGATCTTTGTGGTTTTCAGTTCCCACTTGCTATGATAAAATGTTTTCTTCAAAATATATAGGATGCCATGGAGGCTGAGATAAAGCCCTTAATCCCCTGCTTTGCTGGTGCTGATGGAACAGGTCTCTGGAAACACAGGGTATGGTATGTTTGATATGCAGGAAGCTGAGGACTGAGGTGAATGAAGGGATGAAAAGTTGCTTGTCTGTAGAAGCCCAGCTTCTCATAACCATATCCAAGGGTATTAATTTGCTGAACTGGCTTTAATTCAAATATGGGCTTTGGGGCCTTCTGATCATAAAACACATAACTTCAAAAAAAAACCCACCCTGCCTACAACCAAAAAACAAACAAAAAAACCCAACCAAAAAACGAACCAAAAAACATCAAACAGTGAATGGTTTTATGCCTAGAATACAAGAAAGTTAGGTCAGTCAATAATCTGAGAAAGATGTATAGCCTACAGACCAACTATACAAATGTAAGGAAGTGTGAATCTTCTATCTTCTATGCACTTGTCTTACAATGCTGAGACAACCCCAAGATCTTCTTGAGCAGAGTTCCATTTTGTTTTTCTTTTTTTCTACTTCTCATTCCACACACTTCTAATGCCATATGCTTCTTGTGATGTTCTTACTGAACACCAACCATTTTTATGTTAGAGTTGTATCACCAACTTGTATATGTCTGTTGAATTATGTAGGCCACAGATTACTGTTCTGTATCTGTACAGTGATGACTCAGGTAGATGTGTTAGCTGAAGAACAGTGTCTCACATAATGCTGCCAGTACTGCCTGGTGCTGGTTTCAAGTGATGAACTTCAGAGGGATTGCATTGTTTCCTGTGGTCATTGATATGTTTCAGTTGGAGGGCGTGCTGACTAGCACACACTAAATCAAGGGAATGAAAGGAAATTCTCCTTTACAAGTTTTACATCCAGCAGAGTTCCTCCCAGACTAATTCCAGCAGGAGCCAATGTCCTTGCTGTCTTCCTCTGGGTGTCAGGAGGGTCCTGTGCTGGGGCCAGCCCTGGTAAGAAGAGGGGATGGTGTTGCCATCTTCCCCAGTAAGGACTCACCAAGTGTTAACAATGGTGCTACATTGCACCTAGTGAACCAAGCAGGGCCCAAGCTGACTTCTGATGAAGCCAATGGTATGCCTGTGTCCTGAGTGCCTCAGGGGACACTGCAGTACTGTGTCACTCAGGCTTGTTCATAATTCAGGACAGCGCGGCCCCCAGAGCCAGTACAATGGAGATCAGACTGAATTAGCCAGTTTCACTTGCCTAATTCTGCACCTTTGACAAATTTTCTGAATTGCACTGTTGCCTATTCTTGGCGGAGATCCCATAAAATCTGCAGAAGAGGGCAACAAATACCAGTTGTAGATCATTTATGTTTTCATGCAGTGTATTTCTTTGTGACTGCAAATTATGGATGACATATGGAAAGGAACTAAAAAAAAAAAGACAGTCTTCATTGACCTCAAATTGTTGTTGACTTCTCTTACTCTCTTCGTTCTAAGCAAGATACTTTAGTTTCTCTCTCAGGAGAGATAAATTGATGGTAATGCTGAAAGACAAAATAAAGTAATTATGTTTTCAACACAGATATTAATTTAGAGGTGGTCTCTTAGGGGCTACCACATTACTTGCAATATTACTTTAATTGACTACTATTAATCTGCTTCATTTGTAAAGCATGTGTACTAAAGAAATGATATAAATAGTTGTTCCTATTGATAAACACTCAATTACCAATAAAATTCAAGCTGAAAAGTGGTGAGACTGCTTTTTAGACAGCACTTCAATTAATCCAGAAGGAGCTGATTCCCAAAGCAAGCTCTGCAGTCACTAAATAGTATCTACTTACTGCAGAATTTACTGATCAGGGAAATTCATCTCTTACAAAGATCTGCTTTGGCTCAGAGCACACACCTCTCATGTATAAGCTAAAGAAGAATTTCTCTGACTTTACATTATTAGGCCTTAGTTTAAAGTCAACAAAAAGATACCGACTGATTTAGCAGACTTTGGATTAGGTCCTTGGCTGCTGTGCTAAACAGCAGGGACAACTATACTTTATCAGTCCTGTGCTATGTCTGGAATATGATCATGCAAACTGTACATAGTGTTCATACTGCTTACATCTTGATAGGGTCCAGGGCAAGAGAAGGCTCAGCTGTGCTGCATAATGGAAAACAATGAATAAAACGAGTATGTCAGGCTCTGTTGTGTATGATACAGAGATACCACTGCAAGGAATCCTGTTTCAGTGCTGGGCTTGCAAGGCTCAGGCTATTCTCCAACACTCTTGACTGTGAACTTAAGCTCGTGCACAGATAAAACTTGTATCCAGCAGACCGTATTACTCAAAGCTCTGCGGGAAAGTAGGTGTTGTATTCCTGGGTCTGTTCCAGCCCTGGAAGCAGTACAGCTGCATTAATGATGTGCTTCACGTATTGCTAAACACCCTGCTGGACAAGAGGCTTTGTGTCCCTAGCATGGATGATCAACAGAGCATATTACCTGCTCACAGATAAATGAGAGCTTGCTCCATTTGCCAGACATGGATCTGTGTTTCTAATGGAGGTGTCATGTGAATGTGAAGTTACATATGAGATTTTTAGAGCATAAACTCCATGGAATGTGTATTGATTTCTTTATTGTTAACAGAAAAAGAATACTGGCAAAAAAATATAATAAATATTGTGGGTTCATCACATATAAAAAAAACCCCAAACCCACCTGTTATACCTTAAAGCTTTTAATAAGCTTATTTTCACTGTAATTACATATTGGAAACAATTAGAATTTTGGTGTTTTACACCAAGGTATCACTTGGTATATTTTGTTGCATTGCTATAAGAAAACCTGAACCAAACTGTGGGAGATAAATGGGAAAAAAAAATTTTCAAACACAGACAATCCAGTATAACAAGCAGTAAGTAACAATGAGTAAAAATATGAACTAGAAATAAATAAATATAAATAGTGCTCTATTGAGACAGAAAGCTGTGGAAAAACTGAAGAATCTTATTGAATACAATCAAGATAAGTCTGAAAGAAACAAAAAGAACAAGTTAGGGAGAGGTCATTGTTCACTGAAGATATTTGGGTCAGTCCATCAGTCCAAGCTGTGGATCCATTTATTTATTTTTTTTATTGTATGTTGATCTGTTAACTGCAGACATTTTGCTTCAATTAAGAGAATTCTGCGATTCTTTGTACTGATAATATGTTTATTTTTAAATGCTGGCCACAGGAAAATCAGTGTTGTCTTTAAAAGTGTCCTGTAGTCTATCATTCTACTTTGTACAAATGTGCTTAAAATGAATGCATAAAAGTCAAAGGACCTAAGAAGGACAGAGACTTTGAGCAGAGTTTCTGTGCGATCTCTTGAATCTACTTCGAAATCCAGTGTCTCAGGATTCAGCTCACCTTGGATATTGGAAAACTGGCTGATTTGATAAGAAGAAACAATATTTCAATATCTTTATATGTTCACTTCAAGACTGGATAGTAATTCATTTGAAGCTAATTAATGGCAAATTTTGGCCTCTTACTATAGACTCCCATTAAAATTGCAGTATAGCCTGGTAGAGCTCCGTTCCTGTTACTAGGTCTGCACATCTTCACACTATCTGGAGCTCTGGCTTAGGTACAGACACTTATGCACATGAATAACCTTTTTAATTTAATATCCTCTTGAAGCCCATCATGTTTTGAATATGTTACCAATCCAGAGGTCACTGTTAAAAAATCCTGTGCATTGCAAAGCTTGCATTCAGGAAATAAGGTGTAGCAAAGTCCTATGTATCTCGGGGTATTACATCATTTATAAAGAAACTGAAAACTGTGGTGAACAGCAGCCAAAAAGTTGCCTAGTGCAAAACTGAAACCAAAATTGCTTTTCTGAGATGAGATAAGAAAGAAAGGGCTGTGAGGGAATGTTAGCCTCATCCAAACACACTGGCAGCTAGGTTGCTATTTTTATTTTGGATTGTGTATCCGAAGCATAATCCTATTTTCATTGGCAGTGAAGATCTTAACCAGCATAGATAATTCTTGGCTTGGACTATGTGACCAAAATCTCAGAAGTTTGCCAGTTAACTCAGGCAGCTGTATTTCCTCTAAGAGAGAATTACCCGAAGATAGATTGCAACACTAATTTGTTCCAAGACAGTTTCTGTTATTATTAGACCATTTACCTATAGTTTTTCTCTGTGAAACTGTTTTTATTAGTTTGTACACTTTCCCAGAAATGTAGTAAATCATGTACAACTTGTAATAGAATAGACACTTGCAAGCAACATCAGAAATCACTCAGAAGGCAGTGAAAATAGAATATTTGTTTATTTCACACTTTGAAAACACACAGCCAAACAATATAAACCACAGATACTTTTCTTACCTGTTTCACTCTAACCTAGATAGGTTCAGCAAGAAACCTGGGTGAAAGGGCAAGATAAGAAGTAGCTAGTTTGGGCCAGGTTGTATGTGTTCATAAGGCAGGATTGCTGGCAAGGAGTTTCCAGAGTAAAGAGGCAGAGACACAAGAGTGATGTAGTTGGGTGTAGTGGACCCCTTGCCTGGGGTTTGGTATGAGAAATCCAAGGAGAAGCTTTCTTGTTGGTCTTGAAAACCGATTCACTGACAGGGTAAACTGAGTCTGATGGAGCAATACATGTTATTTCTAAGGTATTATTACTATTTCTATTTGTAAATACTTGCAAGATGTCAAAATGCTCAGGTAGACTACAAAAATACCTTAACAAAGATAGAAGTAACAGATCCATCGTTTATTGGGGGGGGGGGGGGGGGGGGGGGGGAACAAAACAGCAAGCATCAAACAAAGGACAATCCCACACTGATTTTTCTGTTTAATGACACTTATTTTGGTTGCAAAAGGTAGTATGGTGGCTGCTTTTACTTCCTGATAGAGTATTTCTTTGCTCTGTCCGTATGCCCAGGATTTTATGGGTTGAATTAACTCATTTCTCCTTTACTGTAGTGGAACCTAGTAGCTGGAGAAGGGTAAAAGAAAGGGTGCGAAGTCACTGATTTTGGTTGTCCCACACATCTGAAAGTGTTTTGATATTCTGGTCCACACTGATGGCATGAGTAGACTTTCTCTTTTGTCTTTGTCACAGGATTTTTAGGTTTGAGATATCTGCTTTGACAAATGAGGTGTTCAGGAGAACCTGGGCTTAGGCTAAATCTCTCACATCCAGAACACAATCTGAATAATTTTCCTTCAATTTCCACCTTACTCTAACTTGTTATGAAGATGTCAGCAGTTCATCTTTTCCTCCTTTTCAAATGGTGGCACAATAAATGACCAGAACCTGCTCTTTGTGTTGGTTAGTAATAGAAGCTTATAATGATCAGCTTTAGACAGCCATTTAAAAGACACGAAATAAGAATTTTTCTAAATGGCACGGTGTGAAAATTTCACCATTCTTGCAGTCTTTGTACCAAATCTTTATTCCTGCAGCAAAGGGAATACCATATAGTTACTAAGCACAAATTTGAACTCCAATAAAGGCTCAAATTAACACCAAAACACATGCAGCTCAATAAACGGGGAAAAAAACAAAGATAGAAGAGGAGGATCAAACTAATTTATTTATGCTTAGCTTCAGTATCCAAGTATTATCTATTGATCCAATGTTTGCCGTATCCTGTGTTTATTGTGTATTCTGTGTAGCTGCAAAGGTGGGAAGAGGGCCGGGACAGCAGGAAACTTAACTTCTTACCCCAGCCAGCAACCCTAACTGAGGATGTTAATGCAAAAGAAGGATTGATCCTAATGGGAAACTACAGGATTTCTCCAGAGACCTTTCTCATGAGGTGAAAGAAGCAGCACAATTATTTACATAGGTATGCTGCCAGGGAATTCTCTGAAGTGGTGAGACTAGGAGAGCTTGCAGCAAAAGCCAGTGCTATAAACTGCAAGGCAGACCTGATCTCCTTTTGCTCCTCCCAGTTTCCACCTGGTTTAAAATATGCTTTGATGCTGTAACTGCAAGCAGGGATTTATTCTGAGTTTGTAACACAGAAGCAAGAAGAGCGTTAACTATTACTCTTACAAAGTTTTAATGAGATGGAACAAATAAATGCATTAATCTAGCTAGAGATTTATTAATAACATTTTTGCTTTCTTTAAATAAAATAAAAAAATAATCAGAAGTAATGCCAGTCTGAGAAAATGAACTTGTGCCTTTACTACAATTGAACAGAAAGATTCCAACTTGCAGTAGCAATATTGGCATTGCCCAGGCAACCTGAGAAAAAGCAGAAATGTAGGATTATGGTTTATAACTCAGTGGAATCAGCTTGCTCATATCTATGGCATTCAAAACTCTATGAAGTAACGCTTCTGTTTTGCCTCATTCATGTACACATATCACGTAACTGAGTTGTAATGAGGAGGAAGTGGTGCTATTTTCCTTTAGGTTATATGATTTGCGGAGGGTTTCTGATTTTTTGTTGTTGTTTGTGTCTGTATAAGATATATATTCCTCACTGATAATTAAACAACTTAGTAGAAATCTGTTAAAGAAGATGTGTTTGAGTTATTCAAATATAAAAAAGCTTGCAAAAACATTGTTTTCTGCAAAGTAACTGTAATTTTCAGGAAGCCTTCAAGATGTTGACACATGTAAAGGGTTAGTGGGAAAATTTCCCACCAGTCATTGCTGCCCTAGTAATATTGTATGAACAAAAAGGAAAATGTTTACTGATTTTATTTTTCTTCTCCGGTCTCTGTAATCTGTAGTGAACCATGCACTGAATTTCTGCCTCTGGTGGTATAATATTCCTTCTTCCATCTTAATATGCTCTGCAAAAGGCAGAATACAAATAATATGCTAAGAAATGTTTACTCATAATTTTACTCCATTTTTTCCCCCTTCATATTCAAGATAGTAAAACACAGGGTACCAACTAATGTATCTTATTTCTGAGCTGATAATAAAGGATACTAAAGAAATGGAGGGGGTGAGAACCTGTCCATTTAGATAGTTTAAATTACAGCTTAATGGGCTAACTCCACACTAACCTAATTCTATATTCTTTATCCTCAGCTCTGTATTACTGATCCTAGTCCCACATGGATTCTCTTGGCATTCAGTATTCAGAAAATGCTTCTCTACTTTATCTTTTAGGGGCTAAATAACATTCATAACCTCTCCATAAGAAGCTGACCTCCACTGGCTGCTGATTCCTCCTCCCCGCACAACCATCTGACACTGAAATGCATAAAGAGCATTGAAAATGATACCCTAGCTGCAGCACAGGCGTGTTTGCTGGCCTGAATCAGACTCCACCAGGCAGCCATGGAAATCCCCTTCATGCTGGATCCCTTAAAACTACACTGACCAAAATTACTAATGAAGAAACTTCGAAGAATATCAGGTAAACTTCTCCTGGCACAGGGATATAAGACTCAACCTAAGAGTTGAGTCTTGTATCATCAACCATCACTCAACCATTGAGTATCCTTGATGACAGATGTCCAAATCAGTGTATTTTAAATAGCAGTTTTGGATCTAGCCCTTCTTCCCCCTCCTCCTTAGCAGTGGCCCAGCTGTGGGTATCCTCAGCCCTGTATCACCATTGCTATGAACCCCTTTTTTGTATGAACTGAGAAGATTTGGGTGCTTTTTTTCTGTTAACATGCAAAAAAAAAATAAATAAAATGGGTTGAACAGAGAAAGCATAACAGTCGATGCAGGATCCTGTCTTCATGGGAGGTACCTAACAAGCAGTACACAATCAAGGCAATGATGCAGTGGTATTCTCCTGTAACACCCTCCCATCCTGGCGTTCACCTCTCCAGAAGGTGCTGGCTTTGTCACTGCTTGGGTCTGTGCACAGAGAGTGTTTCACGCTCTTGAAAGTGTTAGGAAATGAACAACCTCTATTGCAGTGCAGTGCTCAGGTGTAGAGTGGGGCCTCAGCTGGCACCACAGGCACTTACAAAGATTAGTAATTGATTGATCTGTCTGTTAGGTTACATTTGTTTTATAGTATTTATTCTGGTATAAATCTAATGTAACTTCAGGAAAATATAAGATATTAATTTGCAAAGGATGCACTGGCCAGGATGTAACCTCTTTTCAGACTTTCAGATGAGCTATCTAAAATAGTAGCTCAATCCTTTTAGATGCTTTTCCCAAAGGAGATACCAGATTTTCCAGCTTTGAGGATCAACTTGTTACGGAAAAGTTCATCAAATTTACCCCACTTATATTTGCTAGGAATCAAGGTTCAGGTTCACTACAGTGACACCAAAACCATCAGATTTCCTACAAACTGCCTCACAGCCTTACCGCTTCTGAATATCTCAACTGTTGAATCTTTAAAAAATTAAATAAGATGCAACCCAATTAAATAAAATGCAATCCAAGGTTATTTTCCTTTCCTTTCTAAAGGATTGAGTGGCAAATTCACATTTCCGTCCTATGCTATTATTTTTTCTCAGACTGATCCTGTCTTCTCTGAGAATTGGTCTCATCCTCTGGTTATTAATTTTCTGGTAACCACACTCATAAAAATTTGCAAGGTATCGAAAAATATAATGCATTCACTTTTTTTTTCTTAAATGCTGAATTATTTTAGGTTATCAAGATTCTCCCTTGCAGTAATTTTCAGTTTTATCTGCACATATTTTAGCTTCCTCTAATGCCTGGGAAATCTGTTTGAGCTAATAAAAGTGATATTTTAAAAGAAATAAACCATGTTTTTATGCTCATACCTTGACCTGAAGTTTCCCATTAAGCTACTGGCAGGTGAGAGGTGATTCTTTCCTTGATAGATATTGTACTTCTGAAAAGAAGGATGGGTTTGACTCATATAGGTCAAATTTATTCCCAGTGTAAATTCACTGAAATCAGAGGGATTATATCAGGAGTGCAGTGTTCGCTGCATGAGTTTTATATTGGTGAGGTACAACCTCTTTCCTTTACTTGGGAGGATTTCTGAGATTCATTAACCTTTTAGAGCAAGTTTTATGCCAAATGTTCATTTTGTCTTAGAGGTTGATTTAATTTAGTATTCTTTACAGTGAACAAAGCAATATATTGTTCAATATGAACAAAACCTTAGGTCATCCAGCAGCAAATACCTTACAGTGGTTAACAGAAAGTGGTGTAGGATGGAAAAGGAAATCTAGCAAAATGAAAATGCCTTTTTATACCAACATAGAGCAAATGTCTTGATGGAGTTATATTAGTGTAGCTGGTATCCTGAGCCAGCAGTTTCATTACAATATAATGATACACCTTAGCCTTCACAAGTGCGTCTAGCTGAAAGTGTTTCCCATGAAGCTTGGAAGCAATACTCTATTTGAATATTGCAAATATTTCCATAAAACATGTACCCATGAAGTCTGAATAAATTTGAGTTTCTTGACACAAAAACAATACAAAAACTATTTGGGTTTGGATTTTCATAAAGAATCATTAATTTAACAGCACCCAGTCTGGGATAACATGCTTTTCCAAAATAATAAGATTTTTTTTCTACCAGAAAATAAGCAGGTTTTTTTATGCAGGTAGCTTAAGTCCCATGCTAATTAGAAGTTACAAGCATATTAGTAGGCAAAAGGAAAAAAATATTGTTCATTTTTTGTAAGTATCTCCCAAAAAAAGCTCAACAATCTTCAAAAGTTTAGAGTTAAGATTAAGTTTCAAAGCAATTAAAAAAGTCTAAAGTGTGGAAATATGAGTTTTAATCAAACAGTTAACTTCCACCCCCAAACTCTACCCTGAAGTCAGACCATAAGTTAAGCAGCCGTTTAATACTCAATTCCAAATAGCTTCCATCATCTGAACTGCACAAATCTTACTTTTTTAGCCCAGCTCCCATTATAAACAGGGATTCTATGTTCACACTGTGCTTGTGTGCTACTGCGTCTATCTTTCCATTTACCTCTGAATCTGCCAGTTGTAAGCAAAGTTAACTGAGGGCTGAGCTGAGTTCCCACAAATTTTATGGAAACTCAAACTAAGCCAGAGAAGGGAAAATTCGTGAAAGCCTTTGTAAATACCCCAGCTGAAGGAAAGGCTGTAGTATCAGTTTGCGCACTATTAGGCACCACAAAAGTTGCATAGGAGATAGGCATTTTCTGATACCCTCAGCTGCAAATGGAGCTTCAGCTGGAGCTCACAGCATCCATGGTAGTGCCCAAATCCATGCAAAACCACAGTTTGTTACTTCTGCATCACTGCTTCTTGGTGGTGCTACTGTGGGGTCTACAGCGTAGATTTGCTCTATGGGAAATGTTAAGTTCAGCTTCCCATCTCTTTGGATATTTCTGTGCACTGCTACAAAGTAGGGTTGTTCAGTCTTTGGCTCTGGGAAGGGGAATGCCTGGGCAGGAAGCTTGGTGTCCTTCCTGGGACAGAGGATGTAGGGTCTGTCCCCCACTGCAATGACCACCAGGCAGCTGGCCCAGTGCCGTTTGCTGGGGATAGCGGTTCCTTGCTTTTGCCTTTTGGAGGACAAAGGCTTCACAATTTACTTGAAGGAAGCAAGGTACGTGTGGCCTTGTTTCTTGTCTCTCTGCCTTCTTCCCAGTGGCTTTGGAGACATTTCTCTCCATTTTGCTGCTGTGGTCTAGAAAGTGTTTTCTGGCTGAGTTGTCTGCTTTCGCCTTTGTGCAAGGACACTCTGCCTTATACAATACATTTTTAAAACACTTAGAGAGGTTAGAGCATGAGTTCTGGACTCAAATGTCTATCCAGATTCCGAGTGAGTAAGACCCCACTTTCTGCTTCTATAGCCTGTGCAGCCCAACAGGAAAATATTAGTAGCACCACTAGGATCACAAACCGGAGCATGGAAGCTGCTTGAGTACGAATGCACAGACCTTCACATTTGGTATGAAGACCAGGTGACAGTGATTTAATGTTTACATATTTTTTCCTCTGCTATGTGAAGCCTAACAGCAAAAAGTAATGGCAACTCTAAACAAGCCTGTAAAACACAACTGCCATTGTTGAGCACTGATAAATTTTCCTCAACTCTTCATTTTTGCTTCGTTTAAATTTGTTAAATGACTGCAGTACTTCAGTACTATTGACAAGTGTTCAGCACTTCTCAAGAAAAGTGAAGACATAGTTAACTAAATGCTAGCTAAATAAATGCTGGGAATAAACCCCAACTATTAGTAACTGTCAGAAGTAATCCTGGTTGAGTAATCAGTAGGTGTTTTTTTGCTGATATGCAATATGTGTACAAATGCAATATGAAAGAGTTGTTATTCTGCTTAAAATTGTTATAAAATGCAATTAATTATCACTTTGAAATAAGCATCCATTCGCAAAGGTTATTTTAGATAAATATCAGTTAGGCATTTCAAATCTTTTTCTTGTTCGTTACTTAAGAAATAGCAAGCAAATCCCAGCCTTTCAAGCTTTGTTAAATCCTTACTTTAGAGAATGCTTATAAATACAACTCAGTTTATATTCCAGAGGGCTCCAGTAACGATTTTTCAGGGTACATGTTAGTTCTTTCCTCTCAGTGATGAGGATGAGGGTACAACCACTGATTTAAAAATGTACCAACTGCTTACAGCCAACACTGAGATGTTAAATAATTTGGCTTTTATTTTCCTCTTCTCAGTTTTGTGGCACAATTTTATGGGGGGTTCACACAAAATGTCATAAGGAATTTTGCTCTTGGGAAAAGGAAGGGAACAGAAATGAAAAACATTCTTGTAATTGACTAAGAGCTTTGTGTGAGCATTAGTGTTTGAATGGAGTCTTGAGACTGAGACCTGAGCTGTTGCTGGATGTTAAATAAGAAATACATTTTTGATTTGTTTTTCCTCTTAGCTGCAGTGATGGAGGGACGTAATGCAGTAAGTGCGTTCTGTTGTACCATCCGTGACCTCAGTGGGGAGGGAGAAAATGGGCTTTTGCTGTCAGCTTCTCATCCTGTTACAGACTTGAGTTTTACTCCAACATTACTTCCAGTCTAATTGCATTTGACCCGGCACTCTTGCTGTGCTAGTGTCAGTCAGCTTAACTGGAGGCCTATGTAACAGCTAGCATTTATAGAGTAAATATAATTGCTTGCTAAGCCCTGAGAGGCATCAGCCTTATGAACTTCCTCATTTTCATTAAAATACAGGTTCTTTTCCACTTGCCTTTGGAGGCAATACAGGCAAGGTATTTATGTGCCCTAAGTGGAAGCTGCCTGCATTGAGATATGAGGCTAAGGAAGTAAAAAAAAAAACTTGCGCTCTTCAGTGTAAGTTTAAATTAAAAATAGCAGCTTGTGGTCAGGTGTCAAAACTTGTGCATCTGTTTACTAGCAAAATATTGATACATGAACATTACTTGTGTCCACATATTTACATCTTGAAATTGCAGAGCTGTTTATATGTTTCAACAGCTTTTAATTTCCTGCTTCCTTTGATAGGGATAAAAACAGTCTTCAACATGTAGAGTTTTGTGTGTCTGCCATTACAAAGCAAGGTATCTAGATCTGTTCGTTTGCCTTTACATACTTACCTAAGTTTTTCTTCAATTTCAGAGGGCATTTGGCATTTCAGAGTGAAAGCTTGCAAGTCACTTGTCTCTGGTATTTTGTTAACACCTGAAACAACACATAGGCTAAGCCTGCAATAGTTTGGGACAGAGTTTTATTGCTCCAATATCAGCATATTCTATACACAATAAAGTGAACATATGACTTCTGTATCTCTAAAGTGATTCTGGGAGCAAGTTGCAGTATTAGTGCTGTCAGACTCAGTGCTGTACAATTTCAAGTGCATTTTTAAAGATGACCAGCAAGCTCAGCTTGGGGCTTGTGTACTCATGTGAGGTGAAAACATAGAAAATTTTGCAGTAGCAAGCTCTGCATTATGCATATCCATTACTCTCTCAATTTGAGGAAAGACAGTGTGTGGGTTATAGCATGAGGTGATTTGTGTGTGGTGACCTCAGTTCTTTCTTTCCAGTCATTTTTATGTAATAAGTCAAAGCAATCTATCTTCAATTTGCAAACTGTTTCATTTTCACAATGCAACCTTTCCCTTCCCACTCAAACTTTGGTGTGCCAAAAAGCTCTAAACCAGCAGGATACCCAAAGCTTTGTGTTGATTCACATAGGTATTGGAAATCTGAAAGTTCATGTCTCCTTTCAGTGAAGACAAATTAAAAAGGATATGATCTACAATTTTGCTATTCACACTTCTATTTTATAAAATAAAAAATGAGCCATCACGAGATCCACCTATTGGGATACTCTCCTCATACAGTCCTGTGACTTTCCTGTGATTCACATTCCCTAAGCTTCCCCACCTTTCCCTTCAAAATAAATCTATTTTCTGTATTTTAACCTTTAGTGTAAAATACTCCCAAATACTATCCCTCCTTTGCCTGGATGCTCAGATGGAGACTTTAATTATTAAAGAGCATGAATCATTATTTCTCCATTTCTGGTAGGTCATGCCTTTCTTTGTCTTTGAGTTTATACATTTTTTTCTAGTACAGACCCTATTTTCATCCTGGTGTAACACTGAACATGTCATGGGCACACAGGTATACTCACAGGGCTATGAGCCCTGAACCTCAAAGGGAGTGCTAGGTGAACACAGCTGTGATGTCTCCAATTATACAGCAAAGTGGCTTAGGGATCCTATATTTTTCTCTGAAATCCTAGACAGAAAATGGCTGCGTGCAATGCAAAGCATGTGTGCTGTAAGCCTGCTTAAGTTCTGGATGCATCAGACTTTCAGCACGTAAGCAGGTGAGTTTTCCAGCTCATGTACATTGAAACCAACAAATCTGGCTCTGCAGCATATGGATAGCAGAATGGGCAGTCTCAGAGGATCCATTTCCACATGGAGAAGTGCAGTATGTGTGGGGCTCACTGTGGGCGAGTCCATTTTCCTGCACATCAAGCAGTCAGGTCAGATGTACTGCCAGACTTTCTGCAATCCCTTACACTGGCAGCAAGCTAGGAGAGGGTGGCTTTTGCCCTGCGGCTGGCACAGGAAATGTGCTCCAAGCTTCAGCATTCTGCTGCTTCTGCAAGTGCATCCTCAAAGGCAAAGACGTTCCCCTTCCCTGCAGGTCTGGATGGCCCTGTCTCATAGAGGTCGTACACTTCTGCTCAGCTGAGATGTGGGAGGCACAGAGGAATCTGGTTTGAGCCAATACCTCCAGTATGTTTTGGCATTCAGGGCCCTTGCAAGGCCCCTGTGCATCCTGAAGTGGGGTATGAAGTAGGAGTCCAGCAGGGACCCCTGGCCACCACTGTTTGGTAGCATCATTAACCACATGCTTCTCCTCCATGACAGCATATGTGTGGGACTCTGCAGTTTCCTCAGGTTCCCCAGGACTCCCAGCTGTGGTGTTTAGCACAGGACTAGTCCTGAGGTTTTGTTCCTGACTTTGTGACCACAATTATTCACCCAATAGAAACAGTACAATGCCAGATGAATGTCAAGTTTTTGCTCTTCACCTCCTAAAACATCTATGCATGTTACGAAAGCTTGTAGCGCTGCATTTTTAATGTGCATCACATCTGTACATCTCTAGAATGATCTGTCTATATGAACAACAGCTGAAACACCTCATTCTGTATGGCTGCCAAAACGCTTTATGTACATCGCATTAGTCAACACAGGAGGAATTGATTATTTTTATAAGGAAAATGCCACCAAATCCTTTTTCAAATATTTTAAATATTTTTGGCAAATCACATATTTATAATCCTTATACAGCTGTTTCATACTGGAACAAAACATAATACTGTACATAATAAACATCCCAGAACCTGCCCTCGGATTTTATTAGCTCCTTTTCACAGACAGGTGAGACTTAACACAAAAAAAGTAAATAGTTGTGATATAAATCTTCATTTATGTATGCACTTGTCTTGTTAGGCACCACATTGGCTGTATCAGCAGTTCTAAAGTATGTGCAGCTACGGTAGTGTGGGACCATACCACGAGGCCATGGCACGGAGGCACCCAAAAGGTGAGGTGAAAGGAGAGGTGGAAAAATGCATGGTCTTGTATGAAACTGCTGGGGGCTGGTATCTCTCCTGGTATCGATTGGCCAGTGGTGAGGAATGCTGCAGGTATCTGACCACCCCTGTACTTCTGCTGCAAAAATGCCTACAGATGTGCTCTGCGGGGTTGCTGTGACTGAATGTGGGAATGGTCAAACCTGACCAGAGAAGGCTGTACTTTGTTTATTTTGCTGAAGCGAAACATGTGCTGCTAGCAAGACTTGAAATGCTGATATTCTTTCTGCCCTATCAGCCCAGACACCAGTGATCACTCTGGTACAGCCTGTCTCTCCTTCATTTCATTTCTTTCTTCTCTTCTGTGTCTTCTTGTTACCCAACGGACCAAATCACACTGTTTTATGCTGTTCCAGAATATCCATGAATACAGCGAGTAGATTTACTCTAGAATTACACCGGTAGGACCGGTAGCAGGACCTGGCACGTTTTCTTTGTGAACACCCTGAACACTTCCTTTCTCTGCCGTCCCAGCTGGGTAGCTTCAGAGCCTGGCAAATGAGAGGCACGATTTTTAATGTCTCATTCAAACAGCAGCGTGGTAGAAATGGCAAATAATAGTTGCTTTCAATACAGGAAAAAACACACAGTGCCACTGTTCCTATTTTATAAGCTATATTAAAAAATCTCTTCATGTTGACTGTAATAATTATTTGTGCTATTGCAGCCTATAGACTTTCCACCTGAAAGTTTACTGTTAATCAATGCTGTACTTAGAGCAGTTTTTTCTGTGTGTGTATGTCTGTGAAATTTTATATGCTAAAGAACCTACTCAGTAGGGTGTAAAAGGGGATTTGGAAAATAAGTTTTTAAAGTACTTCAGTAAAATAGCATGTATAAATAATACACTGAAAACATTATTAATAAGGCTGCCGAATGAAGCACTAAAATGTTTTCCATGGATATCCTTAATACAGAACAAATGCATTTATTTATTTCTGAAATCAGGCCTAAATTAGACAATTTTCCTTTAAATGGCAAAAGGTACGCATTAATACTAAAGGCTACCATGCCAGCCAGATTCCAGTCCTTGCTCTGAGATAGAAAAACATCCCATACTACAAAGGTATCAGAAAACAACTTTCTAATATGGGAAATGGCATACCGTATTCTCAGCTTTCTTCCAAGGAATGAGATTTAGGCTGATTTTGAAAAAAAAAAACCAACACTTAAAAATATAATCAGTGAGAGGAAAGCACTCTGTGTGAGAACACAGAAATCTGGCAGAGAAACAAGCAAATAGAAGCACTGTTGTACAGAAGTGTTGGACAACATTAATAACGGGATGTTTCAAATACCATATAAAAAAAGTAACAATACAATTGGTTAAATGTTTTTCAAATTAAAGGAAAATAAAATTATCAAGCCCCCTGAGACCGGAGGTGGAATGTGCAGGGAGGTATGGTTCTTCACATTCAACCTCTCAGCACTGGAATGCTCCACGATGCCCAAGCTGCTGGAAGAGAAAGCAAACCCAGAGACAGATGGGGAACAGGGTTAGGAGGGAGCCTAAGGCCTTACTGAGCAGAGGAATATCCAGATAAACTAAGCAGCCCTTACTTTCCTGCTACAGAGGGAAAATAGACACAAGTAACTGCTGGCTGAAGTCTCTAGAAATCACAGCTTGGGATATTCAGGGCAGTTGCCTTCACAGAAGATCTGTGTGGAGAAACACCCGTTTTCTACCCTGGGATAAAACTGCTTCTATGAGTCAGATCAGGAGGTTTTGCATTAATCCTTTCTTTTTGCCAATTATTACAGCACTGTGCAAACCATGTGTTTGCATTGATGGTGACTTTATCACATGCTAGGTCAAGCACATGGGGTCTGTGGAAACCTGCTGAGAAAATCCTGAAGAAAGCCTGATGCCCTAATGATGGCAGAACTTGTGCCAGGCAGAGCTGCCGCAGGGAACAGATGAGGTGTCATCGTCTGCCATCCCTACATCCCTGCTTTACTGATTGGCTCCCTTTTATTTTTGAGGGTATTGAGATAAAGAAGCAGACCCAGACCTATGCAGGATCTCCAGGAAGCAAAAATTCCACAGGGATCTCTTCCCAGAGCTGCTTATATCCCTAGGCAGTCTCTCACGAGGCAAACAAACCCAGGATCTCCCAGGCCAGCCTGAGAGGATGTTAATTATGGTTGCTATAAATACAGTGCAGCTCTGGATTGGTTAATGTCTTTGTTCTTTTCATCTTTATCTCAGAGAACAAGACGCTGAGGAAGTGCATACCCTGTCTCTGACCTGCATGTTCCTGGACATCTGAGCAGAGGAAGAGCTTCAGTGCAGACCAGAGAGAGGTCTGAGGGGAGAGGTGTCAGGGAGAAGGGTTGCAGAGCCAGAAAAGCCCTTGTCCACATAGGAGCAGAAAGATCAACCAGCTGTGAAACTGCTCTTTTAGCAAACTGTGCTTTCTTTTTCACAAAGGTGATGTTTCCTCACAGAGATCAGCACATGAGAAATCCCCACTTCACTATCTGCTGTTTGATTCTGTGCATTCAACTAAGAGTTTATCTTTTTTGGTGAAAGACAGTCCTAAGGAAAAACGTATAGGTATTTTGTCTTATAATAGTGTCTGAACCCTTTGACAAAAAGGTACAGCTTCCCACCAGAGGCCTCTTCTATGTTTTTGTGGGTTTTTTTTTAGACTGAGATTATTATTCTGCTACAGAAAGTAAAGTTTTTACCTCCCTTCCCATAAAAATTCCACCCACTTTCATAGGAAAAGAGAAACATTTATTCTTCCTGTTTCTGGTCCCCATCCGGATCTTCACAATCCCATAATGTGTTCATGCTGGAAAACAGGGAAATAGAAGTATTTTCCCCATATTGCAGAAGGAGAATTGATGCAGAAGCGGACAAACATCACATGTTGAGCGGAGCCCAGCCCAGCAGCCCCAGGATCGACACTGCAGTTTGTGAACCTGAGCGAGGAGCTGTGTCCAAGCTGCTGCAGAGCAGTGAAAGAGCAATGCTGTGACAGTCAAAACACCCACACTATGAGTGTGCGTACAGACCTACAGCTCCTGTTCTCACCATCATCCTGCTGGTGATACCCAAACAGGCTCAGCTTGGGGGTCCCTCACCTGGGTAAAAGATCCAGGCGACATGTGGCTACATAAAGCCCTCAATACCAGCTGTAGCATTGTCCTGACTGTCTGTAGGTCAAACACAGGCTGTGGGATGTGCCTGGTCAGCACTGGAAGATGAAAGAGGAGAGTCATGCAGGGAATGAGCCCATTCTCTCTCAGCTTCGTGACAGATCCTGGCTCCCTTCTCTCTTCCCAGGCAAGCAGAGCTGGGCTGCACATACTCAAGGCTACCTCCTCTCCTCCTTCCCGTATGACAGTATTTCTGTCCCCTCCTTACCTTTCCCCCCACTCCTCCCAGCAAGTGAGCAGAAGGGTAGGGTTGGCAGTGGTAGCCCCTGCCACAGGGATGTTTGGGAAGGGCTGCTACATTTGTGGCGGGGAAATGTGGAGAAGGAGGTGGCTGCCAAGGCAGGGGATGGGGGGTGCAGACAGATGGCTGTGTGCACAGGGACCATTGCCTGAGTGGGGAACAGTGTGTGGGAGATTGCACAACTCGGAGCTGCTCCCTCCTAAACAGGCTGGATTATTCCTGCAGGCGCTTACATGGTGATAATAATCTTCCCTGTACAATTGTGCCACTACACAGGGTGGCCACACAACCACTGACCTCCCGACGTGCTGTATCTCTTCTTTCTTACCCTTTGGTTTTGATTTGGGATTTTTCTGAAAGCAGCACTCCTTTCTGATTATTCTGGAGGCACTTGGGGGATTTGTAACAGTAACAATGTATGGTAGGTTTGGCCGGGAAAATTCTGTTTAACAAAAAATGTTGAGGTTTTGAAACTTATTTTCATTCTGTGTTGGAACAAAATCAAAGTCTTCCAAAAACTGTTTTGGAAAATGAGCAGAGCAATCTGTTAGGGATCCACTGGGAGGTAGGAGGTCCTTGTTTGGAGCTAAGCACAACAGGATTATGGGTCTGGGTCTCTCCTCCCCTAAAAGTAGGCCCTAGGCAGGGACAGTTCGGAGGTGCTGCTCCTTTGTTCTGGTTCAGACTAGAAATTCCATTCTGGACCTCATTACGGAAACCCAATATATTTTCATTAGAAAAATTTCATTGAAATATATTTGCATTTTCTTTTGAAAAACTCCAGGTCAACCTGAAACTGAGGCTGTTTCTGTGAGGCTTCCGTGTGGCTGTGAGGCCACAGAAATCAAGTACGCAGGTTCTCAGCATTCATTTAATTTTTCTTCTAAGTATGTATTAGGCTACATTGCTTAACTTGGTGTTTATTTTTTTTACTTTTAGAATGTGCCATTTACAAAATAACAGTATAAATCAAAAACACAGCAACTGAACTTCTGTGGAAAATGGCCTGGCTCGCCTCTCAGCCACTGCTTGCCAGCTTCACTTCAGAAAATCATCTGACCCTGGAGCTGCCTTCAGAAACGCACTGAAGGGATTCCAAGGCATGTACGAGATTAGTAAAATCATTTCAGGAGCAACAACAGCTCTGCTCTCCACCTCAGGGACCAGTTGGGCTGGAGGGATAAGCCAACAGCAATCTTGTGAAATTCAGGGAGGATCAATGCAAACTCCTCGACCTCTGAGGGGATAACCCTGCGAGGGTGCGGGCTGGGGGCGGCCGGGCTGGGGAGTAGCTCTGTGGGAGGTGCTGGTGCCCTGGAGCACCTTAAGCTGCATGGGAGCCAGCAGCGACCAGGCAGCAGGAGCACAGCCCGTCCATCCGGGGATGAGATTATCCTCCTCTGCTCGGCACGCATGAGATCTGAGGTTGTAGTGCCTGGCTTTGGGTCCCCCCTCAATACAAAACATGGACAACCTGGTGTGAATTCAGCGAGGGGCTCCAAGCTGATCCGGGCTGGAGCAGTTGTCCTGTGAGGAGAGGCTGAGGGACAGAGCTGGCTCAGTGTGGGGAGAGACGGCTCCAGGGGGCTGCATGGGGAACAGCTGGGAAGAGGGAGGCAATGAAACAAGAGCTCTGACTTTGCTGTTATTTAGCCCATTCTGTGACAATATTTTTTTTTCCCCGTTTCTGATAAAACTGCGCACCAATGGTTGCATGATTTGACAGGGCTACATTTTGACAGTTCTGGAAAGAAGGGGACACTTAATGTGGATGGAGAGACAGGGCATTTCACCTGCCTCTGGGGAAGGGAAGAGCACTGCTTGGGGAGCAGCTGGAGACATGGTTCCTAACCTGAACACCTGGCTTTTGAAGCTGCCTCACAGTGGAAGACAACATATCTATATCACCTTTTTTAGAAGGATAGGGAAAGTTTTGCTGCCACATGCACTCCACGGGAGGCCCAGGGGAAATGCCTGCTGCCAGTATTTTGTTTAAAACTGCAGTGAAATTCCACACACCCACACCTCCCCACCCACAACTACTTCAGTCTGTAACCTAATAACATGGTCTAGCCCTAGAGCTGGAATAGATCTATAAGGTCATCTCATCCATCTCTTGTCTAAATCAGAATTGTGTCCTCTCATGGGTAATTTAAAATGCTTTGGTCAGTCAAGTCTGAATGGACTCCTGTTTTCCAATTTCTTGAAATACTGCTCCCCAATAGATGTCACTGTTTAGTAAATGTCACATGGAGAAAACTACTTTAAGGGTTTTGTTGTTAATGTTAAAAGCAACATTTTATGTAGCACTGTCTTGTGTCTAGAACTGGTAAGAAGAAATAAAGAGTACATACTCCTTTCAGGGTGAGGAAGGATTTTCTTCCACGGATTTGTTTTTTGTTTTTACTTGCTGTATATATAACAGATATTTCTAATATTATCTTACTAATAATATCAGTTTGGACTCAATTTCTCAGTCTTTGATCAGATCAATCTCTTTGCTAATGAATCTGCTGTAAATGAATTTACAGCATGAGCCTTTTTTCCCATTTGGTGGAAAGTGGTCTTATTTCACTATCAATTATGTATGACAACCTAATGCAGACCTGATACATACAGGCAGGTGGGGGACCACTTTGCCCATTAGGGGGCATTAATGACATTTATTCCTTATTTCACAGAAGGCCTTTGTCATAATATCACCTCTAATCCTATTTTCTGTACTAACAGGAAATATATTAATACTTGCCTCTTAAAGAAATGTTGCAGCTTCTTCTTGACGTTGCCCCGGGCTTATCTTCAGCTGTGTGTGTGGCTGGAGTTGAGAATATGCTCAGCATTTGGAGGAGAGAAACTGGGGAGTTACAGCAAGGAATGTTTCTGTCTGAGGGGAAACCAGGCTGCAAGACTCTGCTGCAAATTTCAGCCCTCCAAAGCTGTGGGGCTTGCTGAACCAGGGTTTTGTTTCAGCCCCGTAAAATGACAGGAATCCTTTGTGCAAATAGCATGCAGATGTGGAGCTGGGTATCGCACATAACCCACATTCTTAGCTGTTGGTGTGTCAGGTTTTGTTTGCGGACCATATCCAATTTTCAAATTGCACTCTGTTTCTTCTTCAGTTGCAGAAGTGATGGCAACTGTGGCCAAATCCCACTTGCTTCCTGGCTGGTGGAGGGGGACCCCTGTTTGGGAAAGGTATTTTCTTGCTTGTTGTGTCCCTGCAGGAGGGAGGGAGGGATGGAGGAGTGAGCAAAGGAGCAGGGGCTTTGGCAGAGCACACCTGGTCGTGCAGGACACGCCACCCCTTTGCGATGTGTGTCCTTCCCCACTACCCCAGGGCTGGCATCGCAGTGGGTTCCCACACATGCACATGGGCTGGGCAGAGGGCCAGCAGGACTGTGGCCACATGCCCTTACAAACCATGCCCTGACCTAAACTCCGCACCTTGACGCATTCATCACTTGCTGTCCTGTGCACTGTGTGACCGCCTGTGCTGCGTGTAAAGCTGGAAGATGAGGCAAACCTAAATTTCCTTAAGGCTAGCTGTTTTGTACCTGTATTCTGGGTACGGTTCCATACATGCACAGCGTGCAGAGCATGGGGGAAGGTGCTGCTATTTACCAGCAAAACATTCCACTTATCCCATGGAGGGCTGGGCTGTTACAGTTTATCTTATATAGAGTACATTTTTGTTGTCTGCAATGGATAGAGAGGAGCCCTCAGGGAATTAATAAAGCTCATGCCGAGAAGTTTTAACTTAGACATACATAAGGAATAAATTAATTTTTAATACATTTTTTAAGAAGCACTTTTTTGGCTTGAAACCATCATGCCTGGTATGTTTATAAAGGCACCCGTAGCATGCTCCAGTTAAGAGTCTGTCAGTGTTTCCACTGTAAACCCTCTTTTCAGAGGTTTATATTATAATTCCAATATAAAATTCAACCCAGGCAAGAAAAAACTGGCATCAGACTTGGCAATGGAGTGATGTTTTCTTTAATGATTTTTTAAATTTATTTTTTCTCTTATCAACATTTGATTAATGTTAATTAATATGAATTATTTAATTTTTAACTATTGTTAAACTTAAAATGGTATCCTGATCAGATACCTGGGGTTTTCACACTTGCACAGCTTAAAAACATTCCTAAAGCTCTAGTTCCAATTTTGTAAGCCATGAACTGATTTTCTGCAGTACCCTACTATAGCATTTAGGATAAAATAATAACCCAAGTGGGAACTGTAATGACCTAGTCCCACCGAAGCTCTCTAACTGTCCCCTCAGAAGTGCTGTTGGGCGTTTTGCAGTTTGGACTCCTGGCCCTGCCTCACAGCTGTTGCAGTCCCACTGGCAAGCGATGCACGGTGAAAGCTCACTGGGTGAAGTTCAGCTCACCAGCAGAAAGCGTGCTTAATTGTTATCACTGAGAGGTGGAGAGAGCATTGCATACGCTGACTCTCCCCTTGTACATTTTTTTCCATCTTTTAAACACGTACGCTCACAAGACCTCCACAAGAAGCAAAGGGCTCAATGTTACATTCACCTATTTAAAAAAATAAATAAATAAATAGAAAGCTTTATAATTAAATATCTGGTCATGAAAGCAGAAAAATCCAGTGTTAGCCTAATGATGCAGTTTCACCCCTATCGGCTTCTTTGTGCCTATAGGCTTTATAAAAGTCTCTCGGCACTGGGTAACGTTATATGCCATATGCGTTGCCTGCAGTACCTCAGCACAACAGGGCAAATTAAGGACAGAGTTTCCGCCTACCCTTTGAAGATTTATATCAGACCTTTTAACCTCCTGTGAAAACAGTTTGGTGATTTAATTCTTTTTATGATACTCAACAACAGCTTTTATACTTCCACAAACACTGTGTAGCTCACATGCCATAAACAGTCATAAATTCAGCCAGACTTCTCCATACTGGAGCAAGGCATGACAGAAAGCAACGGGGTTCAAGGATTTGTGAACTTTCTCTCCTGCCAGTTGGGGTTCACAAAACTTGTTGAGTTCATAAACTTTTCCCTCCTTTCTAATCCTCTCTTCACCCCGATTTAAACAAACAAATGTGCTTGGGTTTGGTTGTGGTTTTTTTTTTTTTGTTTCGCATTATGATTGGGAGAACATAATTGAAATTCAAGACTGACACATATGGAGACCATATACAGCACAATACATCTGTGGTCTGCTTACTCCTTTGCCCACCTCACTGGGCTGAACACTGCGCATGTTAGGAGGTTCCAGACAGCCTCTTGAGAAGACAAGTCTGTGGTATGATACTGAGCCTTCCAGCTTTTATTCACCGAAGGAAGTCTGCCTGGCTACATTTTGGGCCTCCTATGGTCATTTTCATATGCCTTACAACTATGAATGGATGTATCACACATTACATTACTAAGAGGTACTTTAATGGTTGTAGAGCTGAATCAGAGAGAGATTAAATGACTTGGTGAAAATCACACAGGAAATTTGCGACAGAGCCAAGAATTTCCTGAAAGCCAACCTACTGTTTTTAATTATTGTTTTTCTAGTTCTTTGGTAGTATTCGAAGTTGAGGTAAGGTCTGTATTGAATATTCCTCTCCATATACATGCTCATTAAGAGGTCTGCAGACCCTTCTGTAAAGAGCATCTCTAAGTAAGGAAAAGAGACTAAGGGCAAGAGAAAGGACTCATTAGCTGCACCCCATGCACGTGTCAGAAACTAAAACACAGACCCAGTAATGCAGTTTGTTCCAGGCCACACAGGAAGTTTGCAGCAGAGACAAGGAATTTAATCTACATCCCCTGAATCCCAGTCCAGCCCTTTCAACATCTTCCCTAACCAGTTCGTATTTCATATGATATGCAGTCTATACTGTATGGCCTTGGAATTTTTGTTGGTTTTTTTTACTCTCTCTTCCTCTCTGAAATAATGTAATCCAGGAACATTTGCACTGAACTTTTGAACCTTTGATGTTTGAGTAGGTTCAAAATTAAGCAAAACTGTGTTTCCATGTTGTTAATTGGAATCATTCTGCCTGGATCTTTTAGCAACCTCCACACGGTTAACTTCAAAATCCCATGCCTGAAAGAAAAAAAAGAAAAAAAGTCAGGTCCCATTAAATGTGTTAAACATTGTAACTGTACAAAACGGGGAATGAGATAGATCTTTTGAAAACAGAATCAGGAGAATGACAGGCATATGTGTGTATACTTCCTCCTGCCTGGGCTGAAGGTCATTATTTTGAACTAACAGCTGACCCCTTTGGCCTCTGGAAGGCCATTATGCTTAATGGCCTGAGCTAATTTGCTGTGCTACAGGGTTGGCTGATCTTTATTTTAATCCCCTGCACCTTCCCCTGCTCTTGTGGAGAAAGCAACTGCTCTGATATAATCCAGTTGGCACCAAATTGCCTACGGGAGGGAACAGGCAAACTGCTATGAGACAGGACCATACAGCAATTTCCTGAGGCTTGATTCTCCTGGGGGAAAAAAAAAAAAAATAAGGCAAGGCATATGCCTACATGCACACACACATATATGTACACACAGTGTAAGAGGTGGGAGAGCAGGAGAGTGAAGGGAATGGGGGAAAGTGTGAAAAAGACACACATTCACAAGCAAATCTATGTTTCTAACCCCATTTTCCTTCCTTTGAGCCACTTTCAAAGAATAACGCCCAAATGATTTGCTGCCAGGAAACAGAAATAGCTTCGCTCCTACTCTTTCTCACAAAATCAAGTACCTATTTGAAAAGCAAAATCCCTTCACCAGCCACATGTGCCCATGTCTCTTCCAGCATTACTGAAGAGGGTGTTGTAACATGTTTAAAAATCAGCTAAAATAGAAAGCAAACACATAAAGAACATCAGCTGCTAGAACCACATTCTCAGAGGTGAGGCAAGGTCTCATGGGGTGTTGCTCTCACAACCTTTCTCCAGAAAGAGGGACTTTTATCTGCTTGAAACCTTTCTTCAGCTCTTCAGCACAGGAATGATAGAGGAATGTCTGACCCAGGGAGGAGCAGCGTTGCTTCAGTGGAGTATGGGGCTCTACCGTCAGCAGGGATGGGGCTGCAGGGATGCCAAGCAAAGAGGGAAATAGGCTTTTGTTTCCTCTCAACTCTCAGCATTTTTCCCCTGCTCCAAATGGAAGGGTGTCACAAAGCCTTTGCTTTCTGTCTCAGCTGACATCATTTTGCCTTTGCTCCTTCTTTTGCTGATCCCCATCTCCTGTGCCCTCAGCAAGGCCGGGGACACAGTGGAAAAAAATGTCAAGTCAGCAACAGACTGAAGATTTTAAAGTATGTGAGAGCTTGCATGTCTAGGAGCAAAGCTGCTTTACATATGTGTGTTTTTGTATCTGCAGTCACACAAGCATAAAATACCCCAGAAATGTGCACAGCGTGACCAACTACTGCAAATCACAGGTCCTCATTCCTCTCCTTTCCCACTGATTTTCCACGCTCTGCTTCCCTTGCTGATATCTTGTCTAATGCGCTGTGGCTGGCTGTTCAGGGAGGCTTGGACACTCTGCTTCCTATCTGTGCTATGCAGAAAACTGCAGGAATAACAGGGTCTTGGAGCTGTGTGTCAGTGGTTTTCCCTGTCCGCACCCATTGCAGCTGGCAGCGAGCAGTGTCTCTCTCCAGGGACTCCGTCCTTTCTGCACTGAAACCTTCTGGAACTGGGTGGTGAAAGTCCTGGATATCCCTGACCCCATCACTGAGGCTGGCTCCTACCAGACAGTCCAGTCCTGCCAGCAAGATCAGTGGAAACATAGTGTTTGTCTCCACAGCTCAGCCCTGAATCGGGGGTTGTCCCTAACAGTATCTGGCCTGTCGTGACTAAATTACCTACTACAGTAATTTTGATGTTTAGCTGATATGCTTAGGTCTCCTAATAGATCAGAATTATGCTCTCCTACTGAAAATAATAATAATATTAATAAAAAAAGCCACACAGATGAATTTCTGTTACATTTTTGGCCCCACTCAATCCCTGAGTCCCCTTGGACTTTTGTGATGGATGCTCAAAATCACAGCTGCACAGGGGAAGGGCTGCTGGTCCGGCAGTCCTGGGACTTCCACCACATATAGAGAGGGCTGTCCCCATGAGGCAGCCCCAGCTGGTGGCCCAGGCTCAGCCGTGCAGACCCCGGTCCCTGGGCAGCTTCCCTGTGCATGGGAAATCCTTTGCTGCCCTTGTAGGACAGCTTCCCACTGGCTTTGGGCTATCAGAAGAGCTGAGACCCCAGGATCTCCACTGGCAGAGCATGTGCACCTCGAGTATTGAACACAGCTGTGATCATTCCGTCTACATCTGCCTGAAAATTTGAGATATTGCCTTCTACATTTTAACCAGTGGGTTCAAAAATGAATTTTAAAAGCAATTTCTTGCAGCAAATTGGTCGAAAGAAAAGAGTTAAAAATCAAGAGCTAAAGAGTATGTCTGAAACAACACACGTCTCACATGGGTTTGCCATGTGTGCAGCAGGGTTATCACTGTTTTCTCTGTGTGTGTCCCCCCCCCCCCCCCTCCTTGTAAGACCTTCAGGTTTCTAATGCTTTGGGTTATGATGTTCCCACACAATCTTGCCCATGGTACACAGCACCCTAGTAAAATAAAGGCCTCCTGCAGGTGGTGCTACAATGCTGCAAGTATTTTTCATTAGACTAGGCACAAAAAATGCCTCCATTATCATTTTCCCTCATATTACAAGAAAAAAAAACCTCTGTGTGAGAGTAGCTCATTATAGGCAGCAATCCTCAAACTAATTCCCAATGTAGATGTACAGGGAAAGCACCTGGAAGACCTGGACCTAACTCACTCTCTCAGTAACACAACTCCGCTTTCCCAACATGCCTAGCAGTTACCTGTATAATAAGAAAACCATTTCTTCTCCCTCTGCAAGTTCTGAAGAAAATTGTGGCCTTATTCTCTACACTGCCCAATGACTGCACTCAAATATTATGGTGCAAAATGAGGCTGTAAGATGTCACGTATCAGATAGGTTAGTATCTTAGACTGCACAACAGTAGTACTAAAGTCAAAGCAACAAACAACTGAGCGAAAGAAAAGAACAAAAATAACAATCTGTCTGATAATGAAAAAAACCCTTCATAGTTTATGAATCTCTGATTTTCCACAGACTGGACAAAATAGCTTGGCTTAGCCAGCCTAGCCCAGTGGGCTGCCTCTGCCTAAGCACAGCCAGGACCTCTTTCTCTCTGCCTTTAAATGGCATTGGATGGCCCAACAAAATGAGAGCGCTATGTAGGAAACAAAGTTAACCTGTGGGGCAAAATACTGCTCTTTAACGCCTTCATCACTTCAATGGCCTTTAAAAAATGATTGTTATTCTGCAGATTTTCTTGTCTCTCAAAGTGGTGGTTTTTTCCTTCTTACTTACCTTTGGGGAAAAAAACCAAAAGTGATCATAAGACATTCCTTTCCTTTTTTCATGAAAATATGTTTCTAAGTGTGCCTGCTTGCTAGTTACAAACTATTGCAAGCCAGGTTGCCTTGCAGTTCAGATAACCTGGCATGCCATCCTGTGAACTTCCCCCACTTGCACTCGCTCAGGGAAAGAAACAATTAAGCCATCAATACAAATGTTTCTCGGTCTGTCAGATCACAAAATAAATGAAGGCTGAATGATGATGTAGTACCAACACTTCCATAAGAAGCAGCTTCCTTTAAATTAAAAATTCAATAACAATAATTAAAATGTATGAGCTATGGCTTTCAGCTAAGCTTGAATCTTATGCTTTGATTTGATCTCCTATTTTTTCCCTTCTTCATGTACAGGACCTGAAATTTCCCAGGGAATACACAGGGAGAGGCATAGATGTGGAGGCAAAAATATGCTGTTCTTCAGTGCTATTTCAAGGAAAGTCACTTATTCTTCGTTCTCTTATTCTCAGAGAGGTACAATATGTCTGGGTTAGCATGGCTATTAGTTGTTCAACAACAAATCGTGTTTCATAATTAGAGAAGAGGTTGCTGCTTGTAAGTGGAAAGCCTATTAGTACCCACCCATTGAACTGATAGGATATTGTGTTATATACATCTATTTCCTCCAATGTGCTGCTGTGATCAAGAAGATATTCTTTATTTAATATAATACTAAACTAGCCCATCAGATTTTTAATTATTTTTTTTCATAAGATGAAACTTTGCATGTAGACATGGTTTTAAAACACAGAAAATAATGCCTATCATGAAACAACCATGTCTTCTTGAAAAATCAGATGCAGAAAGGTTTCTTTGAAAAGGTCCAGTCTTCAGCTGAAGTACGTAATGACAATAAATGAGAATAGAAAGATTCAGTGTCTGCATATGCACACCTTTCCTCCTCTTGGAAAGAAAGCTTTGCCTTAGAGGGTTAAGAGTTCACATTTTTGGAGACACTAACCTTGGGGACTGTTCATATGGCTGTTATTTATGGACACCTTAAAATACATCAGTGTGTCCTTGAGGGTACAGGAACAACACCAGCCTCGGATTTAGCACTCGGGGGGTTTCTGTAGATAGCAGCAGATCTCTCTGGAGGATCCTTCCTCTGTGACCAATCTATTTTATGACTCTTTGCCTTTCTTCTGATGAGTCCTAGAGCTCTGCAGGCCACAGAGGCAAGATTAGAGGGACACACCTGGTTTTCAGAGCCCAAGGGGTTTATGTGGTAACTTGTGCTTAGCTGCTTAGTGCTGCAGAGATTGAAGTGATTTATGGGCATAGGCAGAAGCAGAGATTTAGGCATGCAGGAGATGCCACTGACAGGGACACAGTGACTTGGGGCCCATTGTCAGAGGGAGTCTGGATAAAGCCAGTGTTGGGTTCAGACACCTCATGTAACTTCAAGGCCACCATTAGAGGAAACTGCCTTTTTGTGGATTTACCTTTCTGCAGCATATACGCTTCTTTTCCATAGTTATGTATACGTCATCATAGAGCTGATGTGAAGGCCAACCAGATACTGGTTGTAAAGCACTCATCAAATCATTATTATTATCACTGCTTTTTTGCAGAAACATAATGCTCTTCTGAAATAAAATCTCTGGCTTTGGATTTCTTAATATACTAGAAGTACAGAGTAAACTTTCAGTGATTGGAAAATAACCTACTGTATCTTTTACCTGTGAAAGGAAATGGCTGTGCTGGCTCCTTGGTGAAAATACTTTAAGGTACTTCTGAAGCTTATAATTTAACTGCAGTACCCATTTTAAATGGGAAATGTGATACTGACATAACAGACATTACCGAAATCCATCAGAAAAAAACACAAAGCCTAGTGAGGCAGAAAAAAGCAAGGCATGACTTATATCAGAGAACCACACACTTTTTATATTTGCTGAAGACTTTCTACTGGCTGGGTAGCCTGTTGACATAAACCTGAAGCAATTGAGAAACCATTTCTGTATTAGTACTGTGTTCAACTGCTGATAGAAAGCCTGGTGTAATTCCTTTCTATATAAAAGGAAGCAGAACATTCTTTTTTTCATTTGAAACCATCATTAGCTTTCTTTAGCTTAACATCACTGCAAGATTAACATAGGCAAGAAGCCTATAGACTGATTTGAGAGGCTTTTGGTCATAACTGTTGTTTTTCTACAGGAAAAACCTAGAATGGAAACAAAGCAGAAGTCACAGTCATGCTCTGTCCTTACTGCTCTACTAAACCTGGAAAGTTCTTACCTCTGTTCCCTGTGAAATGTCAAGAACCACCACATCTTTCACAGTAATCTTGAAAAGATTTCCATAGTGTAGCCTGAGAGTAACTTCACTGTATAGGTGAGCCATCTACAAGAAGTCTCTGCATAGGTATTCCTTGTTAAGTCGAACAGCCCATGAGCAGAAGGTGGGGGGTTGGAAAGGACCAAAGAACTCTACTAAAGAAGAGTTTGTCTGTTGGTAATTGGAAGTGGCTCAAAGGTAATGTTCAAAATGTCCATGTTCAGATTGAAATCATCATAGACCAGCGAAGATATCAGCTGAGTGAACTGGCCTTTCAGTTTGTTCAGCTTCACACGTTTCTTGGCATACATAATTATATTGACAGGAAAGCAGAAACAGAGTAGAAGAAAACAGTATTTACCTTGTGGTCAGAAATTACTGTCAGTTGCCCCGGCCATATATAAACATTGTATTGATTCTTGTGCAAAGTGGTGGCTGCAATGCCTTGCACAAAAGCACAATGTTTGTTTGTTCTGGGTAAAGTTTATGGCTACATTGTTTCAAAAGCAATAGATAAACAGCACACAAACATTTTTTTTTTTTTTTTCCTGCAGTGCAGGGAACCTTTGCCTTTTATTTCCATACATGCTAAATGCTCTCCCACAGGTGTTTTTGTAAAGAATGGCTTTAGTTTGTCATTCGCAAGATACAGCGCTTCAGAGGCTTGGCAGCAAGAGTGTAGATTTTACTGTGCATTCTATGTTAAACACTACTGAATGAAAGGAAACAATATAGCTGGCCAGCAGGTAACTCTGGGGCTGACTGGATCGCCACTTGGAAGTTCTGCTGGGCAGAAGGAGGCTTTCCTGTCCCAGGTAGAAGGTACATTAAAAATTTCTATTCTGAATCACAATGGATAGCTACTCACTTTTCTTTTTTCTTTTTTTTTTTTTTTTGTAATTGCAATCTTCTTGGGTAAAACAATGCTGACTGGGTTCTTTTTATTTCAGTAGTTACAAAATGCTTTATTTATTAAAATATTTCTGTCACAAAAAATGCTTATATTCTACTTTACATTCAAACGTATTTCAAAATAAAAACTTTCCAGAGAGAAATTCTGTGAAATCATGAGGGTTTATATCAATTAAAAAAAACCAAAACCCTAACAAATAAGATAGCTTTTAAATATGTAGAGCTAAATCCTGTGAAGATATTAGAGTCTTGGACAAACAGCATTTTCTAGTGAGTAATATTTGGCTATGCATGTCCAACTGACTGTTTGCATTTCAAACAAGGTGAGTGCATGGGAGACAGAAAGAATGGTGCTGTTTTGAAGGTTTCTTTTATAAACATTTCTGTTCACATGTGAGGAACAGTCAGCAGAAGATCAAACCCAAAATCAGCCACTGTAGTGCCAGGATCTGCCTTACCTAATGACCACCATTTTCATCTCTGTTGCAGTGGAAGGTACTGTAGTTTGCATCATGCCTTCGTTTCCATTGTATTTTTTTTCCTCCAAAGCTGTAAAAACCAATACACCATTAGAATACTTTTTTTTTTTCTTAAATAAATAGTAAGGTGACATCTTAAGAGTAGACAAAATTTTTTATAACCGTCTAGAGTTTACTTTTAAGATTTTTCTGCAGTAGTAGAACAGAAATCGACAGTAGCTAAAGAAATCAGTTTTGACGTTTGAAATCTGACACACAAGGTTGGCATAATTTCAGTGTTTTGTTTGCTATTTCTTTGCAGTGATATTTAGCTGCTGCTATTTCTTTGCAGTGATATTTAGCTACTACTGATGGCTTTGCAGTGTTCTGAACTTTGGATGTACAGAAATGGTTCTAAATAATATGTCTCGGATATTCGAAGGTCAAAAAGACTTTTTAAAGGAAACCAGGGTTTTCTTCACTTGTAGGAGTGTTGCTTTTTTAATTTTCTAACATGTGATGGGGACTGGTGGATCAGCAAATGCAAACCTTAATATATTCTGGGAGCTGACTATGGTCTTTAATTAGACATGTATATTTGCAAATAAATATTTTGCTTATTATGATTAATGTCTGCTTCCCACAAAACGTTTTGACCTTTAGTAAAAAAAAAAAAAAAGCCAAACAAACCACTGAAAACAGAAAATTTAAATCTGGAAATGTGGATAAAATCCAACATGAACATAGTTATGTTGTCTCCTGCTCCATTTCTCTTCGCAGAAGACACCATATATGTTGGTTTGTCCTTGTGACTAGAGTGTTTTTCAGATTTTCAACAGAATGGGAGATAAGAATATGTTGGTTGATCTTTCTTGGGGGATGCAGAGAGTAGAGAACACCTGTGGTATGTTCGCTGCAAGGCATTTGCTTCCTACTTTCACCTCTGCACATGGCAGGGAAGGTTCCAACCCATGGTTTACAGGGAAAGACAAAATGCAGACTAATTGGCAAGCATGTATATAAGACCAACAGACATCCTTTTTCCACAGTGACAAAAGTGAAAAAAACATTGCATTTGCCTAGATACCTATAAGGAAAACTACATGTATGTCTGTAATAATTTTTTGTAAATGCTGAGATCTTAACAGCAAACACATGAGTTCTTCACTAATGGAAAAAGGGAATTGGTATTGCTGTGCAAAATGGCACCTGTGAAGGAAAAAAACAAACCCAAGGCACCAAAGAAAGAAAAGGAAGATGCATATGCAAATGCACTTGTATATGTGCCCGCACAGACACATACAGGTATGCATATCTTCATTCCAAATATAAAGTGGGATTAATCTCGGTTAACATTGGACAACAAAAATGTTGATTCTATCTGAGGAGTTACTCTCTGCAGGCTGTTTAATATGTACAGACAAGCAGATATTTCCCACATGGTGAGTAGTTTCATCCTAAAGCAGAAGTCTAGGATCAATCTGATAAATTCCTCACTCCTCCCTCGCTCCCTCTCAGCCACCTGGTAGGTTCTGGCTTACCATTCCACAACCTGTAAGAATGTCATCTTTCCAGTTAGTTTAGGAAAAGCAAATCCCAGACCCGTGATGTACCATACCAATGGAGCTCAGAAGGAATAGCCCAGGGACATAGCTCTTTTCTGCAGTGTAGACTAAAACAAAGCCATATTACACCTTGTGGAATACACTTTAATAAGCACAGCTTTTTTGCAAAGTTTTTTCTTACTGTTCCTAAAAACCAAACTGAATGAACTGTCTAACAGGAGGAGTGCAAAATCTGAATATATTTTTTATTATATTTAAATGCTTTGCTCTTATCAAAGGTGTTTGCTTCCAGCTCTTAAAGTGCTCAACTAAGGGTCATTTCCAACCCAGAAAGTAATTTAGAAATTATTCAGAACATGAGCATGTTTTATTTTCTGAGTGTACAGAGGTGACATGACAATCTCCACCACATAACATTATGTTTACTGTTGGCAAAGCATTCAGATCATGCAGGAGCTGATCTGAAACAGCCCCAAATTAACTTCAACTCTAGTAAAAATTTTAGCAGAATCAGTTTAAGCAAGTTTTTCATTAACATATATTTGTTTGCATTTTCATTTCCCAGTCAGGAACAGAGGTGGAAGTTCAGAACAGCGTTGTTTTTTTGTTGTTTGTTTTTGGTTTTGTGTGTGTGTGTGTGTGTGTGTGTGTGGTTTTTTTTGTTACCTGAGAGAGTAGATCTCAAAAAGGACATAAGAAAAATGGTTCTTTTAAGAATTTCAACACTCTGAACATATTCACATAGTCTTCAGGAAGGGTGTTTGTCCCAATCTAGCTAGCTAACTATTTTTTCTTTGAGTTGAAAATTACTTGCTTTATGTTTTAAAATCTGTACATGGCAAAGCTTCAAGTAGTAATTTTAATTTATTTGCTCTGGGTTTTGTTATCTAAATATCCCCCTAAAATCCACCTACACTGATTTTTTTGCATACTACTTATTTTTTCGGCGTACAATCCCTCAGTGAAAACATTTCTCATGCACAGTGTTTTGCAGATGTACGATACATTTACTGCCCTTGCTCTGTTTATGTAACTGCTGCTGATGCCAAGTATTGCCCACTGAACGTGAGGGGGAGAAGCCAACCACAGAGGTCAGGTCAGGGGAATTACCACTTGCCAAAAGTAGAAAGTCTGCATTTACAGAAATGAGTTTTGATTTCTGGGTGCAGCTTTAGTGAATAACTTGTATCTTAGCACTATTGATACAACCTTTAACAGAAGAAGTGTGTCTTCGGTGTGTATTAAGTGAGAAATTTTCCTATTCAGTAAGGAAAAGATCCAGCTGGATGCCAGGATTTATAGTCTACATCTTGGTTAATAAATTCAAAGTACCATGGCCCAGGCTTTATGCTACCTAATTTCTAGCACTGTTTTGGTCTAAGCCAACAGGTGCTCTCCCAGGGGTGTCCTAGGGAGAGTTGAGAAGGTAGCACAGAGAATGGACCACTCCTAGCAAATAATCTGAATGTGGCCACCCTGTCTTGGAAGGTGTGAGACTTTAAAAGCATGGATGTGGGCCAGTGTCCACACAACCGAACCCGGAGAATGGGCCCAATGCAACGTCCTTTAATGGGGTAGATACCACTGCAGACTTTTTACTGCCTGTGACTATACAAACCAGCAAGGAATGATGAAGCAAAATAGAATACTGAACCTAAATTAAGGTACCTTTGGGCTGTAAGAGTAAAATTTTGGTGACAAACATGGAGACAGGGATTACTACCTTGAATGCATACTTCCCGTTCCTCTCCTGCTATAACTAGAAACAGAAGATGACTTGTAAATCACAATAGTTAACCCATGATGAGGTATCTGACCAGTTCTGGTTTAACCATACATGAGCCTTTTGGCAAGGTTCATTTTGAAAGGAACCAGGAAGCCAAACCAAAGCCTTATTGGGGGGTATTTCTTCTCTTGCTATGATGTGGTCTCATCAAGTCACTCAGGAATGAGGCACTTGGTGTTACATTAAACACAAAAATAACACAGGAAATTGATTTATGTTGGCACAGTTTTCCTATTTTAAATTATTTACCTGAAATTCAAACCAGAACTGTAGTCAAAGTATAGTTCAGAGCTCAGATTTCTTGGGCTCATATGTAAGAGAACTCGACATTTGTTCCAGATGGTCCATCTGCCTTTGATTACTATTTACTGGTAAATAAAGTGAAGAGGGTACATACATTCACTGCCACGCTGGAAAAAGATAAAATTATGTTAAGAGGTTTATACATTAAATTAATGCAAGTAATCAGAAAGTGAGAACATATATTAGAAGAAAAGTATGTCTGCTTTCAGAACGGACCTTTAGTATCCCCTTTTAACTTCTGATGCTTGTGTTGGTATTTAGAGCCATGAGAAAAGTGCACAGACACCCCTCACATTAGCCGGTAAGAAATTCCACCCACTGCGCAGACATTGCAATCATTTGCAAATATGGACTGAAGTGAAAAAATATTTTTCAGTTTTTAAGAAAGTGCTTTATCTGAAGAAACAGCAAACTACCCCATAGCACAGAGGCAACTGAACGTCAGAGGGCACCTTACCTATCAGGGTGTCAGGATGGGGAACCCATTAAGATAGGTTGATACCACATTTTACTGAGTGTCTGCCAAACTGTATTAGTGGCAGTATTAGTGGAAGCATTTTTGAGATAGGAAGGATTTGGTTAACTTTCTGATGATTATTAGGTTTTTTTCCCTCATGCTTTTGCACTTTGAGTCCTAGCCAGAACCTGAAAAGGAAATACCTCTGTACCCTGAGAGAAACTATTTGTGAAGAATTTCTGGCTTGACCTTAAACAGGAATTGTCTGAAATTACAGGAAAGACTTTTTACAAGGTTTCCCTCCCAGCTTTGCAAATGCAAGCCATTCAGATGTTTTGGGTGCTTATCAGCAGCCCCGGGAAGTATTTAAGATTTGTCCAGTTTATAGCTAATAGGGAGAGGTCCTTGCAAATGGCACAGAATACTGCCATTTTCTCTGAAAGTTATTAGTTTCCTGACTATGGGCTGGGTTGGAACAGTTTAGAGACAATAGTAAAAACAGTATATGGGCAGAGTATTTTAATTTTTAATGCTGAGGTGTTTAGTGTGACCATTCAGTGCTACTGTAGCTGTGGAAAAAGACTAAAGAAGGTAAATATATGTATATTTTATTCCATTAACATTAGCTCTTTAAATTATAGTGCCAAATGGACCTTTTCTACCATGCATGCAGAAACTATTACCTATCTATAGCCAAAAAAATCTAAAGGCACCTCTGTTTTACAAAAAAGGTTTATTTATCAACGCTTTCTGAAAAAAGCAAGTAAAAATCTCTGCAAAACAGAGGTTTCCAAATCCATGGTTGTAACTGTCCCCACACTGAGCAAATGAGGGAAAATCTAAGCTGCTTGTCAGATGCTGATATGATTGAAAACACTGCTGTGTAAGTGCTAGTCTGTAAGCGTGCTGACCTTAGAAGAACTAACTGGCATGCTACAGTGTGTATTCCACTCATAACTTCATGCATATTAGGAACTTTGTGAAGCATTAGTGTGCCCATATGGCTGGGGCCTCCTGTTCAGTTTGCCTGTGGCACTGCTCTTTGTTACTGGGTATTTACTACAGATTTGTTCTGAGGAGGTCTGCTTGCCATGCGATAAGAAGACGCGTTCACTGGATGAAGACTTTCATCATTTCAGCTGAACTCCAGAGTGAGAAACAGGGAGGGGTGTCCCAGTCAAAATTACTTTCCCTGTTCATTTCCCTGAATGATGACTCCTGCTTGCTTGGGGAAGCCTCCAACTATTTTTTCTATTCTGTCTAGAGAAAGCAGTCTCCCAAATTCAGCATTTTGGGGAATGCATTTATCACGCAATTTCAAGAGAGAGAAGAGGATCTGCTCCCGATCAGAGCTTTTCTTTGTTAATATGTAGTAGTTTTATATCAGTGGGATCATTACCTCCTCTTGATATGTTACTGTTGATAACTAGTGAGGCAAACGTGTGTGTGTTATTATGTTACACTGAAAAGCTGTTTATTTGAGTCTTAATGTTATTGGAAAACTCAGATACAGTTCTACATTCTCGATGCCAAACTAAATAAATATTCAATGATTTTTCATTAATTTGTCAACTTTCCAATAGAGATTATCTGCAGGTCCTCTTCAGATCAATCTGCCGGTCTTTTTTGTCTTCAGATTAACAACAATAATAATAGCAGTAGTAGTAGTAGTAGTAGTAGTAGTAGTAATATTAATACTAACAATAACAACAACAACCACCACCTTAATAGTAATTATTCTTAGCTGCTCAGTTAGGTGCAGACTATGTGCACAGGCTTTTGCTCCAGGGAACTTACAATGCTGTTATGTCATGTTTTAAGAAGTTTAGTAACATTTAATCATGGATTAAGATAGTGCTAAACATGACTTTATTTGAATTTGTTTAAGATGAGAATTAAGTCTTTAAACCTGATGGTAAAACAAATATTTTTGGTGGAAAGTTAGGCCAAATCAAGCTGATACCTAATTTTACCAAGGGGTTATACTTTTTAATTCAGTTTAGGCCTAAATTGGAGACTTTTAAATTAGTGACTGGTCTAAAGGTTTAGACACCCCACAGGCAAAACACTTGTCTCTAAAGCCCACTAGCATTTGTTTCCATCTCCATAACCTTGACTCCCCTTTGATACTGTCCCCAATTTCTAAGAGGTCACACCCTCTTGATGCCCTTCATCTTCTTATTATTTTTTTGCTTGTCCAGTTCCCATAAGCTTCTGTGGTAGGTGAATCCCACCACCTGAGCTCAGAGATGCTGAATTGTTTTCCTTCAAGGACGCTTCTCTCTACCGCGCAGATCAGTTCTGTTCCTTTTTGTTTGCTTTATTCCCAGATCAGGTTTGGTAGACAGTTTTGCAAAGACATTCTAAGGTGATGAAAGTACGACATGCATACAGGGACACTGCAAAAAAAGCCCCATCATTTAGTGCTTTGCCTAAGATAGCTTCTCAAGCAATAGTAAATTGGATCAACATTTGCACAGATTTATTTGAATAAATCAGATCTCAGCATCTATATCTGAAGCATAGTATGTTCCAATGTTAACGCTGGGTGGCTGTCTCACTGGCATATCAGTATTCTATAAAAAGCGAAGGAATATCAGGCACAGATTTTCCAGAGGAGAAAAAGGATTTTTCCTTCCACTTTTTCCTGTTAGTCATTGTGGTGAACTAGTTGTGACATGAGGGGAAAACTCAGCTGAGCCAAGCTGTAAGGATCCCTGAGAGCATAGCATCTCTCTCTGGCTCTCACAGTCAATTTGACAGAAACACACTGTAAAAACCATCCAGGTTTTAATAACATACTAACCTTATGTTAATCTCATAAATTTATATATCTAAGCTACTAAAAGTTGCCAACTTTAAGCACTGTTTCTTTAAATATTGACCTATATCATATTGTGAAAGACTCTTCAGCCAAGGATAGTTGACAGCTCAACCACTTGCATGCTTGTCTTAATGTTTTTCTTGCTTTGTTAGTTAACACTGAAGAGATGCATTTTTAAACACACATTCAGATCCAAATCCAGAATTTATGTACAATCAGCGATTGGATACATTTTCATTAAGTCACTTGTAATTTTGTCTCAATGCTTTATATTTTTAAAGCAAAATCTATGAATAGTGGAAACTAATTCAGTTTAATATCTTGAGCAAGGCCATTAAAATATCTTCTTTTTTTTTTTTTGTGGAAAAATGTAATGTCTTAATTGTTTCATGTGACTCTGAGTCTTCACAGGCTCTGAATTTTGCTTGAGGAAACTATGTGTTATATCTTTGTTCTGCCTTACCAGAACCGTATATTCATACAGATTTGAATAAATTATGCCCCAGAAGTCATTTTACACCTAATAACTCAGCTTCATATGAATTAACTATTTAAATCTACATAGTTTAAAATATTTAATATGTTGTAAGGCAGACTGATCATCAGCCAAGTGATGATTTATACAACTAATTGAACTGTATGGTCTCTGAGTAAAGCCTAAAGAAAATTCAACATCTTTTCCAGCCTGTGAGAAATAATGTATTGTATGAATCTTAGTCTTCTGTCATAAAAATATGGAACAAACACACATGCTTGTAATTGAAATAGTGAGAAACCCTTTGTCATTTTAAATCTCCAAGTGTACTTACAGGGGTATTTCAGTTTTTCAGTTGTCTTTTTTTTTTTTTTTTTTTAACATTTGTAACTCTTCTTTCTTGGAAATACAGAAATACAACAGAAGTCTGGATTTCTTTCCCATGGCGTTCACTGGAATTTTGTGTTTCTGTGTCTGCTCAAAAGGCCTGTTGGAAGAGCCAGACATTGGAAAAGACCTTCCTCATGAAATCTACCTTGTGTGTAACTGTGGGTACAGGTTGTATGCATACTTGACCAGGAGTGCGAGGTCAGGAGAGAACTGACCAGTCATTCAACTGAATAGTTCTTCAAATAGGAGGCTGAAGGGTACGATTGTAAGATGAAAGGACATCCTTCATTGAGGAGCAGAGCTCTTGGGAAAGGGCTAGAGGGAAATAGAAAGGTCTCTGATGTGAGGAACACTGCTGCAGATTGCCAAGGAGCTTCTGGTATGAAAGGAAAAACAAAGTGATGCAGATGAGGATCATATAATCCTTTCTATGGACTAAGGAAAGGGTGACTCGGAGTTGATACAGGGGATATAAGTGACTGAAGAGTTTTTTCCTAAAGCGTGCTGTTGCACAGACGCCACTGTAGTGATGAATGAGTGTTGAAGCGATGAGGTCACTGGCAGACCCCCAAGAAGGGAAGGCCAGATTTCCTCTTGGAGCCAGGTTTTTCCAGTTCCTTCCATTTAATACTTGAGCAAAAATTGCTCCAGGCTGATATACTGCACACTGCTGACCAACAGAGAGTGGCTCCAGGGCTGCAAACCAGGAGGCAGCTGCACATAAAGCACTGGTCATTGCATGATACTGGACTTGCAATCCCTGCAGGGGTTTCCTCTTAAGGACATTGATGGCAGCCTGGCTGGTTTTAGAAATCTAGTAGTATTGTTCTGGCATGCATACAAGAAATTTTCCATCCAGTATCTTTGCTCTGGAAAGAAACACTTGTCAGGCATTCCTCCATTTTTCATTTGATTAAGAAGGAAAACGATATTGACAAACATTTCCCCTCCCATCTGGACTTTTCTTTATCTGGACAAAGGCTTCTAACCGAACATTTCCCACCTTTGATAACTTCTGAATGGCATTTGCTAAGTATTTGAATTAATAAAATTTATGAGAATGCTATTTTGTTAATATGTATATTATATATATTGTATTACCTAATGGTATTTTCTAAGTACCTTCACCATCGACAGTAGCAATAGCAACAGTACTGGTGTCAATGACAACATCTAGACCTGTGCTGGTGACTAACACTTCAGAGTACTGTATGTTCCACAGTTTAAGAACTGTTGTATTCTATCATGTAGTATATATATTTTATTCTATCTTGTTGTAATTAAAATTTCTTCTTCATTTATATTTGAAAACAGGCAAGCTGCATAAACACCATGGGCTAATGAAATGTATTAGCCAAAGGAAAAAGCTCAGATTATATGTTCTTTAGATATCTATATACTTTTATTTTGCTCACATGATCAATCACAGATCCTTGTTCATGGACTCCAAGTAAATATGACTATTCTTACTTTCCTCTCATTCTCCTTTGTGGATTCACAGAATAACAGAATGATGAGACCATTCCATGTCATCCCACTCACCATAAAATTAATCCAATATTTTCAGTAATGGAATATATTTTTTTTGCCTACTGGCTGATCCTCTGTTATGAAATTTAATCCACTTGGGTGTGCAGGGAGAAATCTCAGCTTTCCAGCCCTGAAATACGTACTTTTGTGCCAGAGTCAACAGGAAGAGAAGACTTACAGCATCCAACTGACTTAGTTTCATATTTCCCTGATGCCCAAACAACCAGAAAGCAGCAGGACCAAAACATTTCATAAATTTCTTCCTAGGTGGTACAGACACTAAGACAGGATGTTTGGATCTTTGGCCTGTCCCTGCAGGAGTATTACAGTACAAGGAAATTTGTGCACACTACACACATTTATGAGGGATGTTTAAAACTTAACTGGACAACGCATTAGTGAATATACTTTAGGGAACACTCCTGATCTGCCGTGTAGTTGAACTACTTGATGTAGAAGGCATGTACGCTTTCTAATCTTATGGTTGGATGCATTGAAACCTGTGTGGTTCAGTGGCCACACAGTTGTGAATTTGTTTGCTTCACAACCCTTTCCAGTTGCCTTAGTGTATGGACCAGGTAACCCTGATCTGTTCCATTCCTTTCAATGTGAATAATTCAATAATTGCTGCAATAATAAAAGCTAATACAGTTTTTTAGCAAGTGAAAGAGGCAGTTTAGTAGAGAAAGAAGACACCAGTGGATGTTTTGTGCTGGTGTTCATCTACGTCCATGTCAGTAATTTCAGTCTTGCTTCTAGAAGTTTGAAAAAGACAGATCATTTTCTTGGTTTATGTCATATGTGTGCGGTTCCTAGAAATTTCATTGATATTTCTTTTTGTATTTAGAAGCTAAACAATACCCTGTGACCTACTTATGTTTTATACACTAAATAGATCTTTTTTTAGTTATTATTAACCTTTATGTTCCTCTAGACATCTCCTTATGCATAATAGGCGTTATGCAATCACCAGGTAAAAACATTCTATCCAAAACAGCTTATGATCTAAATGTTAAAGATGAAACCAGAGGTGCAGTGACTTTTCCAAGGTCACCCAATAAGCAGTAGACAGAAACAGAAATGAAACAGTCTTCCTGACTTTTGGTCTCCCTCTTTGTTTCCTGAATGACACATTTTTTCTTGGAAATACTCTTTGAAATCTGTTTTATTTTGATATAAAAATAAATGTGGTATAATATGCTATAACTTTCCAATGTTCATTCAAGTGAGTCAAGGTGATACACTCCTCAGCTGCTTAAGGTGTTTATTTTTGAAGAACCCATCACATTAGAAACAAAAACTAAAAATATTTTGCCTGACATCAAAGCCATATTTATCCTGTTTGGAGATGTGTGAGAACTTGAACAAAGACTGTGTCAGAAAAGCTAAATTCCCAACATCTGAGGAACATAAGCCTTTTTTTTTATACAGGAATCCTGATAAATTTAACATTATAAAATATATTGACTATAGCTATCATGCATCCTCAATCACTTTCACCATTTCTGTGTAGAGTCATTAGCATGTTTTCTGTGCAGACTGTTTCAAAGTAACATAGCACATAGTCCAGTTCTTTGTGGATTTTGCTGTATGACAGAACTTTACTATGTAAGAGCATTAGAAATTTGTCCATGATTGTTTTGACTCATCTCTCCTAACTTTCACATTCTGCTTTCACCACCTTATGGGGCTGGAGCAGAAGCTAGTTGTGTGAGCTGTCTTCCCGGTCACCTGTGACTAGAGTCTTTGAGGGAATGTGTTGCCTGAGTTCATTCCACCGACCACACAGAACAAAAAATGATAATATTAGTCTAGACAACTTTAGCTTCTAGTTAGTTAAATCTAGGATTTAGCTTCTAGTTAGCTAAATCTAGGTGGGGTGAATTCTTCTACTCAATAGCATAATATCTCAACAACAATTAGAAAAAATAACTGCAGTTCAGTGATGGTATAGTAATTTATGATAACTATTCATTCTTTTAATTCTGCCATGGTGACTTTAGTTTTGCTGTGGTGTGTGTCATTCTTCCATCTGGGAGGAATTGTGGAACTTCAAAATTCCACAAAAAAAGAATTGTAGGAACTTCAAAATATCACAGATAAGCATTTATATATGCTGAAAGGGCTTCATGGGGTGAATAAAGCCCTTACAGTTTATGCTTCCTCCAAAATGTCTGCCAAATCAGAACCTCTATTCTTATCTGCAAAATAAGTTCAGGACCTCTATACTTATCTGCAAAATAAGTCTATATGTTTGCAGTAGTTTACTAGTCCTGTTTTTTATCGTTCTGTGTTTAATGTCTGTTGATATTCTAGTGAATAAGTTTATTGATCATAGTTTTTGCAGGAACATTGAATTGTAGGAGATGTAAATGGAAAACTAATTTTGGTTTTGTTAAGACATCCCCGTAGCGGGAAATCTGGTTTCTAAAAGCTGTGGTCAAAATGTGAGAAGCAAAACTAATGTCACATGAGCTCTGTCTCCAGTCACAAATATCTAGAGTGGCTCAGATTTTACATATCTGGAATGATCTGCTGGAGTACAATCGATGGACTGCAGAGTATTTGCACAAAATAGGCAGCAAAGTTGCATGACTAATATGTATGAGAAAATTACAAACTGCTTATAAAAAAATCCTTAGACTGGAATAAGCATTTGTCAAATGACTTATTCATTCAAAGACTTCCATCCATCCCCACTGTTTCACATTTGAAAGGCAAGTGAGGACTGAAAATATTCCTTCTAAATTAAATACAATTCATATGTTGCAGGACTACAGTAAATTTGAAAGCCATCAATGGCTGCAACCAAGGCTAAATGGCAATATCCTTTTTAGATGAGTAAAACCAGGTGAAATCTTGGTTCTGAGAGCATGTGGAGTAAAGTAAATTATGTATGAGTGAGTGATGCTGGAATGTTAGGGTCTCAGCTTAGAACAGCATATGGGAGATTCATGAAGAGTTTTGTACAATGGGAAATGACTGTGCATTTCTGATGTTGAAGATAAACTAATAAGCTAGAATTGCAGTCCACAGGTGCTCACAACCCAAAAGCTAAATCCCTAAAAATCTTGTCATCAATTTAAATGTCAAGAAACTTTTCAGATCAATACCAAATATCACAAGAGTTGTAGTAAAATCTCAGGAGCTAGCAACGCGAAGTGTAAATTGCACTCAGTTTTTTTCCACCAATAAAAACTTTTTTTAAAATAAAACAACGTGAAAATCAGTCCATACAGACTAGTACGTTCTTTCATTTAACTTAATTAAAAAAAGTAATTTCTCAGTGACTAATGCAGGCTAGCAATGTTAATGCTTTTAGGGTGAACTCTCATTGCCTATTTTTGGGAGTGTTCTCTAATAAATTTTTTTCTCTATCATATCATGGAAATGACCAGAAGCATTTTGATGCTAAGATTTAATTGGTTTCAGATCAGCTCACACAAATGAAAGTTTATATTTTCCATGATTACTTGCCTGCACTAGGAATTGTTTTGGAAGCATGTGGAAGGAGAACAAAACCTGGGCTATGTTTCATATGGATCCTTGGTTTTCCTGCCTGATTTCCTAGACAAAATACTTCTGATGGCAACAAAAGGAGACCTCTGTGACTTTGTCACGCTTGAACAGTTGGTGATGGGACGACAGAGAGAAAACTAAAACATGCACACACATCGACCCATCAGCAGTTGGGTCCTTTAGAAGCCACTATAACAAACTTATCTCCAAGGAGTGTGGTGGCTCTTAAATAATGACAATACTATCATAATCATACTAAGGAAGCATTAGTGTCTTTTCATATACAGTTTTCTTTTTAAAACTGGAAAGTTAGCTCCCACTCCTATCACAAGTGCCAGCTCCAGAAGGAGTCCGTGAAGATGAGTTAGTTCCACACATCAAAGCCACCATAAATGTATTAGACAAAATACAATGCAAAACAACATGAGCAATTATCTTGTTTGCTTGTAAACAACAATTCTTATCCAGAAAATAGAATCTTCATGCCTTGCAACGATAGAATTCTTTGCCAAGTACAAAGAAATACTCAGAAAAAAAGTAAACCATTTACTGTCAGAGTTGTGCAAAGCTGTTCTTTGATTCACTGGCCAAAATGATAAAAAGAAATAAATACTTTTGGATCACTCTGAATTGAAAGATTTTTCAGTATCACTGGTGAAATGCAAAATCCAGAAAAAAGTCACTTCAATGTGTTTAAAAATGAAAAATGTTGCTTTGTATTAGTTGGGGTTTTTATGGACTTAATATAACAACATGGTAAATTTTGAAAGAAAGAACCATTTAAAATCAGAGAAAATGGAAATCCTTTGGAAAAATGTTGAAGTGAAATATTTAACATTTTCAACTTTTTTTTTTTATTAGCTTTATTTGACTCCCCTGCTTCCTCCCTTGTTTTCCCTTACTTAGCAAGTATTTCACAACAGTTTTGGTCAACCAATGCATTTTGGTTGTATCCAAAATTTTGCCCAGCTCTAGTAACCCTACTTTTGCTTTCTACAGCCTCATTCACAGCTCACATTTCTTCACAAAAACAAAGCAAAACAAAAGAAAATGCTATGAATCAATAACAGATTATAAGTGAAGGGAGTAATTTGAACAAGTGTGGCTGTAAGTCAAGAGAAAGAGGAAGTGTGAAAAAAACTGAGTTCAAAATTTCTCATACAGAATTTTCTGCTATACCTAATTCAAAAGTGAAGCCTGATGATTTTCTGCTTGCCACCTTGTTATAAAGGTATTATTATTTTCTCTTATAAAAAGCATCAAGGATCAATGCTTAAATGTCCTGAGTATGATTTCAACACCAATATATGTACTGTATCATGAAATTTTTCAGTGAAGTATGGAGGCTAATATTCTTTGACTATGATCAGTGTTTTATTTTCTGTGATGCCCTTTTGAAACAAATGGGATGACATCTGAGGTTGTATGTACTTCAAAGTATTGGAGTGTATGTTGTGGAATGTACATATGCTCATGCTGCTGATGTCCATGCATCCCTGATTTGGGATGAGACCTTGTGACTCTTAAAATCACTGCATCATCTTCAATAACAGCAGGTTATTGCTTTATTATGGGATTCATCTACAGTCATTGATCTAAATGTCCTGTTGTTCTGAGTCCCTGAAGTCAGAAAATGGCTAGAGGTTAAAAGAGCAATACTTCGTAACACCTTTCACATTTTAAAATGAGAATTTTTAAGCACATTTTAGAATTAAAAGTATATTTAAACAATGAGTAAACATAGTAATTAAGTGGTTTTATCAGGTTTATTTCTATGCTGAGTCTCACCTTTCTCACTGGAATCAGTATTACAGGACTAACTTATCAATTCAGTCAGTGAAAAAAGGCTAAATACTATAAAAATATGTTGTCAGTATAAACCTGTGCTTTGGTTGATAAAGGTACACCTCTTTTTATTAATACAGCATTCCTTTGGGTCACTGAATGTGATCAAAAGTATGTGATAAGCAACCTACTGTTTCAAGCAGAGTTACGTAATTTGTTTTTAGGTAATGCATGGAAAGGTTAAGTAAGTATTTAAAAGTGTGAACGAATATGAAGATATAGTGCATTTAGCAACAACAAAAAAATAATCCAAAGATTTGTGCCAGAACTGTGTTATTCATTTTCCTCCTATTATCCTTTTGGAGATCATGATTCTAGACTTGGTATACTATTATTTCAATTAGTCATTGCAGTTTCTATGTCTCTTGCAATTTTCAAGCTTTTTATTATATTCTACTGAATGTGCTAAGAAATTATGACTGATTAAACAAGAGAATAAATCTACTTTAGCAGAATTCTTTAGCCATGTTTAGTGGTGAAGTAGACCTGATATGGATTAAATTGTAGATCCACTACATTTCTGTTATAACCACCACAGTTTCTTGCAGTGCTATGGTCCTGGCATCATTTCCAGGCTACTGGGTTCTCCAAAATCATAAAGTTTTTTTTTATTTATTAGCAAAAAAAAAAGAATAGCTGTAATGTCATCTAGAAAGCTCGTAGTCAGAAGCAATAATGAAAGTTGAAGAGGGGATTATTGGAAATGCTAGATGTAAGTTGCAGCTTCCTCACATGCCTATCAGTATATGAACTGAGGTTTGGATCAGGATTGTATAGTTTGATAAAAGAGTCATACTGGCTTTGTCAGCAAAGTCTGGTCTTCCACAGAAATTAGGATAAAATATTTTCATAGGGAAAAGGGAACAGAGAATTTTCTTGGACTATCTAAAAACCTGTGTTGCAAGACAGAAGGAAAATAAGACAAGGTTTGTTTGAAGGTTTTTTATGACTTTCTACATTGAATTACATTATATTTGTAGTGTAAGACAACATTTTTTTAAGCACCAACATTATTTGATTTAAGTAAAGGGTGTTGGCTTTGTGAAAAACATATAGTTCTTTGGTTATTAGCAAACAGAATAAAAGGACACAATGAAGAGTCTATAGTAATGATTATATGTACTAATTTTGCAGTGTTTCTTTTTTACAGTCATGGATCATACTCCATCTCCCTGAAGCTTGGTTTACCTATGTTACTGAATAATTATCATTCGGTCACACAGTCTGTAAGGAGAAACAATTTATTGCTTTCAACAGCCTCTTCAGCTTTCAACCATAGCCCTTCCATCAGGCCCAGGCAAGTTATTACCTCCCTCTAACTTAGTGCTCTTATATTCCTGAAGTAGCAAACACTGATTTTCTACAAGATTTAGATGCCACTGTTTACAGTAGTAAGTTACAAGTGTAGCAGAAGGTGAAGACTAGTGTAGACCATATAATAATTTTGGAATTATGAAAGCTGGGGTTTTACCCTGCTTTGATTAATGATTAACAGCATATTGGTCAGGAAATTGCCTCATGTCTATGTATACTCTGTTTTTTTTCATTTCACCTTTCAGGTGCCTTGGTTATTTAAAATATAAATGTATGTGGGTCTGTATAATGTCACTCTCAACAGCTCTTTGACAAAATCTACTATAAGATATTTTAATACTACAAATCTAAGCATTGTTATAGGAAGTGTCAATAGCTGTGTCAGTCTGTGACCCAAATGTTCTGAAATGAAAGGACAATTTGAGGGCTATCTAGAAATGAAGCTGAAATCATATAAACAGTATTTATATAAGTGACATGATAAGTAACTGTATTTGGAATCCCTAGATGAAACTTTTTATTTCATATAGGACTTTTACATGTCTTTGAGGTAGTTTGGGGATTGGTTTGGGTGCATTCCATCAGTGTTTCTGAAGATCCAGTAAACAGTGGTAAACTAACAGAAGTCTTCCAACACTCTTCTCATGAAAAGACTGGGATTTTTTCTGAAATTTGATGTCCAGTGGAGTTCAGTTAGATGAGTTGCATGCTCATATTTGTGAAACCCGTGAAGAAATGGCAACAGCTGAGAACCAGAGGAGACGCAGGGGTTGGTCATAGAGTCACAGAATGGTTTGGAAGGACAATTAAACATCATCTCATTCCATTTCCACTGTCACAGGCAAGAATGTCTTCTACTAGATCAGGTTGTTCAAAGCAATGATGGGGCATTCACAACTTCTCTGGGCAATCTGTTCCAGCATGTCACCAACCTCATTGTAAAGGATTTCCTTCTTATATCTAAGCTAAATCCAATCACCATTAATTTAAACCTGTTACCCATTGTCTTATTAGTACAGGACCTGGAAAAAGTATCTTTTCATGTTTCTTATAAGCTCACTTTAAGTATTGAAAGGCCACAATAAGGTCTCCCTGGAGCCTTCTCTTCTCCAGGCTGAACAACCCCAACTCTCTCAATCTTTCTTCATAGGAGAGGTGTTCCAGCCTTCTGATCATTTTTGTGGCCCTCCTCTGGAATCATTTTAACATATCTGTGTCTGTCTTATGCTGTGGGCCCCAGAGCTGGACACAGTGCTACAGGTGGGGCTTCATAAGAGTGAGAATAGAGGGGCCAAATCACCTCCCTTGACCTGCTGGTCATGCTTCTTTTTGTGCAGCCCAGGATACCATTGGCTTTCTGGTCTGCAAGCACACATTGGCAGCTCATATCCTATTTTTCATTCACCATTGTCCCCAATTCCGTATCCACAGAGCTGCTTTCAATCCATCCATCACTCAGCCCATCCTGATATCGGTGATTGCCTCAACCCAGGTGCAGAACCTTGCACTTGGTCTTGTTGAACTTCATGTGGTTTGCATGAGCCTACTCCTCAAGCCTGTCAAGGTCCCTCTGGATGGTATCCCTCCCCTCAAGTGTATCAACTGCACCAGTCAGTGTGGTGTCATCCACAGACTTGCTGAGAGTGCACTCAATTCCACTGTTTATGTCATTAATAAAGATACTGAACAGTATGAGTCCCAGTAAGGACCCCTGAAGGGCACTACTTTTTACTGTGCTTTGTTTGGACACTGCAACTCTTTGAAAGTAGCCATCCAACCAATTCCAGCCAATTTCTTACCCATCAAATAGCCCATCTGTCAAATCCACATCTCTCCAATGCAGCAAAAAAGATGTTGTGTGGGACCATGTCAAAGGCCTTACAGATGTCAAGGTAGAAGATACTGGCTGTTCCTTTATCCACCAACACAGCCACGTCTCGTGGAGGGCCACCAGATTAGTCAGGCCTTTTATGAAGGCATGTTAGCTGTCTCTGAACACCTCCTTGTCATCCAAATGCCTTGCATAGCTTCCAGGAGGATATGTTTAATGATCTTACTGAGCACAGAGTTGAGGCTAACTATAAGGTAGTTCCCAGGGTCCTCCTTTTTACCGTTATTAAAAATGGGTGTGATGTTTCCCTTTTCCCAGTCACTGGGGACTTTGTCGTATTGCCATGATTTTTCAAGTATGATGGAGAGTGGTTTAGTAACTGCATCTGCCAGTTCCCTCAGGACCCTTGTCTCATTTATCACAAGGGGTACCACTTATTTTGTCTTCCTTTCCTGAGTAATGTACCCATAGAAGCCCATTTTATTATTTTCCACATCCTTTGAGAAATTTACCAGCTGTGCCTTAGCTTTCCTGATCCCATCCCTACACTCCTGAGAAGTATTCCTATACTCTTCTTGGAAGCTTATCCTTACTTCCACTGCCTATGCATTTCCATTTGACCAGGAGGTCCTTACTCAGTCGTGCTGTTTTCCTTGTCTTACTCCTGTCATCCATCGTGCTATTCTGCAGGGCATGCAGTGCCTTCTTCCATACATTCCAAAATCTATGGCCAACATTGTTTTCATCTTACAGAGCTGTGGAGCAGTCTAAGCAATTTCCAAGCATTTAACTTCTTGGAAATAATGATAGTATGGAATACTCTGTCAAGGGAACTCTGTAAAGTCACACAGTGAAAGACAGAGATTGTTCCCGTTTCATTTAACTGAAATTGCTTGTGTGGGTGGGTGTTGTCCTGTGGCAGCAGGCTACACTAAATGATGCTTTCTATATGTTGCATGGTTCAGAGAAAGGAAGGCTTAGTCGTGAAAAAAAAAGAATCACATTCTTTAATGTTTTTCCAAACATGAGAATACAACCTGTCTGTATACAAACAAGCAAGGCAGGAAAAAAAAATGATTTGGGGATAACCATTCACATTGCGTTTATTCTATTAATACTTTACTAACATTTAATCACCTAGGTTTTGGTTTTTTCTAATTAAAAAAGTTGGTGGGTTTTTTTGGTTTGTTTTTTTTTTTTTTTTTTTTAATAAGTCTATTTTTACACTGTTCTGAAGCATAATCATTCTTTTTAAATTCAGAGTGCCATGGCAGGGAGGATATCAGCTGAAACTCTCACATTAGTCTCATTGCCATACTGAATGCGTGCAATTAGTCATCTTTCCACCTACTACCCACGTCATTCTGAGTTCAGCTCTCAATAAAATAAACAATGTAAACTAATACGTGGCAATGCTCTACTTGTTTTTTCTCATGGTGTACAACAGAACTAAGTTTGACAGTATTAACAGGTTTTTTTTTTAACTATCGGAACAAAACTAACCATTGTGTTAGCTGTGGAAAGCTGTATGCTTTTGAGCACATGTTTCCAGGAAACAGCAAATGCAATTTTATGATTTAAATAATACATTAATTTCCATGCTTAATTTGTACACAGTTATCACAAACATGTAAGAGCTTCCCACACATAATGAGTTGGATATTATTTGGTAATTTGCACTAAAAATTTTCATATGACTTGGATCTTCCCAATCTGTTTTTCTACAGGTGCCTTCTGCCTAATGTAGTTGGGCATTTGATTATATTTCAGTGGAGTTTGACACAGAATGGGTCTTATCCCACCCAGAAAATCACTGCACTTAGGAAGTGTTCAGACAGAGACTCTTCAATTGGAGAAGTAACCCTGTGAAATCCATTTTATCACAGTAATATCACATAGAGAACAAGTAATCTAAAATGTATTTTTTTTCCTTCTAAAAATGTCTTGTTTCTAAGTTCCTTTTCAAGAGCCATATTTCCTTTATAACAGATTAAGCAAAACTTTAGAAAAATCTGGAGGTTGTCTTTCAAGATAAATGCAAAAGCTGTTAAGCTCCTGTGTGGAACAGACAGGTGGAACCATAAGAGTCACTGCCCAAAGCACTATTTTTCTTTTGAAAAATTGGTCAGGATTCAGATATATATTATGAATTATCAGTTATCTGAATGCACAGCTTGGGAACTGAGTGTCAGATGATAGGAGCGTTTGTGTGCAGAGCAACAAAAGCACTAAAAAAGCAACAGAAACAGTGAGAGTATTTCTGTGCATCTAAGTGAAAACTAAAGAAAGCACATTTAAGTGGTATATGTGGTGTTAAAAACACGCGTGCTGTTAAAAGGCATAGTACTACAGACAAATAAAACACTGGTGGTCTTAGGGCTCTATAGTGTTCAAGAATTGAGATTTTACATGTGATGTTTATATCCAGGATCCAATAGAGGAATGCAAGAGAAATATGTGAGTCAATCATTAATTTCTTCCCTAATGGAAAAGAAAAACATCAAACCCCTGAATGCTACCACTATGTGGTGTAGCTTGTATTTACCTATGTGCTATCTCCAGAAATAATTGAGAAAAAAATGTAAAGTTTCTTCCTTAAGAAGAGGAGGGAGACTTGATTAAGAAGAAAAGGGAAGGCAGGTGCTTTGTATCTCCAGCATCAAAAGAGAATTGTACCTTCTTCTTCCGTTATCAGTCATTAGCAGGCACTAAACAGAATGGGAGCATCAGGTAGGCTGCAACTGCTTTGAGCCCAAATACAAATTTTGTATTTGGTGCTAAAGGAAAACAGTTTTGTATAGCCTTTCTGTTTGTGAACTCAGCCATATGGGAAAAACCATCACTACTTGGTCTGAAACTAGATTTTTGCTCCAAGAGCTCAATGAAAGGAATGTTGAACATTTTTTTTTTTTCCTTCTCTGAAGGAATTATAAAACTTCTGCAGCTGTGCTGTTTGGGCTCAAAGGGAAGCCCAGGGGCTAGAATCAGCTTCAGATCATCTGTTTATACATTTGTAATACTTAAAACTAGAAAAACTTAACACTGAACAAAAGGATGTGTGCGTCGGCCAACATGGTACAGCAAATACCTTTGAATTTTGGTAGGTTAGAGATCACTGTACTTTGGCAGGAACGGGGAAGAAGACTGAAAGAGCTTTGTTTCTGTTATAGACCCATCTAATTCAAATGGCTTTCCCTGGGTGAAGTCAGTTACTCTGAAATATTTGGTTCTTCCTCAGCAGCAACATTCTGTACTTCTCTATCCAAGCTAAATGAATAATGAGACAGAAAGGAAACAATGTAAGGCTCATTTTCTGCTAAAAGAAATGAATTAGTCAGTGATGGCTTACAGATTTCATGGAGAGCACCAACAGGTTTTCAAGCCTGATCTAATGATAGCTGTTGTCCTGATATTGATAAAAGTTTTCCTGCAGGGGATCAGAGAAAGATTATGTCATATGAATGCTCCTTTCACAGCTGTTTGTATGAGTTAGCTGAAAGGTTACAGATGCTCTTTACACCATTAATTGCCCTGAGAGAGTTCTCAGCCAAACCCCCACAATCCAGTTTGCATTTCTCCTGCCTACTGCTTCTTGAACAGCCCTTGTGAGAAAAGGTGACAAAAGCTAGCCCTAAAATTTGCTCACAAATGTCTATTTTCACAAGATTCCTCACTGTACAGATTATTTATGGTAAACCCCATAATAACCATCCACTCTGTACTGCCACTAACAATAAGATTAAACATTTCAAATTACTGCTGTGAAATACCACAGTATTTTGTTAACATGATAAAGTTAAAAAAGATATGTCCTTTGAAAATGTATGCACCAACCAATAGTCATTGGTAATTAATTAACACATAATTGAATCCTGATCTCAGGTCTCTCAACATCAATACATAGTTGCTTCATTGATGTCAACAACATTTATTCATATTAATCCTTCTGTAAATAGACTCAGTAGCTGGTCTTTCATATTTACAACTTCTTTCCATAGATTTATGAAATTTATTTGTTTCATAGCTGCCAGAGCTGTAGAAAATGTTTCAAATAATATGCAACAGATAATTAAATTAAGTGGTTGAAATTCTATGAAAGATAAATTCATACTACACACTTATATTTCAGTTGCACTCTCATTTTATTAAACATCTTAATAAATATGAAATAATAATAATAGCTGGTCACGATGATAACAGTTAATCCTTACTAAAGGACTGACCTTTACAACCTAAAGGTTATCTCAGGGACCTGCATTCAGACCGACCTTGCTCCCCACATGGTCTCATTGATTTGAATATAGACAAGGTAATCAAACCAAAACAACCTTCTGAATGAACTTTCCACTTTGAAATTTTGCACTATGTTGTAACTAAAGACAACATTACACCTTAAGAAACACTGCTAGACTCTTCTTTTGCTCAAAGGGCCAAGTAAAACAGTGTAACTGAAGCCCATGTAGAAGGAACATATGACTTGTTCCAGATGTGTAAACCCTGGGAGAATCCATCAACTTGAATCGTCACAGTAAAAGCGTAAAGGAAAATAATCTCCAAGGTAAATGGAAGCTAAATCATTATAAGGACTTTATAAATAAGGTCAGCAACTTGCATGGCCTTCAGATCTTTTTAGGAAATCAATGGAGTTCTTGGGAAATATGATTTTGTTAGCTAGTGTTGCCAAACAAGATAGTGTTAATTAGCAACCAATCTTGGTTAAATACATATATATTGAGGGGAAAAAAGATACTATAAAGTGTTATACAAAAGTAAAAAGTAACTCGTTCAACGTTCTTTGTCTATTGTTCATTATGGCGGGTGACTTTTTTAATAATTACTTGCTGTGGGCCTTTGTTGCCAGACCAATGCCTGCATAGGAAGACTTTATTTTCTTCTTGCTTTTACTGCTTCAAACATTCAGAACTTCAAAAATATGTGATGATTTATTTCAGTTACCTTTGAGGTTCTTTATTCTTCTCAATATGAAAGAGTGGAGACATATATATATAGGCAAAGAAGGTAATGTACATAATGTGTAAGGTAATCTGGGCAAATTTCTAGCCAGATATGATGGAATTAATAGAACTGTAATAACCTTCTTAAACTGTGCAGCATCAGGATCATGAATTAAAGCATGTAGGTGTGCACTGAGGTTCAGCAGAGAGGATCTTGAGATCTAAGATCTACTGCAGACATCTAAGTGACTCCAAGGGAGCAGAGTTTTCCCCATGGCACTGAAACCACATTCTCACACCATTCTGAGTACCCTAAAATGAGTGAATAGATATTAAAATAAAAGAACCAGTTACTTTAAGTTTGCACAAGCAGATTCTGTATTGTATTAAAGTTTTATCAGGCAAAGTGGGGGGGAAATGTAGGGAGAGACCCTGAAATCCTGCTTTGGTGACAGAGAGGCTGTGGGAGGAATTTAGGAAACTAAACCCGGGTGGGTGGTCTATAGAGCTCCCATTTGAGGCTACCTTGCCTTTTGCTGATGAACTTCCCTAGCACCCTTGAAGAGTCGTTAGTGCTCAGCACCCTGTTCACACCCATTCTCTGGTGGGATTCAGGGGTGACCTGGACACGTCCCACCTGCCCCTCCACCTGATAGAGCAGATACCCACTGAAAAGGTACTCCAGCCCCAGTGCCTCTCATTGAAAACTCTGGCAAGTGTCAATGCTGTTGCCTGCTCACATGGCATCAGCCAGGTAGCCAAAAACTCGACCCATGGAGCAGGAGAGCTGTGTGTACATCTGCCCCAGGAGCCGGAGGGAATGCTACTGTTGGAGAGGAGAGAGGAAGGAGGCCTCAGGCTTCTGTGTTACAGGGTAAACGGGGTAACAAGAGAAGCATCCCCAGTATCTTCTTAAACAGTAGCTCTTGCTCAGTTAGCTTGCTGCTCTAACACCTTGGGAAAGCTATGGGGCTGCTCTGAGTTTGCCTGCATTGTGTGTCCGTTAGTTTCCCAGGGATGAGCTACAAACAGCTCCACTCTCTGAAAAGGTTCTTGTGGGAACTGTGCATTGTCAGTGACTTCCTAAGAGGCTCACATGCCTTTTGCTGCTTCCAAGGATCTTTCATCTATAGCTAGAAAATTTTAGGCACAGTGATGCCTAAAATACTTGATCATGTTTCACCCTTAATCTGTGAGTTAGCAAACTAACTGTACAGGGAACAGGTATATTTAGTGAAAAGAGGGTGTAGTTTTGTAAAATATCGCTATATACCACAAATGTTTCTAAAATCTTTTAATAGCTCTTCATGATTTTTCAGATTTCTAATGGCTATCTTTGCCATAGTTTGCACGTAACCCACAGAAGCAGAAATCAACAATGAATGAAAAATGCTAGCGACAGATGAAAATTTCCATCTGGAAAAAAATCTTCTAGGAAACAGTGCAGCCGTTTGAAACAATCTTCACACAGATGCAGAAACGTACAGCCAGTTGTGGATGGCTTTACTTTTACTGGTACCGAATGCTTCTTTCTGGGTTGCTGATTTCTACTGACTGAACATTCGGCTAATAGTCAAAACTTCCTACCAAAGAAAAACCTTTCTCAGTTTCAACTGCATTTTACATCCAGCTTCATACTGGCTTCACACTGAGCTTGGGTTCAGAAAGAGTTGGTGCTTAAACAACACGATTTCAGTGTGTGCTTCTTTCTGTGACACTGAAGTGTTTGTGTCGACATAAAGTGGTATAACTTGGACCATTTTGATTCTTTTTGCTTTACTGTGGATGCTAGCATGTTTTAATAGCTTCTCTTTCAAGATAAGACTTTTATTTCCATTTTGCTTGAATGTAGAACTATGAAGTAATAAAACATGATTGTTTTGTTGCCTTCATTCATTAGACTTTTGAAAAAAAAAGTCACCATTGTCATGTCCTTGTTTGTCCCCCCACCCCCCTCTCTGCCTCCTATTGCTGTCACCATTTGCCATGGCCATTCATGTCTGAGTAACTGCCAGGAAAACATAGGAGGATGTTAAGTACTTTACCTGTCACTAGAAAAGCACGAAGGGTGAGACACAATACATAAAATTCTAGACTTTCTTTCCTCTTCCTTTTTTTACTGCATTTACTACCAGGTGATGCGTGGCAGCTGCAAGAGAAATCAGTCTCAATGTTTGGGCTTCATCTGAGCTCAGAACTCAAAGTAAAGGTCAGGAGCCATGACCCTAAATAGATTAAACTAAATAGAAAGGTATAAAGAAACTCTTCCATATGAACTGTTAACCTGAGGGGGGAAATCACTTTGCATTCATCTCTGGACAGAGGTTAAACTGAGTTTGAGGACACGGTGCTTAAGCTCCACTCAGAATAAATCAAGATCTCGGCAAAACTGATTAAATGAGAAATAATAATATATTCTTCTTAGGTGCTTTTATCAGGCTTTGAAATTAGCATATCCGTCAAAACCAGCAGCTCTCACCACTTGTTATTTTGATTTCTCTTTAACCGACTCAGTTAGATGGCCCAGAGTAATTTCTTACTGGGAAGATTTCTTTGCAAATAAAAGTTAGAATGAGATTACACAAAGCGTTAGTATTCACCCAGCTTTGCAACTGTTTTTAGGTGGAAAAGAAACCTCATACACCCAAGGCTTGATTTATATTTTTTTTTTAAGTTTAAAAGAAAAAAAACCCAATGTTTTAGAAGTAAAAAAAAAAAAAAACCCCAAAAACCCCAGTTCCATTAGGGACAAAAAAAGACAAAAGGAGAAAGACATTGATAGATGGACAGAAAATATTGCTATGTTACAGAAAAAGGTCCTGTTTCGAACTTACCCCAGCAGAACTTCTTACAAAGCAAAGCACTCCTAAAGGAGTTGCTCTGGTGGGAACTTAACAGTATTAACAAATTAGTTAACACTGATTCTGAGTAAAATATTTGGCTTTTAATAAATTACTCTTCTGATATAGTGCTGACTGTTTTTTTCATGCAGCTTTGCTACTTATTAGATTATCTTACATGGGAGTGAGAAGCAGGCTCAGTGTATGTGTTTTAGGTGCTCAACTTCCTGAATAAATTGCTTTATTGCTGCATCAGTAGGGGTTTTTTTGTGATTAATTATCATGGTAAATATGTGTTGAAAATAAATAAACATATGTAGCTTCCAAGAGTGTATCCTGCATTCTAGATTAACATATTAAGATGCAGGAAAGGGTCTTTTTTAGAATTTGATGAAGGTTTTATCTTGTTTCATAAGTTATATTAATTCATTTGTTTGCAGTATATTTTGTGAGTTTTGAAAATTATGTGAAATAATGTGATAATCCTGCTGCACAGGACTTTCTGAATGCATATTCTGGGTTCAGAATACCTTGTGGCATTCCGTTGTTCGATTCAGCTTATACTTGTATATAGAACTAATAATATTTAACAAAAAATATCTTAGCTTTGTAGATTTCCATGTATTTGTACCACTACATGTATTTGTACCATTACAGTCATGTCATAATGGAAATTACATGAATTTGTGATCAGTAATAACAATAATATCAATATTATATTTACATGGTACACTCCAAAACTGAAAGTAGTTTGAAGATGTGGGTAACTATGATTTCCCCTTTAACATGAACTAAACAGTAGCAAATGGGAAAAGATCTCATGCCTCTGTCTGGTTCTTACCAAAGTTTTGCATATCAGACAAGATTTCTATTGAAAAATTGTGTTGTGAACACCTGGCTTTTTATAGGAACTTATATGCATGTCCTAGATTTGGCAGACAACGCTTTTCAGGTTTTGTATGAGATTGTATGGGATTCAAAAACAGAGATGTAAGTATTAATAGAAGACACTATCTATTTTAAATATCCAAAATCTCTATGATGATACACATATCTATGATGTAAGAGACTATGGAACTATATCTATGGAGGATAGGGAAACTTTCCCAGCTAACTTTATTTCTCATGTCCAGTCCTGAGCCCCGACAGACAAGCAATATGATCTGGAGTCATGAGAAAGATATTTCGTAGCTGTGAAGAATGAAGCGAGATGAACTTGTGTGGAGAAAAAATACATTGTCTCAGACCAAGTCGTGGAGTTGGGAAAAATGCACACATTTTTGTGGAACAATCCCTCCCTGCTTAAAAATGTGATACATATGAACATAACTATATTTGAACCCAGACAGATTAATTTCCAAACTAAAATGTTACACATATTTCCAGGCTTTAATTCTTTTCATTACTATGCACATATATGTGTATCATTGGGTTTTCTGTCTGAATCACACATCTTGGACTTTGATAATCTGGGTTTTGAATCTTCCTGATGTTTTATCATACTTCTCATTAGAAGACAAGAGAAGTATGTACAAGTTATTTCTTTTCCTATTAATGTTACTTTGCAAATTAAATTCAGAAGGCAATTTCCTCCCTCTTATTAGAACTGCCTTGGCTCCAAAGTCAAAATTCCTGGCTGTTTCGAATTTGGAAGGCTTTCCATGGTAATCATATTCTGTATCAGAGTGTGGTCTGCATGCTCAGCATTGCCTTATTTAGATCCATCAGACAGCACTGACTAGATGAAACCAGTTTAACTTTCAGCAGGAGAAGAGTAACAGGAGCCCAGTGCCAGTCTCGAATAAACCAGTGGGAACTCAGCGAGAGGCCCTTCCCAGATAAGCAACAGTGCTGTCCTATGGAGAACTTGTCTCTGCTGAACGACTGGAGATACATTTTTTTTAATGAACTTGCCTCAAGCTGTTGAAATCATTTGAGGGAACAGCTCTGGAGTTTATGATTCTCCTAAATCTCTTTGATTTCAAAAATATGGAAAGCTTGACTTGTGTCAAGAATATTTCTATTCAGCCCTTATCCCTAGCATGCGCACGCACTTTGCAGGAGTGGCTTTGTGTGTGTCCATGGGTATTCTCTTAGGAAGACAAGGAGCTTTCAGATTAAGATGTAATACTTTTTATAAATTTTTTTTCCCTACTTCTTCACTGTAGGTATAGAACTAGCTTTGACAGAGCATCATTCACAGCTTATAATTTTAAAAGAGAGAAAAAAAAAATCACTTAATTTGCCTGGCAACAGGAACATTCAGGTCTGTGTTCTTTTGCTTCAGCTCTAAAGAAAGCTTCTCTCTTTTCCCACAAACCAAGATAATTCTACTGTAAGTTTCCTACCTTTCATGTAGCTTCTCCTTCCACTGTCTACTTACTCTATAGGACTTCTTATCTCTGTTACATGCATGCCCACTTTCCTTCAGTTGCAGAGTTAAAGACTGAGGACAGCAGCATGTGTGAGACTGCTGCTGCCTCCTGGCACCCAGCTGTAGGGCAGAGCAGCCTGGCTGGCCAGCCAGTCTATAGTTTGGAGAGCAGTTTATCACCTGAAATCACTAGTACAAAGCCACTGCTCAGACTCTAATTCTTCCTGAGTGCATTCCTGGTGAAGTTAATTCTTTCTTTATTTGTGAAATCAGCATCCTAACTTAGAGAAGAATTGATTTTTGCTTATACCTGCTGATGCAAAACATGCTGCTTTAGAGAGGTGGGTGTACAGGGGGAAGGAACAGCCTTGTAATCAGGCTCCCACCACATTCAAGGGAGCAGTATTGTATCTCAAGGTATTCTTTGACCACTGCTGACTGCCTTTACCACCTTAGATAGGTATTGGATAGGACAGAAGATGATTTGGGTTTTGGCTGTTTGATAGCTGTTCTTTGAAAAATGACCGATCCTGAGATTGTTTGGTACAAGTGACCCAGCTGAAAATCTACAAATTTAGTATCAAGCTCTATGGATTTTGTAGGTGGTGTAGCCTGATGGGTCACTTTACTAGCTCAGTCGCTGTGTGACATGCTATCCTGCTTCTTAAAGTAAAGGATGAGGGACAACAAAGGAAAAAAAAAATCCTTTGTCCTTGCCTGTTGACATGGGGTTAAATATATAAATAGGTCTATCTCATTTTTTTTTACAGTTGTGTCTCTAATCAATTTTCTCAACACCTCTCTCTTCATTTTTCTCAGGATGAAAGACAAGCATGAGGCTGGGTTGCAAGCTGGCCTTCCTAACACTTAGAAAAACTAATCTGTTTTGAAGCTTTGTGATTAAAATTCAAGACATCCCACGCAAAAGTTACCAAATTGTGTGTCAGAGCTGGTGCAGAATCTCAGATAAGGCTTCTGCCTTATGCAAGCAAATCTGAGGCTGAATTAGATGCTCATTTTTCACATTGTTATACCAAACCCACTTCACACAGGCTCTAACCTGAAATTATACAGTTGTATGAGATGATGCTCTGCAGTGCTGTGTGTGATGCCTCTTGCTGCATGGCCACTCAGCCACGTGCCCGGGTCTGGCACAACGCTCACCTGCTGTGTCTGGCTTTCACATGGTGTTTGCATCTACAGCTCCCTTGCTCCTCAGTGGTCCCTGAGAAGGGATGTTGGCAAATCAGGGAGTAGAACTCCACTTATGAGGGGGAAAGCTGCAGAACTTCATCTGTCTCCTTTGCCCATGAGGATTTACTTTTCTGTCTGTCTGTAAGGAGTATTTGCCAATGTGCACGGTCTTAGTGACTGTGGCATCAGGTCTGAAGAGATCTGAACTTCCCCTTCTACTGAAATTATTTTATTTCCCAATGTGATTGAGACAAATAAAGGAGGAATTATTTCTAAAACCATTACCTAAGAAATTAATGGTAGCAGAGAAAAGAGGGAAAGGACAGAGCGTCTTAGTTCCAAGCCCATGGACTGTTCCTAACAACATGGGATGGTGAAATCACATTAGCTGTTTATACCTATCTATTCGTAGATATAATTTCTAACTATCAATAGATATATATTTATATAAACTATATATAAAATATATGTATTATGTATACATTTATCTCTCTATATAAGCTATAAATATAAACATTTATACCTGTATAGTTTAGCAACACTGTTATAATACAAATCATACATGTCTATGTATATATCACATTATCTGTTTATAGTGATCTTTTTGGCCAATTTAAGCCAAATTATAGAAACAACAGAAGACTGGTCAAAGACAACTTCCAACAGATTCCATAAATACAAGTGGCTGAGCAGAAGGCAGAGACCCAAATCAGTTTCTGACTGATGCAAAAGTCAGGTAGAAGTCAGACTTCCTTTGTCGAGAGCAGCTAGCTGGCTCCCTACCCAGCACACCTGTAAGGCATGGGTCACGCACTGCTTTATATCGCCTGGTGGGGCTCAAAGGGTCATGGAGCCTTGGGGATGTAGGTGAGAGATAAGGACATAAAAAAAAGTTTATTAGTTCCACTGTTCAGAAAATAACCCTTGTAATTTAAAAGAAAGCAATCAATCTGCAAAATACTGTCTTATTACTTTCTATTGGGCATCAGCCTCTTGTCTCGTAACTGTTATATATAGGGTGAGAAAAGCTGAAGTGCCCTCACTGCCCAAAGCTCTGTACCAGCCGTGAAGTGAGCTATGCCCAGACCAGCCACGTTTCATACACTAAAGGGAAGCAAAAACTTACCAAAACCACTGGACTCATAATGATCTAGGGGAAAATGTGGTGATTAGTTTGACACCCTAAACAAGTAAGAACAAGTAATTCAACTTTAACCTTATTATCGTTATATCTCCAGGTTGTGGCCAGTTACATGGGCTGTAGATCTCTATTTCAGGTGCTTTTGTACTTATCTAGAGTCTCCATCCCTTGACTACGTAAGGAAATTTGGCTCCCAAGCATAGCAGCCCTCAATCTCAACTTTAAATTTGAGACATTTAAGATACTGTGAATAATACCCTTGACTTAAAGTGAAGTTGTAAAGTTGTTATATAAATTCCCAGGGCAATACAGATTGTCCTGACATTTCTAAGATCAGTGAAAAAAAACCAGTTAGCTGTGGGAGCCAGAGTCACAAGTGTAGATTTCATGGCCAGAAGTCAGCATTAGCATCTGACAGTGTTTCTGTGTCTGTGAAAATAATTGAACAAATGGTTATCAGTAAAGTGTTATTATGCTTAACCATCACTGCTATAACAGATCCATGGTAGCTGAACTGTCACAGGGACTTTCACCTTTAGTCCTGAGGAATTTCTTTCCTGTTCAAGAGCAACATATGATACTGAGAACACTAAAGAAAGATTACTTTGCCGTATCCTTTTGCTATGTCTTTCGTACAGATAAGTCAGGTTTCATCTGCCAGACTTGTCGGTCCACCACCCTTTATGAAAGCTAAATTCACTATAAAAATGAAAATAAAATAAAAAATGTTAGGGAAAAAAAGATGGTTGCCAAATACAGTATGTGCAAGAAAACCTGGACACGTATTATAGGGTGGAAATGAACTCTAAAGTGTGATAGGGATACATGGATATTAGCCCACTTACACTATGGAAAAAATGAAAGTGGCTGATCATGCCCTAAGCAGAAGATATGAAAACCAGATGGCTCTTAAAACTGAGTGGAAATCCACAGCATGTGTAGCAAAGGCAGCTAGTGAACTATGGAAACAAGAGTCATTGCAAAGCTTAATTAGCTCTGCTGTGTTTGATCCAGGATAAAACATTCTAGAGGTCCTGCGTTGAGGCTTCAGCCTGGTAGAGTAGAATCCCTCCTTGTTATTACTGCAAGGGTCTCCTCTAGGTATAAAACCACTGGAAACAGAGGTGTGAGCTCAAAGACTTGTACTGAATAAGGCAAAATTGTAAAAAATTTCCAAAAAAGAACTCCAGTCCAGTAGCAGGCAACACATGTTGCAAGCAATTAGAAATTAGACCAACTAAGTGATGTATAAAAATATATGATGTGACAGCAGAGCAGTGAAAGTTTATCAGCCTTACCTACTACCCACATGGGCTCCTGGACATGTAAGCAGGGAGCAGAAAACTCTGATGGGGTAGAAAATAATGTTGAATACAAAACTGTAACTGGTAGCACTTGAATGAACGAACGACTGGTGGCACTGGGATGATGACACTGACAGGAGAATTGGAAGATGTTTGTTTGATGCATAATTCCTGAAACATACAGTTAACAGAACATTATTTCAGACTGTAATACTTAAAACAACACTTAGCTACCCTGTTCATCATTTACAATTGAACTTAATCTAATACTTTAATCCCATTTTTCAGATTGGTTTTTTGTTATCAAAATGTTTTTGTTATCTTCAGGCCCTGCTGTATAAATGTAACTAGGAATTTCTGGAACACAGCTCAAATGTTTTGTTATCCCATGCAGTTTTTGCCCTGTGTTTAATATCCCTTTTCCCCTGTGTTATCAGTTCCTTTACATGACTTTTTAACACCTATATACATAAGTAACTGCAGCAGCTGCAATCCCGAGTTAAGGAATAGCAGAATGAAGATTGCCTCTTGGACAAACTGGACATCCTCCTCTGTGCCTGCATTTGAGTAAACACAGACAAAAAATTTTTTTAATTACCTTTTCTGTAGTACCTTTGCCTTAGCTGCTGTCCAGTGTGGTTGGGTCCCACTTAACAAGCGGCCGTTCACTGTTATCTTTCTACGTACTTGGTGTCATTCAATGCCTGAGTTTCTGAGTGCTTTTGAAATTCTGCTCTGGAGACAGAGTTAATGATTTCTTGCTGTCTTCTCATTTTATGCTTCTCGTCACTGAATACCTGAGTTCTTCATGAACAGCAATTACTTTATTTTCACAAAAATGCTACTCAGAGAGGAAGATTTATTTTTTTTTCATTTACCTTTTAGAGAAAATAGACAGTGGGGAGCTAACGTCAAAACTACTGACTGTATATTCATGTCCAGCCTAAGACTGAGACATTTTTCCCTTTGCATTAATAGCACTGTGTAACACACTGTAAGTTAATTTCTACAAATCAGAATCAAACCCTCACCTGGGGTAACCAGAAACAGAGGAACACACTGTTTACCGAAACCTTTAAAAGTCTGGATTAAGAGGTTCAACCCGGTACTGCACAGGCATTCCTGGCATTTCCTAATCATGTCACCTACCTGCAAGAGGGCTGATGTGAGGCAGAGCACAGAGCAGAGGAGATGCTCTCTCCTGGTGGCTCTGGCTCAATTCACCAAGCAGACAGCTGTCATTCTTTTAAAACTTTTTTTTTTTTTTCTATTCTATTCACAATCGTTGATTATTGCCTGCTTCTGGATAGTGACAGACCAGGGTTTATAATAGTGCTTCAGCTTTCTCTCATCTTCTTCGTTCTACTAGGCTGACATGTTTGCAGAAATACACCTTATTTTGCCCAATTAGTCTGAGTCACCATTCTAGAAATATTTCAATAGACTTGTAAGTTTGACTTACAAGTTTAATTATGAAAAAGATATTCTGAACCACAGAACAATAATAAAAAACAGCACACACACACATACACACAGTGTCTTATGATTGCATTCTATTGTTGATAACTGGTTTCCAATAATATTTTACAAAAATGTTGAATTTCTAATGCTTATATACAGAATTCAGCATTATAATCATAGAATAAGTATTATCAGTCACTCAGTATAGAATATAAATTATATATTTAATTTATGTAAATATCAGCATAACTCCCTTATGTATTTTGCTGTAATTTTCTTAACAGTGACTCTGGTTACACAGCCTTTTGTTTTATTTCAAATTTGTCAGCCAAGTCAGGACAGCTCTATCCACCCTGAAATCTGGGAGCAGACAGTTCGGTCTAGCTTGTTGTCCTGCGATGCCTTTGCATTCCACCTTGACCCTTTATGCATGACCAACTCATCTGTACCGCAATGACCTGTGATCTACTGCTGGATTATATGCTAATCATTTTCAAAATGCCTCATCTGAAAATATGGCTGCTGTGAACAGAGTTGTCTTGGTGTTTAATAAGGCATATATTAAGTAAATTCTAGGTGCGTTAACTTGCACATTCTCCTACCCTTCCCACCAACAAAATGGGTTGGTTTGCTGCAGATCTGCTCTTGAGCTGCAAAGAAAATGTCTAAGACATGTTCTCTCCCCGTTGCCCTGCACCAGCAGAGACCCTCACTCTAGGACTCAGTCTCCTGCATGTCTTGGGTGTCACTCACCCCACTCACTAAGCCTGCTAAATCCTGGAGACTTCCTCTGTTTCTAGGCTCTTGAAGTTCATACTGAGCTGACCAGTGAATGTGAGCTTTGGGTCTAGCTGCGAGGAGTGGTCTCCCCTCCTACCCCTATGCTCTGGAGCACCTGGGGTCACTGATGTCTGGGATCCTCCTGGCACTCAGGTACTGTTTCCCTGGATCCATGGGAGGTGCAACAGCAGCAGAGGGTGCCTTAAGGCTTGATATATCTATCCTGAGGTTTTAAAACATAATCTGATCTTGTTTCTAAATTCAGATCTACCTGTCTGATCCATGCCTGATGAGATAACTTTCTACTGCTGCCCAGTGTTTGTTTTAGTAGGGTGCACACCAGAGCTGCCCTTTGCAACAGCAAGCAATAACCTTTGTGTTTGTTTCCCCAAAGCTACAGTAAGACCCTGCCTGGGATGCAAAGCCAGCTCCCAGAGTGATTTCCTAGTAAAAAGAGGGCTTTTTGCCTGCCATGGTAGTGAAAAAAGAGTTGGCGTAGGGATGTTAGGGATTGAGGTATGATACAATACTAAGGCACGAGATGGTTTAAGAGGATGGCAGTTTGCAGGACACAGTGCTCCTCAGCACAGTGCTCCTCTTGTGCTCTGAGGGGAGGCAGAGTGGGAAGTATCAGTGATACCAGTTGTTTGGACCATACTGGTGCTCATGTGTACTCTCTCTCCATTCTCCAGCCTCCCCTGCAGCCACTGGGTTACTCCCCAGCTGTAGCACTGGGGTTTCAGTCACTCCCAATAGAAAGAGCTGCTGAAATTACACCTCCAAAAAGCTTCATTCCTGGCTGCCACTGTCTCTGTCACGACAAATGCGTTATGCTTGATGTACCTGCAGGAAAGACCCTTCTCCTAAGACTAATGTCTGAAAATCTCTTATCTCTTGCCAGTGGATGGGAGGCTCTCATCTGATTCTTGACTCTACTGCCATGCTGCTGACTGCTGTGTTATCAGGTTCCTGTTGGCAATGCACCTTTGGGTCAATCCTCCAAACCTTTGTGAACAGAGCATCAATCACACATTCAGAAGATGGAGGGAAGGTGATTCCCTCCATACCCTTTTATTTTTTTTTTCCTTGTCTCCCCCTCCCCGCCCTGGTTTTTTTCTCTCCTTTTTTTGCTTGCACAGTGATAGGAACTTGAAAAATAAAAAGAGAACATAACTACATAACTGAACATGTTCTCCAGCATAGCTGAAAAAGATGCTTTTTCAGGCATAAACATTTGTGGGACATAAAAAAAACCCCAAACAACCCACTATATATAGCCTTTCACAATTTACTGGATATTATGGTCTGCAAAAGAGCATATGTGTAACCTGGTAAACATTATTTTACTGCTATTATTTGCCCATCATGTCACAGATGAACTGTAAGGAAATAATTTCACAGATGAAATCTATGTTTGCTTATGAAGTGAAAGGTAACACTACCCAGAATTACCCTTTATACCAAGTGACAGTTCCAGTCAGTGCACATAATACATGAGCCCATGCATTTATTTAAAACCTACTGTGGTGCATATTACATTTGATATGAGAAGATTATTCAGGGTAAAAACCCACCACATTCAATATGTATGTAATAATTGTACTAATGTTAACGTAGTAAAAACCACTAATAAGATTACATTCATTTTTACACTGCTATCCACTCTTCAGAAATACTTGCAATGGTCTGAAAACAAACCTAAAACATCAGGAAAGTTCTATGGCTATTGCAACCAAAGATGTTACAAACGTCATCCACCCAATTTTAAGATAAAGAAAATAGAAAAAGGCAGAAAGGGAAGGATTATTCTGCACAGCTGTGGGAAGAGTTCTTGCATTAAAGATAATTTGTTTGGTAGTTGTTCTTGGAGCAGGTAACAAAGTACTGTATAGATGAAAACTTCAAAAATATGTTCAAGAAGATTGTCTATGTGTTCTATTAGGGTGTTTTCCTTGTGTTCTGTATGTCACATAGTTGTTTTGAAAATTAATGAGTTTATGATTATAGCTTGCAATGAAGTCAGTTAATTAGTAATTAATGTCATGTTTGCAAATTGCTTTAGAAATATAACATCATGAGTTCTAAATGTTATTTTCATTTATAACAATATTTCAATGGTAAAGCATTCATTTATTCTCACTGAACTGAAAAAATGCATATACCAACAGTCTGCTAAGCACTTGTGCATATCTAAGAAAACACCTAATTTGAGCTGTTGTTTTTCTCTCTGTATTATGAGCAGAACAATCCTTCCAGCCAAAGAAATCTCAGCCCTTTAAACAAAGAAGACTGTCAAGTTTCAAAACTCTCTTAGAAAGAACAACAGTTTAACTGATAAAACGTAAGGTTTGAGGTGCATATCTATTGTGTATCCTATAAAGAACTGTGTAAATAAGGGAAGGGAGCTTCTAAAAGTCTGACATGTATATAAGTGGCTTGCCACCTTTGCATTTTCTCTGATCTTAGCTACTAGTACTAAACACAAGGCTTCTGAAATAATTAGTCCTCAGGCTAGAATTCTAGGCATAGGTAGAAAACCTTAAATTGCATCTAGAAATGCCTAACTACTTTTATGATTAATAAATGTATGTATATATGATTAATAATTAATAAATATTAAATTAGAAAATTAGTGCATGAACCAGGAAAAATATGAAACATGATAGCTGCCATGTCATGTCATAAATTGGTTTGTTTTCCAGTAATGTTGAGTAATAAACCAAATATATTAATCGTATGTGGAAAAAAACTGGCTTCAGATGTACTTCTCTGTTCCCTAGCTAATTGTATGGATTTTTTTTGGTGGAGGGGTGTAAAAAATTCAAAGCCTTTTTTTGGTAATGCTTACCAAGAAGAGATTTTCCACACCAGAGAGAAGCATGTTCTCTATGCTACAGCAGAACACAACACATGGTTTTAAAGACATTTAAAGACATCAATCAATTTACAGAACTATTTTATTCAGAACTGTAGAAAAGACAAACTATTTAGGATCAGCCTGTGAGATTTCGGGTGCTAAAAGGTGCCACTTGTGCATTTTGCTTCAACTGTGGCTAGCACCTTGCTGCCCTGCCTGTGTCAGTCAGTGCCATGGAAATAGCCTTTTTGTCAAGGTAACAGAAGAAGCATTTGTGGTGTGCCTGGAGTCCTAGAGAGTAAGGCAGGCTGTATTCAAGCTCAAAATAAATTTGTTTTGTTAAACATGGTATGCATTCGACTGTGCCATTTTAAGAGAAAAAATAAATTACTGTGGCTACTTCTCCAGCTGATCCTGAGAGCCTTCAGCCGTTTGCCTTCATTCTGTGAGCACTGGTGATTGCTAGGTACAGACAATTCAGAGTTAAGGAACAATAGGACAAAAGTCCAGTGAATGGTTATGGATTTTACTCAAAGTAATGGCTACTTGGTGAAATGTATGTAAAAAGGTACATGGAGATGTGGACAGGCAAGAGCACTGATAATTCATATCACCTTGGCTCTAGCTGACTCCCTCCCCAGGATGAAGGAGGCTGCACGCAGCCTGAACACTTTCTCCTCCTGGCAGACCTGGACCTTGCCTTGATGTCCCACTGACTACCAAGCTCCCCCCAGCACCCACAACAGTGTCTGTCCCTCAACCTTTTCTGAAGCAGGAGGCAGTTCAGCACTGGTAGCAAGGAGGTGTAACACCCCAGAATTTCAGGCTGCCAGAGGAACGGGAAATGTCCCACATGACATTGCTTATATGTAAGGCAAAGCAGAAAGCAGCTTTATTCAGAGTTCTTTTTATAAATGATGTAGGTCTGTGTTTTTTTGGTTGGGTTGTTTGGTTTTTTGGGTTTTGTTTTTTTGTTTTGTTTGGGTTTTTTTGGTGGTGGGGGGAATCCTTTATCTTTCTAATATATCCCACTCTTTTGAGTGCTTTCCATTCATTACCCCTTGCCAATTTTCAGCCCTGAGCTCTTTGCTAGCTGTCGGACACAATATCATGGTAGTCCTCTGTGGAGAGATGCAGAGCCATTTTGCCTGACTTGCTTTGAAATCAGTTACTGTTACCTCAAAACCAGCAGTAGCGGAGAGCTCGACATAGCCTGACCCAGGAAAGAAAAAATATATGGTCTTGCAAGGAAAACCCAGAAGAATATCCATGCACAGGAGAAACACTATGCTCTGGTTTATATTACTTTGAGGTTGTTTATATTAACATTAAAAGGTAAACTCTAGGAAGGAGGTAAGTTCATACAACATAGCGTATGTGCAGATTCTTACATGATGGAGACAACACCTGCCGAAAACTTTAAAACTTGCATACATTTTCCATGCAAAACTGCACACTTACTTTTTACTCCTTCATCTCAACTACTGTACACATCACTTGCTCTTCTTTGTATTCTATGAAAGAGGATTAACTGCACAGGTTGCCAATGGAAGATGCAGTCTCCATGCGTCTCCTATGTAAACACGAATTTTTAGCATTTACCGTGAGTAGACTTTTTAAATAAATACCATCTGAGGGCAAATTTCACTGAGGCTTGCGTGAAGCTGGAGTCATTCCATTTTATACCCCATCATTACAAACAAGCAATTAGTTCTGAATGACTGCATTTGCTGATTAAAAAATCTTCCACGGACAAACATCCACTCTTTCTAGACCCCACCACGGGGCATACAAAGCTTTCTTGTCCCTGAGCATGTTCTGATATCAGAACTGACACTTCACGTACTGAGAATAATCTCCTCATTCAACCAGGAGAAGAGAAAATAAATGGGAAATGTGGGTTAAAATCCAAGAGCACATGAGCTGGAATCACCAAGGCTCATGCAGAGAGCTGTTCAAATGAAGACTCTCTTGTGCTGCATAATATTACACACCCTTTGTCTTCTTCATATGGGCTGGCCAAACTATGTGCCAGTGTGAGAGCTGCGATAGGCTGCTCCTTCATTTCTAGCAGAAAGATGAGAACTGGGCAGTGACTTGACAGCAGACCTGATATGGCACTAGCAACAATCTGCACTGGAACAGTCTATTACTTCCTGGGCATAAGTGAATAGTCTGGGTACCAAAATGGGTCTGTGCCATCTCTGGCAATCATCAGTCAGTTTTCCATAGAAATACCATAATTTATTGCCAAAAGCATCTTCTGCTCTTTATCTTATCTTTAAAACTGGAGCTGGGCTGCCTTAAAAGTGGAGTTAGCCTTCTTCAAAACTCTAAAATACTGTAAATGTCAGGAAAGGCCACGTGGACAGCAGCAGGCACATAACAGTTGCAGCTCTCAGGAAGGAGGGTCAGTCTTTAAAATGAGGCATTGTCTTCAGTTCAGCTTGTCCTGTTCACTTAGTTTCAGCCTTGCTCCCTTTTTAGTTGCAGTTCGCAGACTACAATTAAAGGGTGTGTGGAATGCAAGTCTGCAGTCTACAAACATATTTAAATCACATAAAAAACCTGACCTGTTGGTAATCACAGAAAACCTTAAAGATATTTCATACGGGAGAACCTTTTCAAGTATGTTAATCATGGGTGGCTTGCTCCATCTCTGTGAACATGCAGTGAACCCATAAGCCTAAATGCAATGTGCACTTGTGGTGGTTTTTTGTGCACTTCCATTAGTGAATAGGATTCATGTAAATACATGCAAGAGTCAAATCTGACCTAGATTGTTGCCTTGAATACCTCTGAAAGACTTTCTTCTGATGTTTGCACAGATGAAGCATCTACTAATTTAGCAATATAAAGACTGCATATAGAGCAAAATAGAATTGTGTTTCAACTCAGACACACGGGGGACATTCCCAAACTCACATTTGATACAGATTCAGATGTAACTGCCAATGCTACACCTATTTCTCTTCTGCAACAACAACAAAATGGCTGGGGAACACACAGGAAATGTATTATTATTTCACTGAGTGTTACTTAGAGGACAAATAATGATGCTAATAGAATTAAAAACTACAAATGAAAGAAGAGCTAAAGATAATATACTTTGTAGAACCCTTAGTGCAATTAATAACTAAGATGTGTAATTCAAATATTTCTCAAGATTTGCTGATGCCTGATTCCCTGAAGAAAAGAGTGACCGAATTCAGGCTACTCATGTTGAAAAACAGACGCTGACCAGCTGAAGTTCATTTAACTTCTTCTTATATTCAGGTCTCTTCTGTAGATGGGGAAGGAAGGCCATCAGCATTTTGTGACAAACAGCAGTAAATCTGTGGAAACATGATTAAATGTTAGCTGTTGAACCTCAGTTATATTCAGCTGTGTGCTCATACCCCGAGATTCAGATCTATAAAAATGAATTACTGATTTGGCTAAATTCTGTTGAGTGACAAGAGGCTAAGTTATTTCAATAGTTTTCCATGCTGTTTCCATGACACGAGAGGAACGTATTCCTACTGCTTGTTTTAACATGGATAAGGTTTATTCTGAACACAGTGAGTATGTAAGGTAGTCAGATGGCACGTAATGAAAACACAAGGATTTGTAGCACACTTTGATAAAAGGTAATGATTTTATATCACAGATGCCTAGAAAAAATGTACTTGTAAACTTTAGATATATATCTGACTATTCTTATAATGAAGAAAAGAGTAAATGACCTAAACACCCTGTGGCTATGGATTACTTGTTGTGATATTTCTAATCCTTTTTCTTTCCCCCTTTGTTTTTTTTTCATTCCCAATATATCAGTACACTTCTTTGGGAAGCTGGAAGGGCACAGACAGTGATGTTTGTTGTTAGGAAAAGAGCTTTCAGCCCAAAGTGCTTGTTCAGGTTTGCCTTGTGTTGTGTGGTAATACTATCTCCCTGGAATAGAAAAGCAATATTGAAAAAAGCAAGAGTGAAAAACAAACCAATTCCAGTCTTGTTTGAGAGTGTGACTGCAGATTTGCATTGCTGAAACTCTACACTTAGGATCCTAGGCTAGACTTAAATACCATGGTAATGGACAATGGGAAAGCGTAGAGATCTTGGTCACCAACAGCTTGCGGTTTCTGTTTGTTTGCTTTTGTAAAATTTTCTCTTGAAAACCTGTTCAAAACCATTAACAGCATTGAGACTGAGTGGCTTTCACTGAGGGCATAATTTGAATACCATGGATTTATTCAGATGTTGCTGTGGCCTAATTTGTTTGGATACCCTGTATTGTTAGTGATGCAAGAAAAGAAAAGAGCTCAGGGCACACACTGAGTTTATTGGTGGCAGTTAAGAAAAGAAAATCTTATTGCTTATAAACAGAACATATGTGCCACAGAATCATTGAGAGAAAGTAAACACTGAATCCTATGCTGTTTTCCAATAAAGAGTTTCATTTCAAAGAGGAATTACACTTTCAACTGTTCTGTTTTTTGGTGTTTTTTTTTTTCTCTTAGAAGATACAAACATCTTAAATACACATTGACAGATCTGCACACAAAAACCCTAGCGCATTTGGACCAAGCCCACAAAGAGCCATATAGTTCTAAACAACCCTCATATCTTTAACACAGTACCGCTATGGTATGAGAATCATTTAAAACAGTGAGTGCAATAGCAATCCTGCTTTACCACTAAGTGTGAAAAGAAGGCCAACAGCAGTTAAGCTCCTTTATAAAACTAGATAGCAGAAATAACAGCAGCCTTCACAAAACAACATAGGCATACATCTTCATCTGAGACCAAAAGATATGCAAATCTCGTGTGGATGTAAGGCTTTTCTTGAGTTCTAGCTAAGGATATGTAATAGGGGTCAGCAGCTTGAAGTCAAGGTTAAGATTAACATAGAAAATCAGTATTTCTACTGCTTCTCACTTAAAAACAATTTCCCTCTGTTCAGCATAAAACTTGAGTTTGTCCTGCAGGAAGAATTTTGGTACTTGCAAGAAAAGCAAACATATTTATTCAAGAAGTTTCTAAGAGAAAGTTCTTTACACACATCAGTACAGTGTCAGGTTATTCACTTAAGATATATGAGGACTCTGCATGTGTTCATGTAAAACGCAGAAAAGCCAACCCTGCCTCCTGCAAGGGAATATCTCTATTACTAGATGAGAGAATCGCTCTCACTATTTTGCTCAATGTGTTGGAAAATCTTTCCTGAAAAAGGCAAAAGGAAGAAGAAAAAAAATCAACTGCAAGGACTGAGCATTTCATGCTGAACTGCCTCAGGCAGCTAAAAATGTGGGTTTTTTTCTTCTTGGATATATGAGATTGGAGTTCAGATTTGTTTTTTGTCTGATTCAAAGTAGGCATCTGACTTAGGCTTTCCAACTTTTGACTGAAATATGAAACTCACTCCAGAGTCCTGGGTACTCTAATCCCTTCCAAGTGTAACAATCCCACCCTGTTGGTCTGTATCCTCTAGCTCGGTGAGCCAGAGGGTCAAACCTACCTTTTGACTCAGAGGCTGGAACCTCCTGGCACACAACATGCGGGTTTGGGCTCCTGTGCTACTGAACATTTAAGTACGAAGGCACAGTGCAACAGCATCACAGGGTGAGTTGGGCGTGCTGCCTGGTGCTCAAGTACTCTCCTCCAAGGTCAGATGGCTTTGACTCCCCCAGCAGAGGACAGGAGTCTACAGGTGCCATGTCTTTCCTGAGAGCTCTCAGCACTGACACAGCGTGTTAAAGGGGATCGACACACTTACTATTATTTGAGACCTTCTCCAGCTGAAAACTAACCAGTCAGGTTGATCCGAAGTCAGCATCCCCTTTTTGGCTGTCAAACCCACATTTTTCAATGACTTTCCACATTTTTTAGTGAGTTTACACAAATATCCCTCAGAATAGAGAGAGCCTTGACCTTTCAGTCTTTCATCTTCCAAAGAACCTCCGAAGTAGGCCAGACAGGGACCTCTACTCCAGGGGAATGAACTATGGTTGCCATATTATGTCTTGCAGAAAGAAAGATCATTTAGGTCAGAGGAGCTTTTGTGCTTTTAAGGATCAAACCACAATGAAGTAGCCAGAGAGCACAGAGGCTAAAATAAGCCATGTTCTACACCTGTGCTGCGCTTCTGGCTCACTCCTGAAAACCTGCCCTGAGGGCTATATGGCCTGTAAGGGATGTAAACACATTCTACTTCAAGATAAGGACAAAAGAGTGGTTCTGTGCAATGCTTTCATAAAACAGTTTCAATATACAAAAATAAAATATAATTTTTAGATGGCAAATTAAATGAGCTACAATGAACATGATGTGGTTTTCTCCCAAAGTTAAAGAAATGTGAGAGCAAAGACTCAGTAAGCTGGAACTGATCCTTATTTAACACAGCTGTTTAAACAGCTAAGTTTATTGAATGTGGCGCTAAGAAAGTTTTCATATTTTGATATGGAAAGACTGCTAAATTGGCTTATTTTATATGAGAAACATTTTTGGTAGATGTAAGAGTTTAATTTCATGTGTTGGTGTAGAAATATAGCAAAACCTTAATCAAAAAAATGTACAGTTGCAACTAATGACTTATTACTATTTCCATTTGAGGACTGAAATTGCAAACATGTAAGCAATGGCCATGGGTCTCACTATCATAAAACTTCATTTTGAAATGGTCATATTAGTAAGTAGGCTGTTCACTTGGAAGTGTTTACAAGATTGGACCTTTAAAATAGCAACTATAATCAGCAGGCTATGTACTCTCAGCTGAATATCTGTAAATATTCATTAATGGCACCAAAAATACAAGAAAAATGACTAATGCGAGAGCTATTCAGCTTAAATCAAGTGCACTTATTATATTAGAAGATCAGCTGTTCTACTGATACAAAGCTTCATGCAAATCAGGCATAATATACTGATTTTTTTCTCCATTAAATTATAAAGGAGCAATGTGGCAAAGCAAGAATTTTCCTACTTTTAGTAGTGTTGCATCTCTCCATAAATAGGGACTTGGTCTGGATTATATTTGTAGATGATGCTAAAGCAAGGAGAGCTTAAAGTACAATATTGTACCTGGATATTTTTTTTATGCAGAGATTTTGAGTGAGGCTGTGTTGACATAAGTAGCAAGAGACCTCAGAAATCGTCCCTAAGCGGCAGCCTCTACATTTCTTTATGGTTTAACCATCTAGAAACATTGACCAAGAACACATTACAAACCTAGGCATTGGCTCATACCTGTCACTCTTTCTTGCTTGGAGAGCCAATTCCAGGAACCTGGAGCTCTCTTACAGGTCGATACCAGATGTGCAAGGAGCCATGAAGGACCATGAATGTGCCTGGGTGCCACTTCCCTCATGCTCAGACTCAGACCCAAATTGCAGTGCCTGGGGTTGCCAGATCCATTACCTTCTTTCAAATCCTCACATCATGCCATGTAACTCTTTTAAAGCACTAATTTCCTGTCTCAGAAAGCTCAGGCACCAGCATTGTGTTTGAGACCATTCAGAATCAGTGTCTTGTCTGCTGTTAATATTAGCCTTCGGTCTGAATAATTAGCAAAAGATAATTTCCTTTCTAGTTTTGTGCTGATTATGTAACTGAACCCAATGTGCAATTGAAACCATCAAGCATTTCTATAATTGAAGCACAAAGTGATTTTTTCTGTGCTTTTCAAATACAGTGTGAATTTGAAACCATTACTTAAGAGGCATCTTCTGCATCTCATATGGTATGTAACTCAGGCTGTTGTAATAGCAAAGCAACATTATTGCTTTTTTATTTTGCAAATAACCTATTTTTTCCTTCCGTTACTTATAATTGCTTCTAATACTTATTATAGAAAGATCCAATAAAGAGAAATCTTTTTGTAATTACTCAAACAGAAGACTAATTTTCTAATTAACAACAAAAAGCCATGATACCATAATTGTTCCATTTCCATAGCACATAAGTTACACACAAAAAAAGTCCTGATGATATAATTGCTTCACATATATTTTATAGCACCATGAATGAATTTCTCTTCCACTCTGAATTAAAAAAGTTGTTCTATATAATTAGAAGTTATTTCCTTCTTTTTTTCATATTAATGTAATTAGAAAACAGAAAAGAATATATTTCTGAAAGAAGAATATAATAAATAACACACTCTCCTTCCATTCTTATGCTTATATGCAGCAAAATATATCTCAAGTTGGAAATCCTTCAAATAAAACACTCAAGTTATTAAAAAATAATCAAGGGTCTAATGTAGTTAAGGGTGCTTTATTTTTATGAAAGTTTACTGGTATTTTTATTAAACTGGAAAATGTAACAAAAAGTGTGGTTTTACTGTATGTTATTTATATAAAAGAACACAAACATATACACTCACATACAAGCAAAAGCTCACAAAGTCTAACTAGTAACATGGTAAACAAAAAAATTAGATTGTTTACTAGGTGTTTTTTCATATATTTGTAGTTTTAAAGTTTCTTAAAATCCAAAATATACTTGTAATCTTAAAACTACAGTCTTTTCTCTTTTTCCTAATACCTCCCAGGGGAAATGCGTGTATTTTCCCAATAAGTAAAAATTGCATTTTGCATTCTGAAGGAGACACAAATGAACTTTAATTACTAGGCTCAAGTTTTGTATAATTTCTGAGATACAGAATTCCTAAAGGGCAGCTATTTTGCTAGAGAAAAGGTCTCATATGGCCAATCTGGGTACAGACCAGAGCACTGGTTATTTTAAAGGCACTGAAAGGTAGAGGTTGAGCCTCTACATACAGCCTGTTAGCTGGGATGAACCTTTGCTACTTGTGTTATCAATATGAGTGCACAGCTGGTGTTCCCTCAGGGCAGGCTTTCACGCTGGGCTGGGATACAGGATGCACCCATGGCCCCATCCTGTGCTTCCCTCCTGCTGCTGGGCAGGAGGTACCCAAGCACCAGCGTGGGCTGCAGCCCCACTGCAGAGGGCTGCACTTTTCTGTCCCAGCCCCAGCCTGTAAAGGCAACCAAGGGAACCCCTGCTCTCCCCAGCTGGCTTGGGCTCTCGAGAGCTTTACCCAGACTGGGGATCAGGAGGAAGGTGGAGGAAGGGAAGAGAAGGCACCATGTTGACTGCCTGCCCCGGCAAATTATTTTGCCCTCACCTTTGAGGCAACAGGACTCAGTTTTGCTTACACAGCTGAAAAGCCTTAAACAGACTCCGTCTCCTCTTTTGTTAACATAGCAGCACCAGGCTTCTCACTGGAGTTGGATTTGAGGCAGCTGGGGTAAATCCTTTGATGCACAGCATCAATGATTTTCAAGCAGAGTCAACTTATATTTTTACAGGGAAGACGAAAGAATAGAGCTTTTCTTTAGCAAGACTCATTCCAAACAATAGCCCTGAGGTGCGGCATGTTACCTTTCAAGGAGCTGTGCTGGAACAGAGTAACAATACTTTTTTCACTTCCCATACAAAACACTGTTAGGTATTTGGTCAGCTTCTCCCCTCACGCAAAGTTCAACAGAGAAACTGCAGAGATTTCATCAGTTTTTTCCACCTCCATGTGAGGATTATGTGTTTCACTAGCCCCAGATTTCCTTTGCCCTCAACCTGGAGCCCCATTTACATCCCAAGTGTGCAACAGAGGTGTCCAGGAAGACTTTGGGAAGCTGCACTACATGAGGTGAGGCTTGAGCCTTATCATCTGCAGCCTGCCTTATTCTGTAGTCACCCACCATGGAGTTTGTAAAGTGCAAAACTAGACCCTATGCTAACTTAGAGGAATTTTTCTTCCTTAGGTGTTTCATAGTCAGGGATGCTTCTGAATAAAAGGGTACTGGACAGCTGGGGACTATCTGGTGATGCAGTGTTTGTATAAACATATGTGGTGCACAGATGTAAAGTAACATGCTGCCTAGTCACTTTAAAGACGCAGAAGCTGGAGCAGAGCCATTCAGACAGACACTGATGGTGACTCAGTCACAGCCCCTTGACTTACGGCACTCCTTGAAAAGGTGCAACTCATTGCATTCTGGCCCTGTTGTGGCTGGTCCTCTGCCCATCTTGAAACACAGCAGGGGGAAGCCCACTGCATTTCACTAGAAGTTTTTCTCTTCAACTGCATGTGTTCTGCAGGGTTGGCATGCAGAAGGCAGCTGCTACTTGCAGATCTGACAGAAGAGACCAAATCTTTGATTACATTACCTTTATTTAGCTAGATATGGCCATAGTTGTGACTGGCTTTTTATGTTGGCTGTGTTAGAACTCCATGTACTGCTAATTTATGGGTGAACCCTTCCAGTATTACCATGTTGACCTTTTGCATGGTAGTACTGCAGCTCCTTTTCAGCCTGCTGCATCTGGATCCAGCATGAGTCTGTTATGTGAGCTGTTGGGCTTTGCTGATGTGAGCATGCTGATCTATTATGCCTCCATGAAGGAATTCTTTGCATCATCTATGTCCTGTGCTTTCACTGGGATTTATGTCTCAATTACTTTATCTCACCTGCTTAGTTCCTCCCTCAATGATAGTACCCATTTCTGTGCGCAGCAACTTTGTGTTAGATTAAGAGTTGTCACTCCTCACTAATTCTCTATTTGTCTTTAGTCAAATGCTACTTCTATAAGCAGCCACAGCAAACATACTCCTCAGAAATTTAGAAAATTATGCTTTAAGTGAAAGTGTCCACTCCAGGAAAGGCGGACGCTGGGTCAGCAATCCAACCTCCTGCCCAGCTGCGGCTGTATGAGTGAGATGCCTGCATTTAGTTAGCTGAGCAGGCAGGGCCTTAAACAGAGGGCAGGGAGAGCTGCTGTGCTGGTTACTGCTGCAGGAGGCTTCCCTGTGCTCTTTCTTTCAGCAGAAACCTCACTTGTCTCTCCTTAACACCTCAGTAAACAGGGCAGTCTATGCATGGAAGATCTTGATGAATTTATCTTGGGAAAGGAATAAGTGTTTTTCTGCCTTACCTGTATAGCCATAAAGCACTGCCCAATCTTGCACGGTGGGACAACAAGCCTATCCCTGTCTTGACAGACAAAATGACAGCAAAAGAAAGACTCCAGTATCATAGAAGGCAAGAGCAGCAAAGCAGGATGTAAAATTTAGGTCTCCCAATTTCAATTAGCAGCCAGACCATCCTCCGGGACTACTGAAAGTGCACACATCATTCTTCATTACATCTACTCGAGTCTGACCTCCCAGCAAGAAATAATTTCCCATCATGTCTTCCTTACAGAAAATATAGCTTGTTAAAGGACACTAGTTATTTTAATTTTGGTTGGCAGTACAGCAGATCTCAGAGCAGTGTTTCTTTTTACCAGCTATAAGATCAGCCATGAAACTATGTGTTTCCTTCTACTTAATATGCTTATTAACGTCGGTGTTGAAGAAGCCTTTGTGTTACTTTCTCTTTCTGCTTTCAACCTGCTGTTGAAATTGCCAAAAAAAGATGGATCTATGCTGGATTGGACTGGTACAAAAATCAAATGCATGAAATTAAAGATAGAACAGGGCTTCTCAGAAATTTCCAGTGGAAAAAAAGGGTAAAAAATATCTAGCAAGATTCACATAACATTCCCGTATTGCTCCTCAAAGGGTCATTGCAGGAACATTTTCAAGAACATCATTTGTACAATGTTGTTGTTGCCATCTGTAAGGAAGCTGCTATAAGAAATTATGGTACTGCTGGCTACATTTTTCACTTGTAATATTAATTACCTCTAGGCCTGTTTGACAGTTTGGTTCCTGCACTCTTCTAGTGCATAATCTGCATGAGAGGAAAATAATTAGGAAAGTGATAATTAAGTTGTTAAGTTTAAATATAATTCCCTTGGTTCAGTCACTCTGCCCTTGAAAGTCTAGGCTTCTTGCAACAGAAGATTTGTTTTAATGTTTAAAATTCTGTGCCATTATTTCAACTATTTGCACTTAGCAGTAAGTGGTTTTGCTCCCGTTTGGAAACTGGAAAATGGCAAGCGTGAGAGATAGGGCTTGCCTACCTGAGCCAACAAAAAGTTTTGCATCAAAAGAACAGAATTTAAGGTCCTGCATTGACTAGTGAACAGGAATTGTTCTGATTTGCACTGTATGACTGAAAAATTATGTGCACATGATAATTGTGTGGTTTGTGGTTTATTGAAACCCCATCATTAACTATGGAGAGTGAGTTTATTCTTATGTACCCAAGAAAGTCAAAGTGTTTGTTGTAGCAGTACTCCTTCGAGTGTGGCTGACCTGTGTACTCCCAGCCTACTTGCTGTACAGGCTGAGTCAGGGGGAAAAACCCCACAAAAAAAGCAGAAAACCTCGATGCTGTGCAAGCACTGCTCATAAACTTCCAAGACACTGGTGTGTAATCAACAGTTTTAGTCACAAACCCAATCCATATGGGCTACTATGAAGAAAATAGAACTCCACCCAGCTAGACCCAGTACACCTGCCGACAAGCTTACCAAGAAGCATGGCTGTTTTCTGATTGTAGGATCTCTAAAGTTTTCAAGCCATGACTCAAGAGAAAAACAACGCAGGCCATGGGATATTAACTTTTTGAATAGTTAATGATTTAGGGATAAACTTGCTTTTAGACGTGTTTCAAATGGTCGTATAGCTGTATCCAGAGGAATCATATTGGATATAAGCACAATTCAAATTGAAAGAGTACTATGCCAAGAGAAAAAGGCTTGGAAACAATTCAAATATTCAGCTATAGATTGCTTCCAATTTAGTTTCTGCATGCATTGAAGTGGTGTTCTTTCTTTTCCTATCAAAATATCCCAAAGGAACTCAAATGTACCCTATTAGCCAATTAGGTATGTGTGCTCAGGAACAGAAAAAACTGGATACTTCAGTTTCCATGAACGCAATAATTCAGATACAGAGAAGGACTGAATCACATTGAATGCTTAAGTTTTTGTCTTTTTCTTGACAAGGTTAAGAGTTATGAAAAGAAAGTTACTGCTGCTCGAAAAGTAATATCTAAAATATGAACTATTCCAAAACTTCAAAAGAAACATTTACTGCAAAAAATACCCCGACAAACCACCTGTTGGGAAATAGGTTGGGTTTGTTAGTTTGTTGTTGGGGTTTTTTTAAATGTCTCAAAATTTACCTTTCTCTTAGTAAAAGTGACTTTGACACCTGCTTTAAAACACATTTTGTGACTAGTCCAGTCTATTGCATCGGGCAGAAGTGGTCATACAGCAGCTCCTGAGCTGCGTGCAGTTTATCACCTGATCAGCTCTCCCCTATGCTGTATGTACGTCATGTAACAAGCTCTTCAGGCCGATTTGAATCCATGCTTGCAAAATGAAATGATTTTACATGGGCTGCTGTGTCTGCATCACAGGTGTTCTGCTCCAAAACCTGCCCTTTTATGTACTGCAATGGAGACATGTCTGTCTGAAGAGTTGCCACATCATCTCATGAGCTACTTCTGTCCAAGCAATGCCAACACCTTATGATTTTTAGCCATAGGGAAGTTTATAGCATCAAGTTTGGACAACCCAGGAGAAAAAGGGTTCTTATATGTTACTAATTTTTGCCTAAAATAAAATCTACTTTCTAGTAATACACTGAAAGAGCCTAAGGATGGGCATCTGAGATTCCGTTTACATCTTCCATCTTCCTAACCATGATGTCAGGTGATGTAGTCTCAGTGGTGAAGGAAAAGGAAAAGAACAAAAATTAGGGACTTGTTTGGGGTAAAGGTATACATTAAACCTAAAGGGTCTTTATTCCTTTCTAAGGGAAGTATTTTGCAGGAAAATCTTTGGCAGCTGTAGGAGAGATTGTGAGAGTTGTGCCTATCACTTCTATTTACTGTACACATATATATCTATATACTTGCACACACAAACACACAGAGGCACATGTACATGTAGGCAGTCACTTCAGCCTCCTATCTTTCCCAAACATAATAAATAAATCAGGCAACAAGACAGTAAATGCTGGAATGGGAGAAAGCTGTATTCTTCCTCACACCCTCTTACAGAACATACAGATCCTATCCAAGCACTCTGGAATTGTAACAAATAAATTCAATGTCTTTTCAGATCTTCACATTCAATATAATAAAGGGCACATTCAGAATAGGGGAATAGGGCAATAGATATAAAAATCCAGATGCATTCTAGCATCCAGGCTCCTAACTCCCTGATCTTATTGAGACATTAAAGAATTATGGAGGAATTAGGACCCAAAATTCTTTATTGAGTCTGACCCAAAGACACTTGAGACCATTTTTAGGGCAACAAGAAGAATAAATTTTCCAAGTGGAAGTTCAGTAAGTCCACTTAAAAATGTTATGGGAACAAATTGTCCCATTGTCCAGGTCTGTGCTTGTTTTATGGCTATAGGCTGAGGGAAATCATGTACACTTCATATTCGAGAAAATTTGAACTCAGATTCGAAAAGGAGCAGATGAAAAAATAGAAATGTGTGGGGAGTTCCATTCCTTGCAGGTGATTAGGGCATAACTCAGATGTTTCTGGTAGGGAGTGAACAGACCATTGTATAATCTGAGCTGTAAGAGTCTTAGTTTACTCCACACACACACACCCCTGCCCCCCCAGCCCGCAATGGTAGTTTAACATCCATTGAAGTTCTAAGAAAAATGTAATTACAATTTACATGAAACTGGTGAAATACTGTTGAGGCCAACATAACAGGTCTGCTGTTACCCTGTCAAGGCCAATTAGGTTAAAAGTTGGTTGTTGGGTTTTTTTTCCTTTATCAATTCCCAAAAGCGGGAAAGAAAACTTAGGTTTGTTTGGCAAGTGCTAGTAACTACTGAGAATCACTGAACAGCGATATCTGTAATAGTAGTCAAGCTGGACAAAATCAGGAAATGAAATTTGGTGTGTTTCACAAGGCAGGTTGCAGTTTTATCTGTATGTGTGTGTGGTGGGAACAGGAGGAGCTATAAACCATCTCTCAGAACTGGTGAATAAGGCAGACTGCAGAGACTTGCAAAGGACATTTTTATAGACATGCCAGAGATACTGACCCTCAAATGAGGAAAGAGTACATTAAGGAAAATACAGAATAAGTTGATGTCTTCTCACATTATCTGCATCAATGGGTCAGATGAATCAAACACCATGCATGTTGCATTGTACTTTGAAGTGCATTGCTGTTTGAAAGGAAAATGAACATTTTTTTAGTGGCCCATGTTAATATTACTTCTGTTGCAACTATTATGTAGGGGACTACTCACAGAAGTGCATAAGTGTAGGCTGGAAAAGGTCTTAGGCAAAGCTGTGATTTCCTCCCCACTTCGGTCAGTAGAGCTTTAGGAAAGGTAAATACTGTACTCAGTCTAGACCACCAAAAGTCATCTCCCTTTTCACCTACACACAACCAAAGAAGCGTCCTGACTCTGAAATACACTGCAACTGCTGTAACAGGTGTGTCAGAGCCCACAGCAAGTGAGAAACAGGTACAGTCTGACCTGATCTGCTGCTAACCGGTAACCCTTTTAATTCATTTTACACAGTATCTGAGAGACTGAATAGTATAATTCCATGAAATAGATAGAATCAGGTATTCCATATGACTAACATTACACTACTGAAATACTTAGGGGTTCTGGTATTTCTTCCATGGAATCTAGATAAAATTTTCTATTGATATTAAGGGCAGCAATGACTACAAATTCAGAATCATGAACCTTGACTACAGAATTCAAAATGTGTACTAGAGGATATATAGTTAATGTATCATCTACATGAAATTCATATAGTGCATTGTTTTTCATTTGAGGCACAGAGAAACCTGCGTTAAACTTCTATTCAAGTAAGTAACAGAAAACCAGCTCATACAGGGGACTGAACTTTGCTAGCAATGATAGCACAGTAACATGAGAAACTAAGAAAGAACCCATGAAGAATTGGATTACTGCATATAGGCTGGTTTCTGTCAGCAGAGCTGGAGAATGAAGTGTGTAGACAGGTGCATTGTCAATAACACAAACACACCAGGATATCGATAACAGATACAGTGATTAGCACAGTTGCCGCAGCTAGACCTCTTAAACTCTGTGAAAAATAAAACACTCCCTGCCCCCCCCCCCCCCAAAAAAAAAAAATGCTTTCGAAAAGGTATGTTAAGAAAAAGGCCAGATTGAGTGAGAGGGCTGTTCACTTCATCCTGAGCACAGCTGAGGACCTACATCTCTTGTTTCTTGTGAGCCACAAGCAGCAGTAGCCCTCTCATCTAATCTACACTTGTGCTTTGTAAGACTCAAAGTCTCATAGTAGCTTTGGCTTGAGGCTGAGAATGTGGTACTCCTTGTTTTCTCTTCCCCCATCTGATTTACACTTCAACCTAACAGCCTTTTGCCACCTCCCTCTTCCCCTGTGGGCTGTGACCCAGGACCACTTGCCTCTAAACCCCATTCTGAACATCGGAGATTTAGTTCCTGAAAAGAAGAAAGGCTTTGGAAGAAACAGCAGAAGAAAAAATACTTTCAAAAGCCCTTAAAAAAGTTAGAGTCAATGACTTTCAATGAAGTTTAAGCTCCTAAATGATGTAATATCCTTTTGAAAGGAACAGTCTTATGGATACAACTCACTAGGAATATTTAAATATCTGCATATTGCCAGCTGATGTATTTCCATTCAAGTGGGGCCAAAAAATTCAGATCGTTGCGGCTGATATGTGTTTGCAGTTATCTATCTCCTTGACTAATATTAAATGGATAGCTACAATGAGTACCTAACTTTAAAATCCATTTGCAGAAATTTTACATAAATTAATTAAAAGATATATAGCCTTGCACTCTCCAGGTAAAGGGTATATTGAAAATTACACCTACTGAGGAAAATAAGAAAAAAAAAGTCAATGTCTTTATAACATCATGACTGACCTAAGCTTTTAAATATGTATTAAATATTATGACTGTTTGTGGAATGCAAGTTCTTCTGTCCTTTATTAGATTTAACATTTTACACAACTGAAAGAACTAAATTATCTGATAAAAGAAGCAGAGCATGCCTCAGGCTTTGCAATAAGTTTACTTAGCTAAAGGTTTCTACATAGCTTGATTTATTGTACTGTAAAATAGTGTGTAAACATAAAATTTTGTTTATTTACAAATTTATTTTTTCTTTACCTCTCCAATTATCTGTAGACCTGGTAGATTAACTTAAGAGTAATTGGTTGATGTATAATTAATATTTTCCACCTTGGGAAAAGTATTTAAGACAAATAAAAGCCTTTTAATCACTGTGGGTTTCCCCTTTTGCTTCTAGCAGTATACACATAAAATACAATCTTCTGCATTCACCATGCCCAGGTTAATTAAAAAAATAGTTTATCTACTTCAGTGACCTTTCAAATATCCTTCTGTTTAAGACAAATGACACCCCAAAGGCTGTTTATTCTCCCAATATATAGATGTGTACTATGATGGACTGTACTCTTTGGAATAAACATAAGCACCAGATTTAAAGTTAAATCAGGCTGGGAGGTATCAAGAAAAAAAAAGACAGAGAAGCCCTACACTAAACCCCTTTTCTACTCTTTCAAAGCCATCTGAAACCAACTTTTTGTCACTATGAACTACAAGTAGAAATTTATGTTTTGCTTGCAGAACTTTGTTTTTCTTGATTCCTTCCTATATCATCAGTTTTTCTAACAAATGTAGTTTTATGTGTCAATAAAGTCAGATAGATCTGTGAACTGATTTTGGAAGTGTTTGATTTTCCCTGCACCATGGAAGAAACATTCTTGTAAAGCACAAATATGTGTTTAGGTAATGGATAATATACAAGGAGAGATTGTCTAGGAAAAAGCTAAAAGAAAAGAGCAAAAAGGTGGGGTTAAAGCCCTTTTCTGCCTCAGCTGCGAGGCATCTCATGGTAGCAATCAAGTGGCTGGTGTTCCCTTGGTGCTACAGCTAAAGGCATGGGAACACTTGTGCTACACTGATGCAGTAGGGAAAAGCTCACCATGACAAAATCCAGTTTTATCAAGCCTGAATGTATAACACCTCCCCTAATGCCTCTCATGTTCATGTTTGCATGGGAAGCAAACCTCCAGGCCGGAGGAGACCTACAACAGGTCCGCCAGCTGGGCAAGGAGTGACCAAGGCTGCAGGATACTAAGCTGACTGCAATACTGCTGAACCACTGCCATGAAAAGCACAGCAGAGACAGTACTACCATTTACGATGTTCAAAATTAATTCCCTTATTTTTCTTAATTTGAATGAAGTAATTTTAGATATTGTGGAACTCTAAAACTTTTAGATGTTTACTACTGATCAGTATTAAAAAAGATTACTTTATTCTGAAAAAAATCTCAGCAGAAAATTCAAAATTGTCACTGAAAACTGGCCATTTTTCTTCCTTTAGCTTAAAGTCAGTCACTGGAGGGAATAGGCATAAGGAAAATATTTATAAGGGATGTCCGTAAGCAATGACTGAAGAGAAGTAGGTGACCTATATACTGGCAAATACAGAATAGAGAGTAAGAGACAACAAAAGAAGAAAACCAGAACAACCTGCATAGAAATGGAGTGCCCGAAACCTTTGGAGTATTGCAATGACCTGCTCTGCCAAGATGCTTGCAACTTTAGGCTTCTGAAATCCAAAGCAAATAACTGTCTGTCTGCTGCTAATGGAAGGCATCAACCACGGTTTAGAGAGGTGAATCTGCCAGACCCTGTGAAGAAAGTGTTATTTTACCAATACTGAAAATTTCAACATTTGTCAACTATCACCAGTTCAGCTACTGCTCTCCATCTAATATTTCACTTCCAATCAAGCCACCAAGACAGAAGAAACAGCTGCTCCATTTTATATAGAAACCCATACCTGAGTAAAAAGAGGCTGCCAGGAACTTGTGTTTTGGTGTTGTAATCCCCACAGAAACAGAATAATATTTTTTAAGGCCACATCCCTGACCTTCAGGACCCTCAGTTTTTTAAGCCACCAGTGACTTAAGCCAAACTGCATCAATGATTGCGTATGAACAAACAGTGCAGAAAAAAATACTTCTATCCTTTTGGACCAAACAGCTGGGAAGCACATGGAAAAATAACAAAGAGCTGAAAAAGAACCTGTCATAAATATATTCAGACCAGGTAGGAATTTCAGAAGAAGAGATATGATCAGGAATGTAGTAATTTTCCACCTGCAATAAACTTTCTCACACTTAAGCAAAAGTTTCCTGTCATAAACACATCAAAAGGGAGAGATTCAGAAAAAGGAAAAATAAAAATAAATTCCCAGGCAAAACCCCAGCCAGTACAGAAATTGACGAAAGTCTCCTCTATAACAGATCTTTAGCTGATTTAGATCATTATGGATCTTGAAATTTCCAGTGAATTATTCCTCTGTCATATCAGAAAAAGATCAAGATTTTGAAGTATACCAAAGGCATTTTTAGATACAGTGTAGACAGGTACTATAATAAAAAAAATAAATAAAAAATGATCCCTTGGTCACATTATCTACCAGAAAAAGACAAAACTTAAAGAAAATAGCAAATATGGAAAGCTTTACATCCTCTAAAGATGTTTTCCTTTTTAAAGAAGTTTTGCTGTTTCTTACTGTATTTGGTTTGGTTCAATTAATGAGTTGACTTAATTGTATGGCCACTTAAAAGAAGTAACTTATTTCTCCATTTGTGAGTGTTGCTTCCTCTTATTTTTATTCTTCCATGATTTGCCTGTTACCTTCACTTCAGTATTTGATCTTGTGGTGTGAAAGCAGCATTATCAGGGTAAGAAGCAATATTCTAGCTCTCCCAGGTGCTTTATAGTCTCATTATAATAATCTCATGATGCAACTTGATTGAATTATTGCCCTCCTTTGAGCTTTCAACTTGTTTTGTGTCTTACAAATCTGAGCTACAGGAGAGCAATGAGCGAATTTCTGAAATGTTCCATTCTCTCATAGAAACTATTCTGCTGCTGGTATTTTAACTAAACAATTCATCTTCTGTTAGTTACATTTCCTTTTTTTACAAATGAGAAGTTGATAAGGCGGATATAAATTTTTCCTGTCAACTGAAACTCTTCAGAAATGGAAAATTGTGTTCTGTTGCATACAACTTCTCCATGCATTTGATTCACTCTATAGGCAAAGCAAAGGTTTTTATACTCAAGGGAGAGAGCAAGAGCCAACATGAAGTCCACTAGGGAACTCCTTGTTCAGTTAGCTTCAAAAGCTCTTAGATACCATGGTAATGAGAGCCTAAAATAGCTCTAAGCTAGATATAAATTTGCAACGACTGCTTATTATGCTACAAGTTTTCTAAAGGTCTGTGGGAGGGGGTCTTGATGATAAATTATAGTGTCTAGTTAGACACTACAAGAGTTACTTACTTATCTATTTTTAGTGTTACATGAATCTAAAATACACTAAATGATAACATAATTTATGTACTGGATGTGATCCCTGCAAATAATACGTTCAGAAGATGTTAGTGCCTTTTGTTCCTATGGCTGATCCAAGCGCTTTTCAGTATTGTGGTAGACACTTTGTCATGTTTTTCAGCAAGAAGTAGCCCTTGCAGTGTTATTCTTCATAAGAACATGACAGTGCTTTATTTCCTTTGACAACCTTTCCACTTGCACTTACAGCAGGTAAATTTTTGCCTTGTCACTGCTTGGGTGGAAGTGACAGGGAATTGTGTCTTTGAGCTCTTTTAATTCTCTTTTGTTCTTTTTTAATTCTTACTGAAGCTTGGATGTTAGGCAAAAATAGTTTCTTCAAGCACCAATAACAACTACATGAGAGCATCTCATTCCATTAAAACCTGAAGAAAGATCAAAAGTGTGATTACTAATGAGATGCTGCTGCAGTATCTTTCTATGATAAATCTTCCATGAAGGACAACTATATCCCTTTAGGTCTTCTTCATACTTTAATAAACGCAGTGATCACAGGTTAACAAGGAAAATGCTTATTGACACCTCACACTTTGGTCTTCATCCTTTTCACACTCACTTGAAAGCTGTTTGTATCTTTTTTTTCCCCTGGGAAGAACTAGCACAGGAGATATAGGGCCAAGGTCACTCGACAGGGAATATCTACTGAGTATTTGTGTTGACAAACAAGAACTCATTTGAAAATTAGCTAATCTTTTCCTTTTCAAAACAAACAAATAAAAATTAAAAAGAAACCTGCTATGAAATGCCTTTAATGTGAGCCTTCTCTGTCTATGCTGCATAATCACTAACATTTCATTTAGGAGGTCACATTCATCAGTCTGTTTAAATCAACAGTGCCAACTGTGTCATGTCGAGCTGTGGGCAGCTGGCACTGATGCGTGCGCTCCAGCCCGCAGCCCAGGCAGCTCCTACCAGCACCCTGAGCAGAACAGCTCCAGGCTTAGCCTGTACACCCCTCTCCCCCTTCCAGCACCAGTCCCGTCTACCCCTTCCACTTTCTCAGGACTACTGTGGATCCAGAGATTCCATTTCATTTTCTGTTGCAAATGAATGCAAGTTTGCAGGCAATTTGGAGAGTGTTCATAGATGGACTAAAGGGCGGGGGGAGGGGGGAGGGGGGGAGGATCCTGAACCGAAACTGTACTTGGAAACAGTCAGACGTTACCGATACAGAAAATACGCACCCAGTTCATTAAGTGGATTTGGAACTGCAAGGCTCCGAGCTCATTAAATGGATGTCAATCTATTAGGCAACTCCAACTGGGATTTTGACTGAGATTATTTTGGTCATATTCCACATTTAAGACTGGAGAAAATATATATGTTTAAAGCTCTACTGTCAGGGAATCTTGATTAGAGGCTGATTGCTCAGCCAAGGCTATGATTTCACTAGAAACTTTTGGTTGAAAAGTTAAAAAGAAGCAATCAGAATTCCAGAGCAAATATGGGTAACAGGCAGTTACATCTTACATATTTTTTTACCCAAGATGTTGAGATGCACCTACAGCATTTCTACTTTTACATATATTTATGATTTTCTGCATATACTTTTTACATATATTTATGATTTCTTTCTCTCTACAGAAATGAGTAAATCTGAAAAGGTAATAACGCTTGTCACTAAGGCAGACTTTGAACTCTTCATTCATGCTGAAAATCCTCCTTGTTCTCCTAATGTTTCCTTTGACTTCACCAGAAGCAAGTGACTTCACCTCTTCATAGGGTGAAACACATGAATGACAACACTTGGAAGAGGAACTAACTACGTGCATGCGCCCAGCTTTCAATGATGCTGAAGAGAGCTTTTCCTCAGTAATGCTCAGGAGAGCTTTCAGGCCTTGCCTCAATATTTTTGTTTTCCAGTTTGCTTCAAAAGAGATTTCTTTTTTTAATGCTGGTTATCAGCAAGGAGACTGGAGTGAAAGACTGTGCCTGCTGCAGTGAGAGCAGAGAGACCCACAGACCCTTCCTGAAGTTTAACAGATTTGATTCGTCTCCTGAGTAATCATAGCAAAGACTCACAATTGACTGTGGCTTCTTGATGGGATTTTCTGTGATGTTTCCCATACTGAGGCCACTGTTGTAATCTGAATGATCAAATCTGACTCACAGTTTACCAATAAACACTTTTCATCATTGTTGTTGTGTACCACAGAAGAATGTCACCCTCTGGCACTTCTAAATGCTAAAGCAACAGTGGCTGTTTCCTGAAATTCCCTTGAGATAAACATTACCTTTGTGTTAATTGGATGGCTTTGCTGGTCACTGAGTTTATCTCCAGATATTCTCTCTTACTGAACAATGTATGTGCATAGCCTCACCTGCAGAAGAATAAATTGCAAATGAAATTGCAAGAGGAGTAACTGCATGCAGGCAAATTGTGCTCTACACCAGTATAGCTCTAAAAGCACAAGAGCAGGGTTGCAGGGTGCTCTTCTAATACATTAGAGGATATCATATTTGAAAAGGAAGAAATGCTTTCAAACTGTACTTTGTATCTGTATTCTCAAATGTCATATTTAAGCAAGAATGTGGATTAAATGACTTAGTTTGACTTAAAATATGAGGCAATATTATATACATTGTATTAAAGTGTATACATATAATTACTCTGTAAAATATATATATATAACATATATGAGGTGTATTTAAAAATAAATATATGTATATATTAATATTTTTTAATCCTTATGGTTGGCTCATACTTAACAAAAAATAGTGATAAAACTTCACTGTTCCAAACAGTCTCCTTGTGACACCAGTCTGACTCCTGACAGCCTCCCAGCTGCTGCCAATTTTCTTTCTCTAATTGGTTCCCGAACATCCAGCCATTTTGTTTACAGATCAGCTTTGTCTGTTAGTCAATTTAGTGTGCTTCAAAAGTCCTGTAGCCTAACTGGCTAATTGCTTACCAATTAGCAAATAGTGGTTCTGATTTTTCTTTCTAAGAAATCCATGCGGTCACGGTCAGTTTTAATTTGTATTTAGGAACATTGATAGGTATGCTTTAAACACAGTTTGAATATTTAGAGAGGGAATCTATTTTTGCAACCGTCCATGTCAAAGTCCACCCAAGAACACTTCTGTACAGGGCGCATGTCTTTGTAATGTAAGTTGCAACATGGCCTCAGCATCAGTGACACAAACATGCAGCAATAACACAAGCCGTGAATGTTGTGACTCCCCAGCTCCTGACAGGTACTGATGCCTGTTGCCATGGCACTGGCTCAGATACCTGCCAGTCCTGAGCTGCAGACTGTAGCTTGTCCTGCATCTAGCTGTCACTGTGTTGCAGAACATTTTCCTCTGACATCAGAGTACTCAGCTTTTTAACTAACACTCCCCATGTCTGGCAAAACAGGTGCAGACATCATGTATTTCCCCTAAATATTTGTGCATCTGATCTGTAGCTTTAGTCTGCATGCAACTGTGGAGGGACATGAAGAGATCCACTGCTGGAGAAATCATTTGTGTGAGTAAGGGGGCATGACATTCATTCCTGAAACTCGAGGAAATCCTCACTGCTTCTTGTTCCGCTCAGTGGCAGGGGGCATGAGGGCAGCAAAATAGAGCAGAATACATCATCACTCATTAGCGCAGAGTCTGGGAGCTGAGGCTGAGGGACTAGATATTATCCATTAGGCAGAGACACTTCAGTGCCTGTTTACCTATGAGTTTCAGGATGTTGCTGAGGTATGAACTTTTCCAGATAATATAAATCACAAAATAAGTTCATGAGCTTATTCTGCAGTGCTGGGGACCTCTCTGAGCCCAAAGAAGTCAGACGTGGACTCCTTGCAAGTCTCTGGCTCTGCTCATGTCAAAAAAGCAGAACACTTGGAAGGTCTCCAAGGCATCTAAAGGAGAGGTGGAGGACAGCAGTTCTTGTAAATGTGCAGTAGCAGTCTCTGAAAGGGTGCAGGGGGTTTCAATTAGGGCCAAACAGTCTTGTAGTTCCACACAACCATATTCTAAGAGCTGAGCCAAATGCATTGTGAGCATAGAAAGGTCATAACTTAGCAAGATGGCTAGATTTCATACCTGATTAATCCGTCACAAAGGTATGCCTGAAGTTAAAGGTGTTTCTTGTAAATGCAATCAAGACAGGTAAAATGCTAGGCTACTGTATTGCTTTTCCAAATGCATGCCATGTTAAATTAAGTTAAAATGGGGAGTCATAAACTGTGTTGTGATTTCATGGTGTCCACAGCAGTTAATAGCCAAGCTTGGCCCCGTTCCCTCTCCTTTAGGAGTGGCTGGGATGATGGTCCTTTAGTAGACTTAATACTCCAGCAACAAGGAGAGGACGTGCTGGAAGCAGGTCTCACTTCTCTCTTTCCCCTTGCCCTGCTCCCATCTGTGGGGCTCCTCTGAGCACCAGTGTTGTGCTGCAATAGGAGGCCCCTCAGTGGAAGGGATAGCAGAGAAGAAAATGGTCCTCATCTTGTGCTGAAGCTTGAAGTCCCGGAGGAGCAGATCCCAGCTGCTCAAACAAGGTCACACTGGCTCAGGAGAAGGGGCTAATGAGAATAGAGAGAATTCATCTCCTGCTACCCACAGAATATTTATACATATATATGCATACATTTAAATAAGTATCTTCTGAGGAAATCATGTGAGACTGTCTTTTGGGAATTTAACTCTCTTTTACAGGCTGAGAGGTGGTGGGGAGAGACCAAAGGAGACGAGTATCGTGTTCATGTTCCGGAAAATCTGAGCTCTGGCCAGTAACAGAAACAAGGAGAAGAATGGCTTTTGTAGTACTTCTTAAAGCCTTTCATAAACATTCATCTTTCTCACACAGCCTTGCTTTTGCATTGTATTTGACTATTCTTTCCCAGGTTTTCCCAGTTGTGCAGTATGTTGTAGGTCACCTCTTTGCCTGCCTACGTGCTGCTGCAATAAGTTTCCTAGCATTCTTTTAGGGTTCCAAAGAGGTACCAGAAGTACCGGCAGTACACCGGGAGAGACAAATTCCAGTTATTACTTTATAAAGTGTAAACTGAGGCAGAGAAACTTTCAGACAAGACAAATTTGTGGGAAAGGAGCCAGGCCTCTGGAATCCTGCTTTCCTGCTTTAACCTGTAGACCACAACCAGGAACAACATAATGTATGCTGGAACTGAACAATGAATTTTGCTGCCAAGGTCTGTAAATCCTGTGCTTTCTGTATTCACTAAAGCCTAAGCTAATGGCTTCCTTGAGCTTTGTGTGCACACTCCTCAGGGGTGTGTGCATCAGCCAAAAAGAAGGGAAAGGAGATGGCTGTAAATACTTGGCTCCAGTGTGTGCATTACATCTGTCACAAGGGAAACAGTGAGAGAGGTTTGAAAACTGCAAGCCAGTGCAATTAATGCTGGCCAGAGGTAAAGTAACATTTTCAAAATCTCCTTTCAGTGGTGCTTCTGCAAGAGATCTTTATGTGCATGCGGAATATAAACCTACAGTTAGTAGCAGGGCAAAAAATAAACAATAATAAAGGAAGCATTAGCCAAATATGCCAATTCAGCCCTTGTATAACTCAGCTGGAGTCACCCAAGATGTGAATATGACTCCAGAAAGCAGCAGTGGCCCCACTGAAAAATTGCACAAATTTATATTTTCAAAGGGAATTTTCATAATAACAGTTTTATTATAGTCCATAATAGAATGACCACATGCTGCGTGATAAAATCTGGGATGGAAGTGAAGGCAGGGACCATACCTCTAAAGGGAAAGTAAAAAAAAAATAAGGCCATAAGGACACAGTACTAAAACCTTGCATATTCTACTTCATATTTGCTGACTTTCAGAAAGGCTACCTGATGAAGACTTAGAGGTGGCAGTTTAAGGGAGCTTTGCATCAGCTGAGTCCAATTCTTTGCCTGCCATAAAAAAGCAGAGAAAGCAGACAGTGCATTTCTCAAAAGAATTCACATCACAGATTTTATGATTAATCCCTTACTTGTTAGCTTTCATCTCATCTGGGAACTAGTCACCTGACTTGAGAGACATGGAGACTAAAAACATTACAATCACCTGCCATATTTTAAACAGCTGTGTTTGGAGAACCTGCGGTCCAGGCCACCTCTGTGCTGTGTGCATTATCACTGACCTCGGGTATGAACTTGAAAGAAAATTTTACTGTCTCCAAAGTTGTGTTTCATTTTTAAGAGCAGCAGCTGGATGTAGCTACACTCATTTATGGGATATTTAGGTGCTGATCTGCATGGCAACTCATTACTGGAGCCTAACTGATGTGCCTTCTGCTCCCATCAAAGACCTGTCTCTAATGGATTTGATTGACTGGAGCTATGGGACCATGATAACCCTAAAGCATGAGATTTTCAGGTTAGCAAATCTCAGATGGTTGGGCTTTTAACAGTAGCAAAGACTTCTGTGAAACCTTTAAGGAAGTAGGGACAACTTCATGAGGTGTCAGAACAAGAGTTGGCTCTCATTCGCAGGAGAGTTTTATCTTAAGGGCTCTGTAAAGTAAAAGCTGGAGAAATAAAAGAGAGTTATACTTCAGTAGGGCGCTTAAGCATTATTATCCCATCTGTAAAGAAGTGCAACTGGTTCACGGTCTTACTTGCAGGACACTGAAAACACTGCCGCACACCAAACTGGCACAGTGCATTCACACCTGGTGCACAAGAAGATGCTCCCACCCCTTCATCATTCTGTGATTAGAAATGCACAGAGGAGCCAACTGGGTGTCTGAAGGGAATGGCTGAAATATACCAGAATTGCACAAAAGTAGTAGAGGAATGAGGAGAAACAGGGAGAGAATGCTGTGCTCAGAGAAATTAGGTAGAATACATTCTCTCCCTTCCTTTCACAAGAAGGAATGTCAGGTCTTTGATACTCCCATTTCCTGCCTTTCTAGGTTGGGCAAAGAGCCAAAAAAACAGTCTTATGAAAACAAGAAGCAAAAAAATACAATGAATTTGAGGTCATATCAACAGTATTTCATATGAAAGCATATCTAGCACATGCCCACCATTCAAGGTTCAGCCAAAACTCTCAGATGAAAAGGTATGAGTAAAAGAATTAGTTAGGGAAACACATTACTCTCCAAAACATGAATGCTTTCACCTCTTTGAAGAGGCATGACATATATACTTACTGTAAGCAAGTCAGAGCACGTATTTAAATGGAGCATATCTGAAAGTTGCCCACAAAAGACTGGTTCAGCTGGTGTAGTCACCCAGCACTCAGTATTCAAGATGCACAGAATGATCATCTATTTGGAACAATTTTTAGGTTTGTGTTTCCTGATAGGTTGAAAAGCAGCTTGTTTGACTGCACAGATACCAAATGCTGCTTATTAGTGACTGCTCTAAATGTTTGTCGAGTGCTTGTGAACTTTGTGGCATTCTGAGATTCTCCCTACAGAACATTATTTCTTATTACAGAATGTTGCTTTTTTTTTTTTTTTTTTTTTTTTTTCCCTTGGTGGTGGTTCATTCTCCTTAGCAAAAAATGGGAGAAACAAGGGGAAAAAGAGGATCAAGACTCAATTTAAGATAAAATTTTCAACAAAAATTATGGGTGGAAGCAGCGTTTGTAAAGGTCCCCTCTTCCCTTCTTTGAGCAGTACTACCATAATAGAGTGCTGTTGCCATACTCTAAAATAAAGGACAGATGTTTTTTTTCTTTTCTTTTGAGGACAAAACTATAGGTTAAACAATTTTTTGGGAGTTTTAATAGTGCTGACAGCTGACAATTACATATAGAGGTGGGTGTATTAGAACCAGTGATCTTTGAAAAGACAGTTCCTTTTTGATATCTTTATTTTTACTACTTTAATAATCCTTCCTTCTATATCACATTCACTTTCTTGCATATAGGAAGTGCAATAAAAATGAAAGTCGTCTATATTTACAGTAAAGCACTGGAAAGTACAGTGATGCCAGCAGCAGTCCTTCTTTGGCTTTTGGGCCAAAATGGATTAGGAAGTCTAGAAATATTTCTTTTTCATTTAGCCCTTCTGGTGAAAGTTATTTTCATAAGCTTTACTGAAGGTAAAAGACTGATGGTGTCAACATCTCCAGTTCTCATGAGGAAACTATTCTTGACCCTCTAATGCCACCGTTGGCTTTTGTTTCCAAGTGCTGGTCCCTCATAAAATACCATATTCCTCAAAAGCTTAAAATTCCTCTTGTTTCCTCTCTTTGTGCTTATGCATAGCAGAGGCCTCTGAGTGCTTGCAATGAAGGATGACGCTAATCTTCTTCAGTACAGGAATGTTCCCAAGGAAATGGATGGCTCCTGGGCCCGAGGGAGACAGGGAGCAGAACAGGATGTGCTGCAATACACAAAGCAAGTTCTCTCTAGCAAAGGCGATGCCACCTGCAAGGGAGAGATGGACAGGATGTGAGTGATGCACAGGAAGTGATGCAGGCAGGAAACATGAAAGCCAAGTAAAGAGATCTCCAAAGTAAAACAGGAAAATGGTTGAAAGGAAAGAAAACTAAATGACGTGGGAAAAGATGACGGGGTTTTGTTGTGTTTTGTTTTCATTCATACTAATAGTAAAGCTCTGCTGGCAGAACAACTGAGGTGCGCTTCCTAAACTGATGTAGCATGGAGACCTTTGCAACTTAGGTGTGAGGTCTTCGAGTGGCCTTCAGAAAAGCCTTGTGAGTGTCTTTACTCACAAAAAGCATTTGTGTATAATATGCATTACAGCTGTATGTGCACAAAGCATAACAAAGCCTATATGTGCTTCAAAAGGATAATTTTTAATAGACAGCAATCTCATATCTCCTTTCCCTACCATAAAATCCCTTCTGTGACAAACCGAACATAGAAAGATTCTACCTTCCACCAGTGATTTCAGTGAGTTTGAGTCCAAATTATACGCATGTCTCTGCAATTGGAATCAGCCTCAGTCTGTTTTTCTGGGACCTACTTTAATTTTGACAAGATGTAGACTGGATCTTGACATATGCTGTGCTGTATTTCTAGAGTTTAAAGCAGCTCAGGAGTCTATTTCTTTCAGTTTATTTCCAGTGTCACTTGTATGTAATATTAATTATGCAATTATTCTATCCCCATAAGGAAGACAAACAAAACTAAAACAGTTTTAGAATTATACGATACTGTAGTTTTCAGGAAATTGCACACACTAGTTAATAGTACACATTACTGCTTTTACTACCTTTACTACCTTAGAAAAATGACATCATCATTTGTTTCACTTCCCTCACACACAGTTTGCAAAAACACATTACACCAAAAATATGGCATTACTAATGTCTCAAAAGTATTATTTACACAATTTTAATTGGTTATAATATGCTGCTTTGAGACTTCATATAAGAATACTGTAAAGAACTGTTTTGGGGTTTTTTTGTCACTGTCATTATTGTTAAAAACATCCACTGTTATTAAAAATCGTACTATTAACATTCATAATAGTCCAGGTTCATTTCTCATGTTGAAAGAAATCCAAAGGGACCACACTGACAGACCTTTCTCTGCTACCACTGTTTTTCAGGGCCCTGAGCTTCTAGTAATGGAAATTTGTGATTATTAAAAAAAACAACAGTGCTTTCTGAGATAGCAAGAAGGAGATGATGATGACAACATATGGACTCTAATGCGAGCATATCACAAGATGGAGCCAAAGAGACTGGATAGGAGAACTGAAATGAAAAGTGTGAAGAAGAAAACAATTCTTTTCTATCTGGTAACTGGGAAGAACTCCAGAGTCATCAAAGAGCTATTTTCCAGTGGTGCTATAATTCACATGCCCCTTGGACAAAACAATCACTTTCAAGTAAATAAAATCATGCTGAAAAACAATGTGGTCTTACACATTTGCAACAGATTCTGGACTCTATCTTGAAAATAAAGTAAAATATAATTGTGTCCCATGAAATAAACTGCTAAGAAATAGTGCTTCCACAGAACAGGCTAGAACCTAGTAAAATGAGGTAGAGGGCTTTTAACCCGAAATACCTTGGGATCTCTTCATGTACTTGCTGAGTTCATTTGTGACTTCGGCAAGGTATGAGGTAATATAAACTGCCATTCTCCAGTTGTGATTAATTGACAGTAGAGTTTTGTGAGCCTAACCCCTAGTGCACTTCGACAATGAAACACAACATTGCCTTCAGTGTTTACACAGCCTATTCCTGAAGTCACCCTGCTTCACTAACATAACAATTGCGTTTGACCTCATTTCTGGACTGGACCCCATTCTGACTTAAAACAACTCTTCCTGGAGTTCACGTGACCTGCATCTTTTGAAAGGGCCAAGGAGCTTTCCAGAAGAGCGGGAAATGAGAGGTAGGCATGGCATTTCCAGTGGAAGAGGTCCTATTTGCAAAGCACACATTTTAGGTGTTTGCTTTGGTTTTGTTAGTTACATGATAAGCTTGAGGCGAAGACAGACTTTACATATTACTATCTGATAGAACTATTAGGATGAAGAAAAAAAGCAAGGTGTGTTCCTAAAGAAAAGGATATTTTTTTCCTATTCATGAATGATGTCTTTCAGCTCCAGCACTTGCAGAGCACACCAGTCTCGAGGATGGCTATATTAATCCAGAGCCTTTACACTGAAGTTCTGTGTTTCCTAAAACTGGCTTACTTTGACTTCGTGTGTTCAGATTTGTAAACATCAAAACTAATCTCTGTGTGATGACTTCTTATCAGGTTCTACAAAATGGATTTGATAGATCTAGTTTAGTTTCCAAGAAATATAAAGACCATTGACATGGTTCTTGACTTGCAAAGAGCTCTTTCAAGAGGGTCCCTGTCTGCTCACACCACACAGTCTTTGAATAAAGATGACCTCTGCTTGCCAGAACTGTTGATTCAGATCCTGAAGCAATTCCTACTTCTCCCTCATGTTTCTTGTCCTCATTCACTGCAGCCATGGATGTCTACCTGTTCAGGTGGTGGTGTACAAATGCCAAATATAAGGCAAGACTGAGCTCCCTTAATGGAAAGCTTATTGAAATCAGAGCCTCAGCCTGCAATCTGGTGCTCACATAACCAAGTTCTAACATTTGCTGAAACGAACTGTTATCCAGTTAGTTCAATGAAGGCATATACTAAGCTGAAGGTAGATTTTCTTTTCTGAAGGAAAAAAAAACCCCAGTGAAACTATATTCTGCTGTAGATCCATGGAGCAGTATTGAAGGTGCCTGGGGAAGGCAACTTTGGCCTAATGTGTTCCTGGCCCTGTTTTCACCTCTGTCATGGTTTCTTGATTCTTGCTTACAGAAAGCAAATCTGTGGCTCTAGCCCATGCCATGTAGCAGGTGCTTTACCCATGAAATTGGGTCAAAGCCAAAAACCAGTCTCTTTCCTGGCATGAGAGATAAGAGCTGTCTCTTATTCTGTGGAGCTGAGGGTTAGATTTACTTCTCAGAGACTGCCAGGGAGCATTTGCTTGCTAGGCTTTAGCTATTGCACTGTTGCTGCTGAACCCATTCTTAACTCTGTGGAGATGTATGGAAAAAAATGCTCCGTCTTGGTCTCCGAACAAAATGATTCCTGATAGGGTTATATAACTCGCACTGTATTTCAAGGGTGTCCCGTGTGGGCAATAGATTGGATGTGAAGTTATTTTTATTTTCACATACCCATCTGCCACGATTCATGTTTTATCAAAGCAGTTTACATGATTCCAGGGAAGGCTGTTAAAGAGCATTGGTTTCTGAAGTTGCCGTGGATACCAAGCAACGCGTTTCCATTTTATGACGTGATAATTTTTTTACAATTCTGTGTTAATTTATATTTTTTTCATAACACTAGCTTCTTCATCCAGCTCTAAACCACAGCTTGTGGCAAAACCTCAACAGAAGGGACTTAGAGATCTGAAGATGAAGATTGCAAAGCCTATAACCACAAGAAGGAACCAGGCAAAACTGGACCATGGGTATGCTTTTTTAGTTAAGCTGAAATGAGTGAGCATACTAGGAGATGGTGTTTTCATGAGCCATTCAAGGCAAGGTATCTTCCTTTTGAACGTGATCCCACGCCCATTAAAGATTTCCCTGGTGTGTTTTGAGAGAGTACAATTTTTTTCTTTATCTTCTTGTCAGGAAATGTCTCTTCCTTTCATGTTCAGTGTGATGCAGACCAATTGTTTGTCAAGATGCCTCTTCCCTTTAGAAACCCAAGCAAGCTCTTTGTTGATGCGTGTAAGTATTCCAGTTTATAAAACCTAAACTTATATACGTATCCCGTATCCACAACCGTTTGCTCCACAGTACCAGCTGCCCTTTTCTCCCAGAGGATAGCTTAGTGCATTTCAGTGATGTGCACATAGTAGCTGGACTTTGTAAAGCACTTTGGGATCTATCCTGACAAACTCTGTTCTGTAACTGAAAGCTGTTATTAACTGTCAGAAGTACAGTCCTTCTAAAATTCCATATGCTTCTCCCTTAGCCAGCTGTAAAAGTTTTCAGAGACCTTTTTTCTTCCTCTTTTTCTTGCCCGTTTCAGACCAGATATGAGATCTGTGATTTATCAGCACTGAGATTTAGTTGTTGTACAGCAATATGTCTTAAAATATGTTCTTCCAAAATGTGCTGCAAATGGAGTTGTGATAAATCCAGTGAAAGCTGAAGGCAAACAGGTTCCTTCTGCAGAACCTGACTTTAATATTTGACTAAGCCCTTCTGTTCAGTGAAATAAACTCTGGACAGCTGAAGGAATTGAAAGGAGGTACTTGCTTATGTAGGAAAGCTCAACTTCTTTACCAGTCCATATACCTTGGTGTTCAAATTTAATGAAAGTGAAATGTTTTTTCTTACAGGAGGAACAGGCAGTGAGTTTTTTTACTGCTGTCAGGAAAAGATGTGGAAATTAACACCAGATTAAAGCTATAGAATTGATCAATCTAAAGCTACAGCTACAGGTTCAGAAATAATTATGAATAAGCAGAAATAAATTTGTCTATACTTGGTGAGACAGTAGCAGGAGGAGGGTAGGGATGTAGTTAACAGGAATGCCAGAAAACCCTGGATGTGTCATCCAGATATAGCTCGTGTCTACTTGTACTCCTTAGCTCTCTGCCTGAGCTGAGGTCATATTAGCCTTGATAACACTGGGGATGGGATCACTGATTAACTCCTAAAAACTGTGGCTGCTAACGTGCATTGAACAATTTTTTCATTAGCAGTACCCCAGGTAACTAGACATGCACAAGTTCAGAGCACTCTGTTTTGGGTTCTCCTGAGCTCTGAAATGGATTAGACTGCCATTCCCAAAATCCTTTCTTAGTTTCAAAGGGAGTAGCACTAGTGTATGATTCACTGTTCCTATGAGCTTTAGGCATAAGCAATCTCAGGGTTGTTGGAGTCCATGTTTCCGGTGGTCCTCTTGGTCTGGCTTACCTGAGCTACTCTGCTTTCTGTTCACTAGTTTCACTAGTACCTGCCTCTGTGATGGATATTCTCCCTGGAGATACACAGATAGTGTAGATCTCTTTTAGGTAGGAGAACACAGCTGTGAATCACATTGCCTGTATCACTGGGTAAAAAGAATACCAATGGTGAGCATGGTTGGGCTTGGAGATCTTGGTGAAGATAAGTTGGAGGAAGCATTAGAAATGGCCTGGAAAAAAGCAATAATGGAATAAGGGCACCCAATTTGAAAGGAAAGAGAGTGCAAGGAGCCTAGAGGAAGCTGGGGGAGTGAGGAGGGGAGGAGTGTTAAAAAAAACATAGTGGGGAGCGTATGGGGTTAGAGTCCTGTCTGGGGAAGGAGAAGGTGTGATATAAGAATGGGTGAGGGGACACTGACAGACATTCAAGATTTGGGTTGAACTATTTCCTGTGTGAAGCATTTTTCCTTTACACTCAATTTGTTAAATTGATTATAATACAATTACCAGCCCACTAGATAGCAAGATGTTTCTTATACTTGTCTCTCTCTACTAAGTCCCAAATGAAGCATGGGCTGGCTGTTTGCCAACATAAAATTAACAATAATTTTCTGCCTTTTAAAATAAATATTTGAAGCTGTTAACTGTGGCAGAGAAAGCTAAAAGCAGCTCAAAACAAGATCAGTTCAACATGAAAGCTTGTCTAAATGAGAGAAACACTTCATTCATGCACCTCCTCCTTTATGTGTGGGCATTCTTATTTTGTTTTAAGAATACATAGCGTAAATCAGTGAGGAATTGCTTTTTAAAGACCTTCAGTTCAGCAGGAAACATTTTTCTCCTTAGAGAAAGCTTGTGTTTCGACAAGGCTATTTATGTGGTTCAGTGGGAGGTACTTTAAGGCCCTATCTCTATTTACAGTCTTGACTGGTATAACACACTTGTTTAGAACACGCATTTGCCTTACCTTCTCTGCTCTGAGAAAAGCAAACCAGTGCAAGGAATGACAGGCAACAATGACAAGACAGCCTTGTATTTGCTGCAGGCTGCTGCTGAAAAGGCAAAAACAGTCTGGAGCAACAAATTACCATTGCTTTTACAGTTACTAGTAACCACAATTCGATCCTTTCTACTCAGTAGAATTAACTCCAGAGGAACTACCAAGAATCAGTAAATAATTAGCTGTAGACAGAGCTGGCAATTACTGATTCAGAGAGGTGCTGGTGTTCTTAATACCTCCTTGTGACGATGACTGGGGCATTTTTCAAATTGCTTTTCTAGAGTGATTAGTTCCACTGATTTTTCAGGGCAACCGAAAATATTTTGTTCTATCTTTCCTTTTATAACAGGTCTTTTTCTCTCACTGAAATTCTAGCTACACTTTATAACCTTAATTCGATGGCCATCAGCTATTCCAGTAGCCCAAGAAAGACAGAAGTCTTTCATATTAAATAATACACTAAATAATTTCCTGTAATTTTCTTGAATAGTTTTAATTAACCTCTTCATTTTTAAAGGTGTCTGTTCTGGCAGCTAAAAGCCACTGGTCACTGAAACAGTGCCAGCATTTTCACACTTTGCTGCTAGGGCTCTCCAAACCTGACCTGCAGAGATAATTTATGAAGAGCTCCGTAAGGCCCTAACACACTGAAGTATTTCACTTGATTAGGTCTTGAATTTATAGGAATCCCTATGGATAGCAAATATAAGTATATATTTAGGATATAGTTGTATATTGTATATTATTTATTTTCTTTTTATCATTGAGGCTGATAAAACCATGGTACTCCCACATTCCTGGCCAACATAGGCTTGTGCCAAACATGAGGGTTTCACAACATGTGACTATTTCCATTATTTCTTCTCCCCTAGATTTGCACTATTTTCAAGCATCAGATGTGTTCCTGTTTACCATACAGTTTTTGTATTATATGTGGGAAAAAATACTACTTGCTCCTGTCAGGAGTGCTTCTATTGGCATATTGTATACTACTCTAGAATAGATATGACAACAGTCAGCCTCATGAAGACTACAGCAGACTCACCTGTATCTTCCAGTACCATTACTCCTTCCAGATTAATTGCTTATCTACTGCACATGGCTGCACTACAGGTGAAGATAATGCCTCAGACCTGAAAATATTCTTCTTGCTTTTCTATACCTTGCTGATATAGTGTGATATTTGTAACACTGTATTATGTGACAAACTTTAATACTGCAGCTGCCTGTCTCTGAACAAAACTTTTCTCTGGTTTACTCAGAGTTCATTTCCACTCTACGGTTCTATTTATATAATCACCTTCTGCTGGTGTGTAAACTGGTACTCATTGACTTTCTTATCCTATGCCCATCTGCTCAAGATGCTTAAGGAATGGTGCAGTTTTGCTGGCCGTGCTGCTATTTCTTCTAAACCTAGTTATAAAGTTCTGCCTTCATTTCAGTGTATCTTACCTTTGTTTTATATAAACTAGCAGTATAAATAGTTGGAAAAATGGTCTAACAAATTTTCAATGGTTGCAATTAGCCATTTACTAATGAAGAAAGCAATTCCAGTCAGTCTCTCTGGATACGTTTCTGTATGCAATTATAGTCCAACAAGGAATCCAAATTACCTTTTTGAGCATGGTTTTTTTTTTTTTCATATTTTATGTCTGCGTCACTTCATATGGTGATGTACTATGGACTTAGGAGAACTAAGTTTTATGCTGTCCCTATGTTTCTAAACTTTGCCCAGGAATTCAGTGCCTTAAAATGATAGATTTGAAACTATGTATCACTAAATCACTCAATGGTTTTAGAAAACTGGATCCAGTGTGTTCCAAATATTCTATGTTTTTAGTATAGATTTTTTGGAGGTCTTTTTTTTTTTTTTTTCTTCTAGTTAAACATGACATATATAGTAAGTCTGCATGATCCATACATTGGGAATACTGTATGTTGCAACAATAGTAAGTAAGCCTTATTCAGAAGAACATACACTTTACAGCAGATTCTTCTGATTCTCCTTTTACAAGTATCACACCCACGTTCCTCATAAATGCATTATTTATGATCTCACACTGCCTAACTCTTTTCCTTTAGTAATTATGCAACCAGCAAACATTCATACAATGAACAGATCTTCACTAATGTAATTAAAGATTCTTTTTTCATCAGCTGATATTACAACCTTTCCTTTTAAAGGTCCGAGCATCTCCCTCCTTGTAAGACAAACTGCTTGTGTGATTAAGAGCTGCTCAGAATTTTATTGAGAGGCATGACATGCATGTTTCAGTCACCTTATGCACTTGGTTTTCTACATTGTGTTCAACTGTGTCTTCAGCAGCTAGTCAATATACTGTATTTATCCATTATTACAAGATGTTATCTTTATGTAAAAGTGTTCCAAAGAAGGAAATACTGAAAGTATCAGAATTAAAAGATTTTTAGCTATTGTACAGCAATATTGTCGATAATACATTCTAAACAGTTGTGTTCCTTCCTTCTACTTAATACCTCAGTAACTCAGTCCTGTCCAGCTGCACAGGCAAGTGAATTGTACACTCACACTCTTGTTTTCCACTGTAACCTTCCATCTGGCCTAGATTGAGCATGTTTCCAAATATTCTAGATTTTACATTTCCTCTCATCTTCCAAGCCAAGGGCTGGCTTAGCTACTTGGGTAAAATACAGCCAAAGACTCTATGCTAGTTACTCCTTTCCATAAATTTTGAGTCACCAAGTAGAAGGTGCACTGTGACAATCAATCACTGGTGGCTTTAAGATGGCCGTCCTTCCTTTTCTGGCAGTCATTTGGAGGGAAGCCTTGTTCATACCATAGGGCAGAGCAGACAGATTTTCCAAACTTGTTCTGAGGACCTCCCTTTTTTTGTTTCTGTCTTTTTCTTTACCTTCTGCTTTAGCTTTCCTCCCTCTGCCTTCAGATAAAAAAAAATCCAGCCTCATTTACAATCACTTACACCCTAATTGTTTTCTCTCACAGCATCTATTTTCCACAGTAATCTCACATTACATTTTCCTCTGCTACCATCCCTTTCCAATCCTTTCAGATCAGGATGTCAGAATCAAAACTGGCTAGAATTCCTCAAGTTTGTCATTTCAAGGGAAAAAGACATACTTCCTATTCTGAAATGAAAGATTGATGATTCGAGCTGTACAGAGAAACCAAAAAGCAAATGTCATTAGATTTTAGATACAGGCAAGAATCAACTTTCTCTTCAGGAATTCCTAGTTACATTATGAATGACTGAAGGTAGCAAATTAATAACTGAGGGCCTCTTGCTCTTTGTCTATTGAAAATACCCAGGTAAGACATCTTCAAAACTGGTGGGGTTCTTTTTCGTTTTGCTTTGTTTTGTTTTCCACATGGATGGGTACTGTGGCATGAGTTGCAATAAATGCTATGATTTCATCTGTCCTTCTTTACACTTCAAAGTAAAAACACAAGCTTTTGCAGCTACAAAACATTTTTTTTTCTCTAGTCCTTTTTGGCTTTCATGCATGGAAAAGCCAAATGTAAGAGCACAGATCAAATATATGCTTTACCTAGACCACTGACAGCACAAGCAGACTGGGAGAGAAGTGAGAGCAATCAGGCTCCAAAAAATAAGGTTGATCTGTTCTTCATGTGAACTTCTCCAGATGGATGGATACCATCACCATGGCCCAAGCGCCACACTGCTTGCAGTATCTGCAAGTGTTGTGAAACACTTTGCACAAAGCTGCTGCTGTGAAAGCTTGTATATGCTGCTGTGAAAGCTTGTATATTAATTAGAAACCACCTTCCTGTGTCTATTTATATGCACACAAATCCTTTCTTTTTTTTTTCTTATTTTTTTTAATTTTTTTTTTATTTTTGAAAACTTTGTAATAATTTATGAAGCTGGTCCTTTGGCTGGTGTAAAGCAAAGATAAGACCATTCCTTCACCTGAGGAGGCCGTGCTTCCCTCCATTCTCACTTAATGAGAGAGAAGAGGTGAAGAGAAATGCAGGGAAGAGTTTTGGGATCTAAACAGACTTCCCAGATCTGTCTGGACCTAATCCACACCTGCCTCCTGATGTGAGGGAGTCACTAGAGCGAACTTGTCCTGTCCACAGGACTGGGTAGTATTAGCTTTTAGTGGTTAAGGGGTGGACTCTAAAGCAGACACCATGCTCTGAATTACAGCTGTCTAGATAGTCTGAAGTCAGCTGATGATGGTGTCAGTATGATATGCATTTAGATACCCCGTGCAAGTTACTTAAAGTATGTAGGTATAAAAATCAGCAGCCACTCCATGCAATACAGCACACTAATTGAACATGGTTTAAATATAGATTTAGTTCAGTGTGGTTTTGCATATCTTTGCATATTTTTGTAAATACATTTCTCTATCCATCCCTGTGAGTTAGTAAATGTTCCTCAAGATGTACTTCTATGACTTGTGCTTTTCCATTGTTCAAAAGATAAGGTACTAAGGAGGAAGTCCTGACCTTGCTGAAGTCAATGATAAAGGCTATTCTCTCCACTGGGGTCACAATTTCACCTGGGTGTTTATTTTGTTTTCTAAAGGTCACCTTCGACAACAGTGTATTGACGCAGTAAGTTTTGAAGCTATCAAAACAACGACTTTGAGAAATTGCTGCTTAACTAGTGGATAATAACCTTCCCAACTAACACTGTGTGGAAAAGTTTTTTACAGAAGTTTTATCTGTAGATATATCTTAGTGGATGTTTCCTGTCAAGCAGAGTGTTTTCAACAAGAAAATAAAAAAAAAAAAGGAAAAAAAAATTACAAAAGAACTGAAGCCTGCAGTTTCAGAAAACTGCATTCTCCAATTTTTACAGCATGATCATTTTCACAGGCTAGCAAATGATTTTCTCTTCTTTCCTTAAAAAAAGAAAAAAAAAAAAAAAAAAAGACTGTTGTAAGACTAAGGGTAATCCCCACTGGGCTTGACATTTTTCCAGAAGAAATTAAGAGCAGAATTCATCAAACATTAATGTTAAGAAGTCAGAAATTCTGGAATGTTTGTCCAAAGTCCCAAGACCCTAAGCAAACACTGTCATCCTGCTGGGCTCCAGCCGAAAATCAGAGCCAAAATAAACAGAGGCAGAAACTCTTTCTGACTGATCCTGTGGAAACAGCTGTAACCACTTAGGTGGAAAACCACCTCAAATTCTTCTCCCAGAAAACACTGATGACATGGGAGATGGCGAGCAGGAAAGCCCTGTCAGGGTCTCTCTTCAACTGTGGTCAGGAAAATATTTTCTTTCTCTACAACTGTAAATAGAAGGGTTCAACCCTGGTCACAATAAAATGCAACCACATAAAAGTTAAATGCTTTCTTTTTCTTGTCCTTTTCTCTTGTGTATTTCTTAACATTTGATCTTAAGATCCCTTCCATAAAGGTCCTATCTGCAAGAAAATCTTTTCTTCCATAGGAAAACCATGCTTGTATCCAAAAGTGTAATACAATGATGGTCTAGTGTTTTGTTGAGATTGTGATTTACAAAGTTGTCTGAAACATACTCACTTCTTGATTTTCTGAAATGAAGCCAGCACTCAGACTAAACACCTACTGTTCAGCCTTTTTCTTATTATTCTCTTTAGAGGGCTTTTGTCAACTGCTACTTGGCAGAAAAATAGAAAGCTTGTTGTAAAAAAATAGTAAACATAAACAAAGCTGAAGGAGAAAGAACTCCAACTTGAGTTGTCCAAGCTGCATATGGCTTCTCCAAGGAATCTGACAGGTAGAGGAAACAAAAAAGAGGATGAAATGGGAACCACTGGTAGGCTAACAAGAAAAGAAAACTGGAGAGCTGCCTTTGTGCTTCCTCTTTATGTAAAACTTGAGCATGCTGGACCTTTAAGGTGGAATAGAGAACACTGCAGCAACACAATTTATCTTCATATTTTATTCATTGCCAAGGGCAATAATTCTGGATTCCCTGTTTTTATAGGAAGGCAGCGTTCATTTTCCTGAAATTTCCACTCTGGTCCAGGAATTATATTTAGTTTTAGCCCATCAGCAAGCTTAGCACATGTCGTTAACATGGCAATATCTTTAACATTTTTTGTCCTTTGTGTCTTCCCACATTCATCAAGACTGTAATCTACCTGCTTAACTGCAATTCCTCTCAGCTTTTTTTTCCTGTACGTCAGTGAAGAGCATCTAATTTTCACTCTTTCTGATATAAGTCAATGTAAAACAGTGGAGCTGGTTTCCCTGCCATGTCGTATATTCAGGGAAGAGTTTTCATGGAAGAAGTAGGAAGCTGAAGCAACTTTCTTGTTTTGATCAGTAAGATGAATCTGCTAGAGCAACTTCATTTATTTCATGGGTTAAACTTAGCAAAACAAATGTTGAGAGCAAGTGATTTTTTTTCCCTGCTTGAGCATTTCCACAGATGAATGAAAAAGACAAAAATCATTCCTGCCTGGATAGCACAATTTAGGAAATGCTGGCACCATCAAAACATTGTGAGTATTTGTGAAGGCACAGCTATACTGCATATCAAATGAGATTTATAACATCTTGCATGTGTAAGTCAATGTTTAATCACATATTCTGCATATATACATACTCTGAATTTTAGTTGAGTGTTTTATAGTATGTTAAAAATAAATGGCCTCTTACAAGCTTCTGCAAAATTAAGCAAGATTTACAACAGGCCTCAAACTTGTAACATTTCCTTATTTTTGACAAATCAGACTACACAGCTCAATGAATCATTTTTACATAGCATACTTTGAACTACACTCCTTTCCCCCAGGTGTTGTCCCTGCCTCCTTTGCATTTTTTATGTTCTCAGATCCTGATCCTTCTTGCTGTAGATGCCCATACAAAGTATCTAGGGACTGTTTGCATGACAACTTGGAGTTGTCATGGGCATAGTTTAGTGTGTACCATTCAAAAAAGAGGCAATGATATACAATATATGTACCCTTCAGAGTATTTCCCAGTGCAGTAGAGATCCTGCGGGGATGTAGCTGCTTGAGATGTACATACAGTGATATATTGTTTGAAATTCTCTTTGAGTGTTTGGTAAGAACAACTTAGATTTTGCTCCTTACAGAAGGTAAAAGGCAAAAAAGTAGCCCGTGGAATGAAGGCTGGTATAGGTATCTGCTGCTTTACACGCAACCCAGGTACAGGATAACTACATGGATTCAGAGCAGACGTCACTTTTAGCACATGCAGGAGGTATGAGTAAAAGCAAAGTGGTCAGCAGAGAAACAACTCCTTATTTCCCTGATCTGAAATCATTCCAACTGGGAATGGGTAAATAAAAGCAGAGGCAGCATGGCAGTGGAGACAGAAGGGTGGCGGTTTGGAGAAGGAATCCACAGAAACCCTACGGCTGACTGACTAATGCTACCTTGACTGCTGGTGCCAAGATGATGTAAGCTGAAACGACAGAAAGAAGATTCCATTATTATTGTATGCATCCTTTCTCCACAGCTGCAGCTGGATGAGAGCCCGGGAGCCCGGAGAGGCCAACAAAACCCCTTCCTCAGAATAAC